>NC_071398.1:65582514-65922080 GCF_022682495.2 Desmodus rotundus
CGTTTATGGTTATCCTCTTAACAAGTTTTTAACAGGCTTCCTTTTCATTCAACGTAGTTTCAAGATTATAACTAAAATAAATACAATATGTGTGTGCATAATTAGTTAAATCTCTGTTTTTGGAGAAAACATTTAGAGTAAACAAGTCAATTATTTTCATAAAATACATTAAAATTTGAGGGTAGTGTTTTTATTATGACTTCTGCTCTTGATAAAGCAAGACAAAATTATTCCGTTATATAGCTATTGAATGAGGCTCACTACTCCCCAGTGACTTCACAAATTACAGTTTCAACTAGCTACAAAATAACCAAATCAGTTCTGATACGGACACAAAAGTAAGCCTGAAAAATAGGGAAGTAAATCATCCCTTTAGAATCAAGTTGTTGAACAGTATATTCTGGCTGGTTCCATTCATGTCGGAAAAATGTCTATGTTTCTGTGAGCAGAGGCATAGAACTTAGTTAAGGTCTGGAAGACTGTGTATCCAAACCTGTAACGAATACGTATCAGGTTCACGAAGGGGCATGGGGCAGGCAGGAGAACTTTCACATTTCACTTTCTGTCTGTGCTATTTGGAATTTTTTGTTGTTGTTCTTACAACAGAATAATATTCACCTGTTATCTCTGGCAAAAAAAAAAAGTAAAATTAAAAAAAATAAAGCAAACAAATATAAGCTGTCTTGTGAAATTGAAACCAATCTCTCATTACCTTACTTTTATATACGTTTACCCTAAAGCACTTTATCTTCTGTTTGAAATTATGACTTAATCAAATCAAATCTTCAGTGAAAAATTAAGGTTTCCTGGTGGGGGAAGCGGGGAGTTACACCTAAGAGGTGGGGAAATCTCATTCTCTTCAAAAACAAATACAACGAAAGGGAGTGGGTTGTACTCGGCCAGGACAGGCCCCTCAGGGACGAATGGTGACTCAGCTCCAGGTCTCCTGCTCCGCTCCCCACTGAAAGTCAGTCAAGGTCACCATGCACACAATTCCTGGGCACGCACACTGCACGCACACCAACGAGCCCGGGGAGCATCTTCACGCGTGTGCGGCCTGTCACTGCTGCCTGTACCGGCACACTGGTCACATTCAGGGAGAGTCCTGAACTCTCCCGACATGGCAAATGACATGCATGCAGGCCCTGTCTCCGTGCCAGAGGCAAAGGAAGACCTGGCTGCCTGAGCCCTCAGAGCAACGCTTGGGGTTGGAAGCCGAGGCCTTAAGAGATTTCAAAAACACCTAACAATGACACCTCCCCTCCTAACTGCTGAGATGCCGAGCTAAGGTACCTGCAAGGTCAGCCTGTGTGTCCCTTGGTTATCTCAGCAACCCAGGGCACCAGACTAATGGCTTCAGAGCCGGAGTATCCAAGTGTGAGTGATCATACCGGTCACTACACAGGAAAAGCAGGTTGATACTATGTAACAAATGTGGTCTGTCTGGGAGACAGAAGATGCCAGTGTATGGGGCTCCAGGGGGAAGGGGGGGTGAATAAAGGCTCCCCCTCATGACAAGGCCGGTCAACAACATAGCACAGGGGGACCCAGTGCCCTGCTGAGGGTGCAGTGTTCTCAAAGTCACCACCCCAACAGAGGAGCAGACTGCACTCCTGGGTCCGGGAGAGTGGGCGTTACAAACAAGCACAGAGCTACATCAACGCCTCTAAAGGGAAGAAAGCACACAACTGGTGTCAGATTTCTGTCCTGGTCTTAGTGAAGGGAGGCCTAGGGACCAGCAAGTGCAGGGGAGGAGCCCACCACTAGAAGACTGGACAACAGTTCCTCGGAGTTCAGAGTTTTGTTACAATGTCTTTGCCCAGATGATTTTTTGATGGATCCCTAAAAGCTCATCCTCTGATACAAAAACAGGTCCTGGTCCCTTCACTCTCACCCTGGGCCTGCCACCTCCAGGAAGGCCTCCTGCCTTCCCCGGCCACTCCTCCCAATGCTCCTCCAAGATACCCACTTAGAGCTCTCTGGTACCTTGCATCTGTCTCTGCCCCAAATACCCAGACCTTACACCAAACAACTTCCCCAATTCGTACTACACAACCCCTTCAGGGCCCTGGCCCGCGGAGCCCGGGGCTCCTCCAGCCTTGAGAAGCCCCAAGAGTCCAGAGTGTCTGCCAGCCCACAGTCCTGCCAGGACCTCACTCCTCTACTACTTAAGGAATGACTAACATTCCAGCTCTCCCAGAAAGCCTTTCCAGAGTGATCGCTCCAGACCTCATCCAGCCTCAACCCTCTCCTGGGCAGGGCACTGCCTCACTCCTCCCGCTGGCCTCGCCTCCTCCCACAACAAAAGCCTGACCTCAACCTCAGGCAGATAAAACATCAATGTCTTCCTGGCCATTTGCAAGGGGATTCACCATTTGCTTTACTTCTGGCCTTAGATTATCACCTCCTGGAGGGCAGGGCAGCGCTGTGTCCTGCAAAGCCTGGGGCACCTGGATGATGGGGGCAGAGAATGTGAGTGAATTTAATTAGAGGGTTGAAAAAGAGGGCTAGGCAGGAACTTTGTTTCAACTCTTGTCATTATAAAGCCCATTATAAAGCTTTTTAAAGTACATGTGACCACTTAGCAGCCTGGGCAGAGTTCATATAATTTAATCTTTGATTCAGGATTGCACAGGGGCCCCGAGGCCCGTCATTCTCCTCTGCCACTGTAATTACAGCTGCGGAAGATGGAGACGCTGGGCTGCCAGTGGCCTGGAAGGTAATTTCTAGAATAAACCCTTGCTACCACATCTCGTGAGTTTTGCCTTTCTGAAAGTAGAGTTCAAAAATAAAAACAAATCCCACTTAATTGAGGACTCCAGTTAAGGGAGGCCCATTGCCATGGTTTTCTGTGAGGTGCCTGCCACCGCAGCCCACTTAAAAATGGGTTCTTGATGAGGGAACTGGGCAACATGATTCTCTACAAATATAAGCTTGATTTTGATGCAACCACTTATCTCTTTGAAAATCAGGGGGAATTCACACACAGGTGTCCTGAATTTCGGTAAAGTAAAAACCAACCCTCTATGAAGAATAGCTGTGCTCACTTAGAAACGGCAAGGAAACGGGTGTCCAATCCTGGCGAACAAGAAACTCCCAAAGAAACCTAAAAATATGAATCAAGGAGCAGTGAGGCAGGATGCGCGAGGCCAGGCACTGTGGCAGGTCAGCACCGGGAGCCACCGAGCCTCGTCCCCTGGACGCCTAGTCTAAGCCCAAATTCCACACGCAGCACATCCAAGCCGATTCTCCGTGTGCGCACTGCCCCACGTGGACTGGTACCTAAAACCACACACGGTCGTTTCTCCGGTCTTTAAAGAGTGCCTCTACCACCGTTATGGCTTCTGAGTCTCTGAATTATCAGGACTCTACTGGGAGCGGACTGCCTGCCCACCCAACCCTGCCATTCTGAAAGCCCAGCCTAAGTCTTCCTCCACAGCACCTTCCCCAGCACCCACCACTGCCACTGAACTTTGAACTGCACAGGGGTCTGTGGAAAGAACTCAGGACCTTTGTGAACTTGAGTTGGGGGCGGGGCGGGGGGGACATCTTTATCTCCACTGAGCTCTCAGTGAATGTTCGCAGTTCCTTTGATAGTGAGTGTAAGCAAGCGTCATGGTCAAGTCCCCAGGACCTGCGAGTGGTCACAACAGGTAACACACATTCCTTCACATCACTCCACAGTTGATGCAGACGCCTCAAAATAGCATCTTCACTCTTCACTATGTCAAAATTATGACATTTGGTAGACCTTGTCACGCAATGTTATTAAATGCTATATATCACATACATACTTTTTAATATTCTGATGACATGTATTTCACTATAATTGATTTCCCTTGCTGTCCTGTGTATTTTTACTTACGCTTTTTAAAATGTTATCCTGAGAAGGGGTCCGGAGGCCTCACCAGAGGATCCATGGCACAGAAAAGGTTAAGGACCCCTGTCCGGTGAAGCAAAGGTGAGAACACTGGAACCAGAAAAACTCGGACTCAAATCCAGGCTCTGCCAGTTTCTAGTTCTTTCCCTTTGAGCAAAATGACGTAAGCTCTCCGAGCCCTGAATTTCCCCACCTCGAGTGAGGGAGGTGACAGGAAACAACACCGACCTTGTGAAACCACCTACTCGTCTAAAACTTAGCTGAACACCGGCCGCCTCTGCCGGGGCCCAAGGCTGAGTGCCGGGGCCCCTGGTGAACACGACACAGATGGCCCCTCACGACTTTACACCGACGGTCCTGCTGTACGAGGTGTTCAGCGGTGACTGGCACACGGGCGTTCTATAGAGACAACAGTACTACCGTTACAGCCACAACATTTGGTGTGTGACTAGTATATGTGCTGATTTACACTGCCTCCCCTGTAACAGTTGTGGGTCACCTAGCTCATGTCCTTCCAACGAAGCTTCTCCGAGACTAGGGGCTGGGGTCACACTCGCAGAGGGGCAGCCTGTTAGATGGAGAACACTGAATTTGGAACCAACAGGTCCTTGCTTCAAAAGCCTGCTCTGGCACGTGCTAGCTCTGGGACTATGCCACAGACCAGTGTACCGATACTTGTTCTCTCCTTCCCCTGCAGTAGCAGAACCCCTAGATCTTAGCTCAGCACATGGACATTGTAAATTACGGATACCATTTCCCAGCCTCCCTTACAGCAAAGTATGGTCATGTGATCATGTTCTAGCCAATGGGGATGTAGGCAGAAGTGGTATGTACAACTTCCAAGAAGTGTCCTTAAATTAAGAGGGCCTGCCCCTTACCCACCCTTTTCCTATCACAGCCAACTTGGACATGAGATGACCTTGGAAATGGAGGCATGCACAAGGAACAAGACAGCAAGAGCCTGGGTCCCTCCCACTGTGGAGCACCATTTCTAGCTGGTACAACAACCTACCTCGGAACAAGTTCCTTAACCTCCCTGGGACTCCACATCCCCGTCTACAAAGCAGGTGTTACTGTGAGGTATCTACCCAGCAAAGTTGTTCAGAGGACTTAATGAGACAGGGGTCTCTTCACAGGAAGGGCCGGAGTTAGGAGAGGTGATGTTACTACTGTTCTTCTCTTGCTGCAATGAAACGTGTTGGAAACTGAGACACCTTCACTCCGCCATGGGTGCCCTGGGTGCCCAGGGTGCCCGTCAATGACTCGCACAGCTGAAAGGCATCCTACCCACTCGTGTCCTCCAGACAGGAGGAGTTCCTTCCCCGGCACCCTTGTCAAAAGGCCTCCAGGAAAGGGAAGTGCACTACGTCTGGGACAACTGTTGGGACAGGGGTGTTTGTTCACCTGTAAGTCACTATCCTCACCTACCCCTTCTGAATCCTTCCTCCAGCGGCCCTCACCCACCTCATGTGTCTCCTCTCTCTGCCTTCGATCACCTCGGCCCTGCGTCTGGGCTCACGCCCACCGGAACATCAAAGCTCCTTTCCATCTCTTTTGGCAGCACCCTCTGGCCTCTCCCCTCAGAAGGCTTCCCTGACGAACTGGGAAGTAAGTGATTACTTCCCGAGTCCCACCCGATTGAAACAGAGGCTCCCCCAACTCTCCGAGTGACATTCTCTCCCGCTGGAGAAGAGCGCACGGGATGTTAGCCATCGACCGGCTCTCCTGCGCGGATGCAGTCTTCCTGATCGCCTCCATGTTCCATTGCTCACACTCTCAAAGCTCTCTCTCCCCGTGCACAGCGTTGGCATGGATCTGGGAGGCATAACTCTTCATGGAGATGCGAAATCGAAGTCTGCTTTATGTGCCTGAAGACCACACACATTCATCTTTCCTGATGGTTCCCTTCCTATTCCTCAGACACAAATCCTCGTCTGTCTCTCCCGCATAGCTGTCATCTTCCCTTGTCACTGTCACTCACGCAGGCTGCTCCCAGGCACAGGCACAGCCACAGCCACCTGTCCTCCTCCCCTCATTCCCTCTCTTCCGTTCTTACACTACATTCACACCAGCCCCTGCTCTCACACTCGTGCGCTCTCCGCGCTCTCTCTCTCTCTCTCTCACCTTCTGCCCCTCTGGCTCCACCCATTCTCAGCAGTGGAACTTTCAACCAGGTCCAGGCTTTAGAATTGGAACAAGGGTGGCAGTGGAAGCCAATGGCTCCCCAGTCAGGTGGGGGACCCAGAGCTGCAACAGGAAGAAACAGCACAGTGGTCGGGAGGGCAGGAATCAGTACCCAGAGAGGGAGAAAAGGAGAAACCCAACCCAGACGCAGCAAAGGGTGGGGGCAGAAAGTACGGGCCTGATGATGCCGAAAGAGCCACAGGTATCTGGGAGAATTTACCCTGAGTCCCTCTTCCCTTCCCAGATGGTCATGGGGTTTTTTAACTCCAGGTGCCATTCCTGGAGGCTGGCTGCACCCAGAGCTGTCTCACTTTGCGGAGTACTCGGCCTTACCCTACTTAAAAAAATTTTTTTTTTACTCCAGGGGTGTGACTCACATGGGCATAAAACCTCGAGATTTTTGGCTGTTTTAAATTCACATTACACATTAACTTGCACTGCACAGCAAGAATGCTGCCTCATGATTCCAACCACACCAGACACAAGCAGGAAATGAGACCTCCACACGGGTTTCTGTCTCCCCCCGAAACACCTTCTGCCCTCTGAGGTCAGCAGAGCACCAGCAAAGCCCGTGCCCCTGCCGTGCGGAGGGTCCCCGCGGGCGAGAAAGAGGGCATTTCCCTGGTGGGGCTCAGAAACCAGGCCGAGGTCCAGCGTTCTCGCCCACAGCTCCAAACCTTCCCACTCTCACCGCGTCCGGTCTGCCGCCACTGTTCCCGTCAGTGCCGCTTCGACACTCGCTTTCCTCCACGGCACCTGTTCGCACACGAGGCTGGGAGCGAAGGGGAGACAACCATGCCAGGGGCCAGGGAGCAGCTTCCACTCCACAGAGGGGCCCCGCAGAGCGACCAGCCCGCAGCCTCTCAGTTCTTGGGCAGCCAGAAGGAACAAAAGGCACAAATGCCACCTTTCCTCGTTTTCCCATTGGTGGTTCCTTCTGCTCCGGCCTCACCCGAGCTCAGCCCTCTATCCCCCACCCCACACCCAAACCTCCCCGGAGGGCTTTTCTTGTTCGTCTTCTTGAATCCACATGAATCACCAATTGCTGACTTAAACCCAGACACTAAATGAGTGACAAACACAGTATAACCAATACCAACATGATATTTGGGACTGGCGCACAGAGAGCTTCCTGCCCTCCGGATTCTGCCTGAGCGCACAGCAGACATGGAGACACAGAGACGTGGGCCTGGCCCGGACCTGGGCAGAAGACTGACCAACCTTGCCACCAGACAAGGTGCCAATGCCTGTGCTGGGGTGGAGAGGGCTGGCGCCGGGGGGCTTACACGCTGGCCCCTTAACTCAGCTACACACGGGCATTACCTAGGAGAACAGAAAGACCGGAGCCGGGGTCTCCCTCCCGGACGATCTGGTTTGCCACCTGGGTTTTTAAAAGCTCCCCCAGTGGTTCCAGCGCCCACCCAAGTTTGAGAACTGCCAACCAAACACATTTACTCCGTGTCTGGACATTTTTCAAAGCGGCCAGGATGTTCAGAACACCTCCCGGCCCTTCACAGGCAAGGCAGCCCTTGGAGGCGTCGCCCCACTTTCCTGAGATTGAGATGTTGGTCCCAGTGGGGCTGAGACTGGAACTCAGGTCCTCTAACTCCAGACTCCATTCCCTTTCCACCCATCTGCAAACTCCTGAGAACTCCTGCAGGGGTGCAGGCAGTGCCTGAAAGCAACCTCCATGGCTAGGGGGTCTCGAATAAACACACACAGCTAGATTTGGGGAGGCAAAGGCCACAGGCAGCAGTGACGGCCTGCCCTGAATGCAGGGGACCCGCCACACCGAGAGGGCAGGAGGTGCGCTCACGTGTGAGGTCTGAGGCCATGCGGGGAGACACCCTGGCCAGGAAGCTTATCCTAGACCCAGTATGCGTTCTAAGACACCACACCTAAGACGGAGCTCCACGGCATGGGAAGTAGCTTTGAACTCGCGAAAGGACAGGTGTTAGGCAAAAGGGGAGCTCTTCATAGGGAAGAGAGTCCTGAAGGGAGGTGCCAAAGGTTTGTCTCTGGGGGCCAGTTTCTCCACCTAGCTCTAAGCATTCCAATTTTCTGTGGGGGCACAAACACCAACCCTCTTACATCCCCAACCAGGCAGCTTCAATTCCTCCAGCCCCTCTTCTGCCACAGCAATGATCCGAGCTTCTGTGGCGGGGGGACACACAACGGGTAACTTCAAACATCTTTTCTATCCAGACCTGACTGGTGTAATTCAGTGGGTTGGGCGTCATCCCCCAAACCGAAAGATCACCGGTTCGATTCCCAGTCAGGGGGCATGCCTGGGTGGCAGGCCAGGTCCCTTCGGCCCGGGTGTGTGAGAGGCAACTGATCAATGCTTCTCTCTCACATCGATGTTTCTCTCCCCCTCCTTCCCCTCCCTCCCCTTCTCTCTAAAAATAAATAAAATCTTTAAAAAAACACTTTTTCTATCCAAACTATTTAGGCAAGACAAAAGCACCCCTTCAACCTCTTTTCCCGCTACACCCACCTCCCCTCCAGAAAAAGCAACACCATCATCACCAAACCAACCTTCCTGGCAGAGTGGGAGTCAGGCTGCCACCGAGGGCTAGGAATTTATCTGGACGGTCACAGCAGTGAAGCCCCTGAGCACGGTGTTCCTAATCCGTAAGGACCAGCCCTCAGTCCACAAGCAGCCCTGACCCCACCCACACTGCAAGGCCTGGGACAGACACTTTAAGGACGGCACATGCTCCCCCTTAAAGACAACAAACAACAGGCCACCATTCCTCCTGGGTCAGAAGTGGGCCTCTTGGTGCTCCCTTCCACCCTGTGTCACACACCAGCCGCCCCCGGGTGTCTCGGAAGCAGAGTGTTGATGGGAAAGAACCACAAGGAATTACAGGAACCAACAGCAGGTTAAACTTTCCCATCGATCGCACTGATAGCAGCGCCACTCACCCAGCACCGCCGCCAGACAGCTCAGCAGCGGGAGAAAGCACTTCATGTCGGCGGCAGAGAGAGGACGCGGCGCAGGGGCGCTTTCTCCTCCCCCAGGATTTAATCTCTCATTTCTGGCAATCCACTTAGAGCTCCAGGGGACAGTTTTGGAAACAGAACTTAACTCAGAAATAACAATAGGTTGCAGAGAAGGGATCCGCAGGAGGCAGCGGGGGAGGTCAGGGCGGGGGCCGTGTTAAACTCCCCTGCGCAAAGGAAGGGTCCAGAACAATCCTGCGGGCGTTCTAGGCTCCTGCCACATAGTGTGTCTTGCGGGTTTCCACTGGAATTGTTGATTGCGGTGGATTAATCCTCAAGGAAAACGGAAACGAGTCCGAGGAAATCCTTTCATCCACTGATTATACAGAAATGTCCTTGGCTTCCCGGTGAAGGTGTCTGCACTCTCCCTCATTCGGATTCCCCAAAGGGAACCGGGCAGGTTTGGTCAAAACCTCGGACAGCCAAATCGCCGTGGCTGGCATCGACCGTTTGGCTTTCTCCATCAAAAAGTCTGTCTCCATCCATGATGGTAGGTCACGGAGCTGCCACCTGCCCCGGACCTGCCCGGCACGAACGAGGCGACGGCACGGAGCGGTTGGCGTTGCGGTGCCCCGAGGCGGTCCCACAATGCCAGCAGATTTCTAAAACAAACACGGCAGAGATTTATCAAAGGCCAGCCTCCCCGCCGCAGAGCCGAGAGGGGCTGTGCGGGTCGAACACCTGGCTCCCGCTCCGGGCCGGGCAGGCGGCCTCTGCGCGCTGACCTTGAACAAGTCGCTGCGTCGGCCTCCGCCTCAGTTTCCCCGCCCAGAGCCGGGCACCAGTGGGAAGCCCGATTGTTCCCGCCGTACTTTCGCCTAATGCTTCACTCCTGGGAATTCCCTTCGCTCCGCTCGGAGCGGCCGCGGGCAGCCCCACCCTCCGCGGGGGCGAGTCGGGAAGGGGCTCCCAGGTGGGGCCGCCACTCCCGGTTCCACCCCCAGCTCCGGCCTCCACCCCCGACGTGGGAGACTGGCGCGCGCGGCGTCCCAGGTGGCCCCGCTATTGTTTTACCTTCCCGGGTGTTGATTTTTTGCTGAGTGGAAAGAAAAGGGACGGAGGGAGAAGGGAGCCAGGGTTCCGCGTTCCGCTGCCGGGACAAGCTCGCTGCGCGCCCGAACGGCCAGAGGAGGGTCTCCGGCCCGACCCGGAGCGCAGCGGGCGCCTGGCCCGCGGCCGCCCCTCCCCGCGCCCTCCTAGGGCTTCGCTCCCCTCGCTGCCGCCACTCCCCGCGCCGGCCGCCGAGCTTCCCCGATCATACCTCGCTGCAGCCCTCTCTCTCCTCGCGTTCGTCCGTCTGTCGATCGGTCGGCCGGGGAGCACGCCTCGGGGGACGCACCGCCTCCTCCCGCCCGCTACGGCACCAGCCGCGCGCTCAGCCCCTCCCGAGTCCCCGCCCCCTCCAGCTCCGGCAGCTGCGCCCCGGCTGGCCGAGCGTGGGGCGAGAGCGGTGGCCTGGGCCGGAGGCACCGCCCCGGGCCCCGCCCCTTCCCGCAGACCCCGAGACCAGCGGCTGGGCTGGGGGCCTGGCCGGGACCTGGCTGGTGGGGACCTGGGCGTGGGAGGGGGGCACGCTGGTGCCACACCTGCTGGTGGGGAGGGCCACCCGAGGACCTGGACACATCTGGCGTGCGGGCCAGGAGCCCCCAAAGTTAACCAGGGGTTCACACGCAGCCTCCTGGGCCGCCGGCGAGATGCACAGGCCCTTCCCGAAGCCCGACAGGACCCACGGGCCTGGAGGAGGGTGGCACAGGAGCGCGTCCTCTCTCCGCCACACAAAACAAAGCCCTTGCAGAAGGCTCGAATCTGTTCATGTAGCGGAACCCCATATTGCGTTTCACTCTAGGACCGAATTTCCTAGAAGTTGAGACTGAATTGGACTCTGCAATTGCCTGGGTTCTAACTCTTGGTTCCTCCCCACTTCTTCGAGACTACCCTTCGGTCAAGTGTTCTTTCTACCTCAGTTTCCCCATCTGTTACATGGAGAAATAGGCTCCACTTAATAGGGTTATGTGAGATGTCCATGACATCGCTTGCGAAACAGAATGGTGCCTGCCACATCTTCAATGCTCAGGAGGTGGAAGCTGTGATTATTTTATGCGAAGTCCCATCCAAGCCCGTGCGTTTTCATTCATTCAGTACTTACCCAACATACACACGTGCAGGCCAGGCACCCTCACAAGGTTGAAGGTAGAGTCGGATAGGCCTGCCCTCCTGGAGCCTGAAGTCCAATGGGGAGACCACAAAACAGGTATGGTAAGAAAAGAACAGTGCTGAGGAAGCATGTGCAAGGACATGGGCCCTGTGTCGGGGGTCCAGACATGAGGAACAGGAGGAGTTGGTCACCCTGGAAGGCTTCTCAGAGGAAATAATAACTAGGTAGCATCAAAGGAACAGGAGTCACCAGAAGGAGAGAGAGAGAGAGAGCGGACTCCCAGGCCTTGGAACAGAGGGAAGAGAGAGTGGCCCACTTTGAGGACCAGAAATCTCTACTGGGTCCCAACTAGGCTACAAGAAATTGCATGAGCAGAGAAGAAATCCAGTGCCCGAACCAGGAAGGACTTTGTATGATATGCTAAAGAGGTTGGAATTTAGCCTGAGGCCTTTTGGATAAGATAGTACTGTTTTCAGATGTCCATTTGTAAGAAGACCACTCAGGCCTAGGTGTGGAGGATGGATGGAAAGGGAGTTCTACAGAAGTCTAGGGGTGTTGCTGAAAATCCAGACAGAAAGTGATGGTGACCAGGACCACAGAAGTGGCCACAGGGAAGGAGAGGAGTGAGCAGGTCCCCTGGATGTGGGCAGGTAGGCTCCTGGGGTTGAGGGTGAGGAAGGGCCAGAAAAAAACAGTTCAGCCTCAATGGCTGAGACCAGAATACACAGGATGAGGCTAGATGGATTGTGTTTGAGATGCTCAAGGGCATGTAAGTGAAGATTGGGGTGGGAGGTGGGCTGGAGTTCAGTACTCAGAAAGGGACTATGAGTTTGTAAGACTTTTTCACCCTACTGGACAGTGAGAAGATTCAGTGAATAGACTGACAATTCACTTATTGGAAAAAAAAAAAAAAAGGCATTAATACTCCCAGCACGCAGGGCAATGAAGAACATGCTATGAGGGACACAAAAATAACCAAGGGGTCTCACTGGCCCCACCCCTCTCCCTTAGCTATAAATTCCTTGCCGGCAGGATCTGCCCTCAGATAACCATTTACTGCAAACAACTCTTGGCATGGTGACCTGCGTGTAGTAATTGCACCGTAAATACTCGAATTAAATTGAATTGGATTAAATATTTATCACACATGCCAAGTATTGTACTGAAAATCTCCTCTTGTGTGCTGAATATTATCTCTCTCCCCCAAAACAACCCTGATTCTGGCATCTCTCACTTCTCCCTCTCTGCTAGACTCCTTCATTTACTTACTGAGCCTCTACTTCGTGCCAGGAGAAGTCCCTGCTCTCATGGCGCTTGCATTCTAGGGGGAAACAGATAGATATGTATGATACCCTGGGAGAAGTGAGATGAGGAAATTGTGCCTGCCCTGTGTGGGGTGTGGAGGAGGACTCAGTTCTAGGTGTGGTGGTCAGGGAAAGCCTCAGGCTGTGACATTTGAGCAGAGACCTGATTAGAGGAAGGGCAGGAGCCTTGGGGATTTCCTGAGGGAGAGCATTCCAAGGTTAGAGAACGCCAAGGGCAAAGCCCCGGAATAGCCTCAGAAACTGAAAGGCTTGCCTGAAAGAGCCTGAGAAAGAAGAGGGAGGAATGGTTTCAAAAAAGCCACAGAGGCCTAGTCCTGTAGGACCTCACAGGCCAGGGTGGCAGTTTGGCTGCAGATAAAGGACAGAGCATTGGAAGGTAGGAGTGGAGGAGGGGCACAGAAAAGGAGGCTCTTATAGTTATCACGGTGAGAGATGACCACGGCTAGGACTACAGTGGTAAAGATACAGGTTATGAGAAATGCGTGGAGTCTGGACGCATTTTGAAAGTAGACTCAATGGAATTTTCTGAAGAATTGGATATGGAAGGGGGAAGAAAGAGGAGAGTCAAGGAATCTTCCAGAAGATCCACCTAAGTCTTCTCTGACCTACCACGCTGCCCAACCCCTTTCCTAAGCCCATACTTCCCAAGCATTTACTCTCTAGGCCTCTGCCTGGGCCACTTCCTCTGTCCTTGAACCTGTACTCCATTATTCCTTCTCAGTAGTTTCTTCTCGATCTATCTCACCTTGTATCACCCAGACCTCTTGCATCTTCCTCAATAATCGGTCAACCCTAGGCTGGTTCCCAGCATAGCATCTTTCTAATTGCCACATCGGTGACCCAGCTAAGATATCCAAGAGACAGTGCTTAGTCCAGGGCATGGAGAGTAAATTCAATGAAAAGAAGGCCTCTGCCCTCCACACATAGAAAGAAATGAAGCGAGAGATGATCAGTGGCACAATGGGTCATCTGCAGGCAGAGAAAGCCATAAGGGAGGGAGAGGCGTCAAAGGGGAGGAGGGGGCAGAGTCCCCAGTCAGTCGGTGCGTCTGGAGCCTGGTCCGAGCATCCGCAGTTTGCTTCCCAACATCTTACGTTGGAATATGGAAGCCTGGAGTCGGGCGGATATTTGGGATGTTATGGAAGACCTCTCCTTAATCTTACCCCCCAGGGAGTTAAACGCAGAAGCCTACAGAAGCCTGGCTGACTCCCAGCTTCAGCAAAGCATCACAGTTGGGAACAAAGGTCCAGTGTTGCCTGATTTTCTTACTTTTCAAGAAAAGCAGGAAATCCAGATTTCGTTGAACTCTCCCTAATTTTTTTCATTGGAAGCTAGTGTTTCAGAATAAGCGAAACCCTGGGGGAAAGAGCAACACAAATGTGTCTGTGGTTAAGATACAGTAGGGCTCCAGACCCACTGTAGCTGTCATCAAAGGCTAATATAAGACCATCCTCGACATAAAGATACAAATGCGGGGGAAAGGGGCGTTCACCAAGTTCCCTTCTGTTCGTCAAAAGAACATTGAGGGCAAGGCACTCTGTGTACAGACAGCCTGGCACTTGGTGCTCCAGCGCGGATGTTAATTGCTCTACTGCACTTTGAAATGCCAAGTGGAAAGAGCAAAGCTCCCCACCTCACAAAGCAGCCACTAAACAATGCCCCCCAATAGCGAGTTTCTTCCTGGTGATTACCCTCCTACACAGCGAGGATCCCCGAAGCTGAAGACTAGGAATAGCGCACACAGGATGCCATCTGTCTAAAAAAAAAAAAAAAATCAAGTTGACTTTTATATCTTGAGATCAGGGTGGCGAGGGGGCAGGTAGGTCACTAAGGCATTTCTTGCAGGTGGGTGCCCAGACCTGAGGTGTGGCACCTAGCGTTGGAGAAGGGGCTGGAGTTGCCTCCGTGGAGCCCTGAAGATTGGCTTGTCCCGGGGAGGGGGGGTGGGGAGTAAGATTCTATCAGGCTACCAGGTTCCTTCCTCCACAAAACCCCAGAGCGGTGCTCACTTATTCTCCTGGTTACAGAGAACAGGGGGTCTAGAGAAGAAAGCCTGGGTTTGTGCCCCAGATCTGCATTTCCTGTTACTTCACTCTGGTCAAGTTGCCTCGCCCCCCTCGCCCTCTGTTCCCCTTCCCAGGAGGGGATAACAGGGGCACCCACCCTCACGGTGAAAGTATCTGGCACTTAGCATTCAGCCCTCATTAGCTACTCTCTTCCCTAATCATGAATCCCACACAGCCCAAGAGGCAGGAAACCAGGAGCCGGAAATCCTCATTTTCAGTCCAGGCTCTGCCACCTATGTGTCTTTTGATGTTTCTAGATGCAAGTTTCTTCTTTTGTAAAATGACATTGGTTAGACTGGTCAGAAGGCCCCAAACTGGCTGAGCACGAATTACTCCAGAAGCATAAAAAATACAGATTCTCAGGTCTCATCCAAACATCAGTGTGAGACTGAACCAGATGGGCTTCCTCCAGCTCAGAATCTTGTGCTGACTTTTCACAAATTCATGATCCCTTCTCATCTGTCCAAGTCCATTTCCGGTTTTGAGCGATAGGTCCCTCAACTACACAGCTCGTCACCGAGATCAAGAGAGTTGAAAGAGTTCACCTTCTCATCAATATTCCATTCCAGAGGCTCCCCATCCTTCCTACCCAAACCCTGAGTGCTTCCTTGCTCTCGGTTCCTCTTTTCCCAAATCTCAGCAAATCCTGATTCATTTGTTTTTTTAACCTTAGATCTCTTTCTTCTGGCGCCCAGCTCTGGCTCACCGCCTGTGCTCCTCCCTCCTGTACCCGCTGCCTTTGTTAAGGAGCGCACATAACGCAGAGCCTGTGGGTAGGCAAGCATTTGGCTCAGGCTGAATGCCACCACACTTGTCATGCTGGAGTGACTTCTCTGAGCGAGACTGGCAGACCCCCAATCTTTCCCTCTCTCTCAATGTCCCGGGGCAGCCGGGCTAGCTGCCAGGACTGGCTGCCACTCTCAGCCATGCTGGTGTCCAGGTGGAGGCTCTTCAGAATTTTGCTTGGCCCCTCTGGTAAAAAAATAAAAATAAAACAAAAGTGTTACTTTGATCATAGAGCTTCTGTCCTCGCACAGGGGAAGGTGTGTCGCCATGGATCTGATGTTCCAAGAATCCAAACACCCATAAGCGTGGAGCAGAAGAGAGCCTTCTGGATGGGAGGGCGCCCTTTCTGAGACATCTGCTGCCCCGCGGATCGCAAGGGCTGTCTGGCCTGATCTGGCTGGCGTGTTGCCTCTGTCTATAAAAGAGTGGGAAGACGTCGGCAAAGATCACCCAAATGTATATGAGCCTGGCTGACAGTTTCCAAAAGTTCACTTGGAAGTTAATTATTTGGAACTCAGAACATATTTCCCCATAACAGTAATATAATAAATGGTGGTTATATTTCCAAGCCGACACATAGGTCTGTTTAACCCTTACTTTGCCTAAGAGGTGGAAAGGCAATAAACCAACTTCACAGTTGAAACACCAGTGATGAAATAATACTGAAAAATAACATGAGGACAAGAACTTTAAAAAAAATTAACAATATTTAACAAAATTGGACATAAAGCACTGTTCTACACCCCGAGGTGCTAAAGAAAGCAGACAAGCTTCCTGTCCCTGTGGAGTTTAATTATGTATTTATGTTCCTGTTTATGGTCTGTCTTCTCCATCAGCACATAAGTTCCCTGCGGGCCAGAGTCTGGTCTTTGTTCTCTAGTGTCTGCCTACACCTAGAATAAGGCCTAGCACATAATATGTGCTCCAAAAACATTTTGTTGTTGTTGTTGAATGAATGAGCAAATAAAGTCCAGTTGGGAAGGCAGACAATAAACAAGTAGGCAAATAAATGGGTCACCGAATGTCAGATGGTGATGAGAGCTAGGAAGAAGAGTTGAGCAGAAGAGCAGGGATGGAGGGGGCTGTTTTCCACGGGGCAGTCATGAAAGGCTCCTCTGAGGGAGTGATGTTTGCCCAGAGGTCTGGACGAGGAATGGGTCACGGAAGAAATGGGGGAAGGAGGCCTGCTGCTTTTGCTATTATCAGGCCGAGAACTTTGGACCCATTTTCCCACTGTCAACTAAAATACCTGGACAAAATTTAAAATAATATTAAAAATAGAGTAAAAGTAGCCCTGGCTGGTATGGCTCAATGGGTTGAGCGCTAGCCTGTGAACCAAAGGGTTGCCAGTTCGATTCCCAGTCAGGGCACATTCCTGGGTCCCCACTGGGGCGGGGAGTGAAAGGCAACCACACACTGATGTTTCTCCCTCTCTTTCTCTCTCCTTTCCCCCTCTCTAAAAATAAATAAATGAAATCTTCAAGAAAAAAAAATAGAGTAAAAGTAGCAAGGAATTACCAGGCAAAGCCACTGTTTCTCTGAGGCTGTCTATGGAGATGCAATAAGTGTCTGCAAAACAGCTGAGCTTTGGGTGGCCTCAGAAGGCAGGGGGACATTTAATGCTTGAACTGGGATTAAAGTGGTTCCAGACTAGGAGCAGCACCAGGTACCTTCCCGAAGCAAATGAAAATCCTTCCAGGAAGAAAGGCCTGTCAGCCTGGGCCTCAAGAGATTCCAAAATGAAATTTCCAGTATATAATCAGACACAACCAGGAAATAAGACAATACGGGTGAGGACCAATAGAAATAACAGAAAACTGAAATAGGCCCCCAAAACCTTGGGATATTAGTGTCATCCAACACAGCTCACAGAGCAACTATGCTTACTATGTTCAAAGAAATAAAAGTCAGACTTGAAGGTTTTGTTGGAGAAATTGAAGCTGCAGAAAGATCTGGGGGAAGAGCATTTCACGCTCAGAGGAAAGCAAGTGCAAAGACCCTGAGGCAGGAGCAGCTGGGCATGTTGGAGAGAGAAGTTCATGACAGCAGAAGCGGAGAACCAGGGGGAGGCTGGAGGAGGACGAGTTCAGAAAGGCAGGCAAAGGCCGGATCATTCGGGCCTGTGAGAATTGGGTTTTGCTCTGTGAGTCAGAGGAAATCACTGGATGGCTCAGAGCATTAGAGTGCCAGGACTTAACTTGCATTTGCAAAGGCCAGTCTGACTGTTGTGTAGGAAACAGATGACAGGGAAGCTTGCAATGGGAGCAAGGAGACCAGCTGGTGGATTACTGCACAGCCAGGTGAGTGATGATGGAGGCTTAGACCAGGGTGGGGGTGACGGAGGCGGAGAGAAGTGAACCCAGGATGGACTGTGAAGGAAGAGCTGACAGTTCTTCCAGTCGGGTTAGAGGCAGGTGTGAGAAACAGGCCAGAAGAGCTCTGCACCCCGAAGCATTCTGTCTGAGGCCCCTTCTCCCCTGACCCCGAGTCTCCACCTTCCTCTCCGTAGACAACGCCTTAAATGTCATTTTCAGCCCTTTTCTTGAACTGTACACCTATAAAGCCAACTGCCTTTTGAAACACTCTACCTGGATGTCACCAGAACTGACAGTGAACATGCCCAAAACTCAGCTCAGTAATTTTCCCTCTAAACTATTCTTTTTCCTCCTCAACTTCCTACCTCAGTGAATGATGCCACTTTTCACTCAATCGTATAAGCCAGAACATTTAGATTAATTTTAGACGTCTCGCTTTCCACATCCAGGTAGTACCTGGGACTGCTGGTTCTGTCTCTGTAACACCTTTAGAAGCTGCCGTTCCCTTCTGTTTTCATGGCCTCTGCCCTAACTCAGGCTTCGTTGCCTATTTCTACACTATTGTCATGGTTTCCCACCTGGTCTCCCTGGTGGTGGTCTCCTGCCCTACCCACCCACCCTTCTAAAGTTTCAATGTGACCCTTCTAGGGCTGCCGATTGCTTGCAGAAGTTTCAAACTCCTTCAATGGGTTATAGGCAAAGCCCCAGCTGCTCTCGATCTTTCCCCAACTTTTCTGTGGTCTCGATTCTCCCCACTTTGACCTGGTCTTACCCAGTTGCCGATGGTTTACTGGATGTGCCTTTGTATATGCTATCATTCTACTAGGCCTGCCTCTTCTCCTTCCCTTAGCCATCCACTTGGCAACTCCCACCCTTCTTGTAGGAATAACGAAAACGTCAGCTTCTCTCTGGGGCACCCCTCCTCTCCTCGGCCGCCTGCCTCCTCCCAACACTGAGTTAATCATCTAGGAAAGCCCTTGGCTTAGTCTAGACCTCCAGGAGTGTGCTTTCTCACTGATTTAAGTAGTTTATTTACAAGTATGTGTGTGACCTGGTGAGTTACTGGAAGTCAGACTGGCAGATCGCCATGCCTTCCGCTCCCTGCTCTGTATCGGGCACCTAGCAGGCACTCGAGCCCAGCGGGTGGACCACCACTTCCTGGGCTCCAGTGAGCCGCAGCGGCCAGGAGTTGGGGGAGTTCATCCTCGGGGTGACTTAGCTCTTGGTGGCAGACAGTAAACTGCTTTAGACAGATGGTTTATACAAACAGGTAGGAGATCGACTGGGTTTGTTTGTTTCTACTTGTACCTAAAAGCCTTCACTACTGATCACCCTCTTTAGTTCCATCTACAAAACCCCTGGCAGGGGACGTGAGCCCTCCACCAGCAATGGCTATCTCCCTGGGACCCCCAAGTCCCACCCCAGCCCAGACTCCGGGCCCTCGGGACTCAATCAGGGACAGCATGGCCTCTGAGGCTGTACAGGAAGCTGACAGTCTTTAGGAGCCCACACATGTGCCCGGGGTTCACAACGCAAATCATCACACATGGACAGAAACAAGCTGCTTTTGTGATCCCATAATTTCTATGACCCTCCCCCACCCCATTTCCTTTCTTTTCCTCATTTATAACTTTCCATTTATAGACAAGGGGGTGGGGGAACAGAAAGGGAAGAAAAAGAAGTAGGAACAGAGAGATTGAACCAAAGAAGAAAAATGGGGAAGAGGAAGGAATGAAGGAAAGAGCAGAAGAGAGAAAAAAGGGGGAGAGGGAGGAGAGAGAGAAGGGGGAGCAGAAGGCGAAGGGGAAAAGAGAGAGAAAGCATGAGAAAGAAAGAGAAAGAAGAGAGAGATCCTTAAATTAAACAACCACACATGTGGCTATGAAATATATCTGAAGTATCTCTACTTAAACAGCAGGGACCTCGTGGCAGATTTAAATATTTAATTGACTAAGGAAACCAACGCAGAACAAAGCCCTTTTCTTTGTGAGCTATCATGTGATAACCCAAACACAGTAGTTGCTATTTTTCTCCCAACCTTATCAACCACAGCCGTCTGTCTTGGTCCTAGACTGTTTATTAAAAAAAAAAAAAAAAAAAAAAAAAAAAACCTTAAAAAGAAATATGTGTGTGTATATTAGTCACAAGACCAAAGTAGCCGCCCCGCAACAATGGGCGACCTATGGAATTCACAGCCTCAGCCCACTCCTGGCCGCCAGATGTCAGCCAGTCAGTGGCTCCCTTTCATCCTCACCCACTGCAGAGCCCTGCCGCCCTGTGCAGTGGTGGGAACGCACAATCATTTCTGAAAGCCACCAGATCTGAGTGAGGCCCAACCTTGCCTGAGGCCAGCTGGCGGTGGGGGAGGGGGGAGGAATGAGCAGAGCCTCCTGGAAGTGCAGATGGGGTGGGGTTAGATTTGTTCCCAAAGTTCTGCTGCTTATTAAAAGGCTTGTTTCCCGTCTGGGAAGTCCGTTGTTACCATGAGGGAGGAAGACAGACCTTACCCCGGGGTTGGAAAGGAGTACCCTGAGCTGGGGGCCCTGGAGGGAACACACAGAGTCCTCCCATGGGTGTGTGAACCTACAAATAAAAGCCAGAGTGAGTGGCAATAAGCATTTATCTGAGATCCCAAAGAATGGCAATCCGGGAAGCACTGACTCAGGCAGAAACCAAAGTAGTGTTCCAATGAGGGGCAAAAGCAAGGGGCGTCTGTGAGAAAGGGGAGGGAGCAGTTCCGTCAGCAGAAGGAAGGCATTTCTGTGGGTGCAGAGCAGCTAATTAGAGATGCTGATTCTAAAGAATGTTTTAAACTTTCTGTCCAGCAGTCAAAATATCTACTCTCAGGTTATCTTTGCAAACAGCAGTGGGGATACAACTGGCTTTTGCCCGGCCCAGAGATTACTCCGCCCTGCGTTAACGTTCCCAAGTTTGAGCATAAGGCCTGCAAGGCAGTTCCTCTGGGACTGCAGCTGGTCTCTTTCAAAGTGGCTCCGTTTTGATCGTTTTCAGGAGCTTTCCTGGTGGCCCTGTATTCATTCTACCGTAGGCTCCGGAGGCAGCCGGATGGTTCCCCGGCCTCCGTCTCCTCCCAGTCCACACTTCTCTTCTTCCTCCTCTTCCTTCTCCCCGCCTTTCCCTTTTCTTTCACCACTGTGGATTTGGATGAGCAGTGCAACTCCAGCGAGGCAGTCGGAAGTCACACCACAAAAATGCTGACCAGAGGGCCACCAGGCTGCCAGCCCCACCTCTGGGGCGTCAGAGGACACAGCGAAGAAGGCAAATGGCAGTGCAGCTTGCTAGTCAAGAGCTCGAATTCCGTACTTTCTCTTTCACTGGCTCCGTGACCTCTGATGATGTATTTAACCCACCAGCCTCAGTTTCCTCACCTGTAAAGTTAAGATATGAGTACCTGCTTTATATGAGGAGATACTATATATTTTATTTTTAATAGGGTTAGTATGGGAAATACAGGGGCAACACTGGCTGGAATACTTAGTGCATAGTAGATGCTCAATGCATTCATTCATTTAATAAATATGATTGAACATCTATTCAACGCAGGGCTCTCTTCCAGGTACGGGTAGACAAAAGAGATAAAAAGGAAATACTGTTCTCAAGGAGTTAGGCTTCTGGGAGGGGCTCCAGACAATAAACCAGTAAATGAGTAAAATAAATGGTGCGTCAGATGCTGAAAGGGCTGCTGTTGGTGGCAGTGAACGGAGCCAGGTGGGTGGCAGTGAACGGAGCTAGGTGACTGACAGGGTCAGACTGGGTCTCCGTCCGTTCAGCAACCCAGGATGTGAGTTCTGGCTAAGAGAGAATGCAGAGCCAAGACTCAAACTGTAAGAGAACGTTAATTTAGAAAGTCACAGAGGTAGAAGAAATTGGCCCAGGAAATAAGCTGCAGAGGCCGAAGAAGAACCCTTAGAGCTAAGGGGAAAGAGAGAGGCAAAGAAAATTCATCTGAGGGAAGGGAGTGGAGAAAGGCTAGGCTGGCTTCTTCCAGAGAGCCAGGCTGGGTTCTCTGTCCTAAGGGCTTTTAAGGGTGGGGATCTGGGGGGACGTCTCAGGGGAGGATTTCAATAGAACATTCATCATCTTTCCAGGTGTGTCCTTTAAGGAGGGGGTCATTACTCAGTGCAGCTGGTCCTGAGACAGTCTCTGCACCGCTTGTCTGGTTTTGCTGCTTTTCTGGGCCTGGAGCAAAAACACAACTGAGGCCTGGATGTTATCTCTAGGGTTACTGCTTAAGAGAGTGGTTGTGCAAGGGTCCCCATGGGAGTCGCATGAGGCCACTCTTCAGCCCCTTGTTCCTTGTCCAAGGGGGTCTGCGTCGTGACTAGCGGTGTGCCCGGGAAGGAGAGGTCAGGGGAGGGTCTGGACCGCGTGACCAGCGATATGCGAGGGGAGGAAAGGTGACCCTGGGGGCGACATCCTTGTTTTCCCAGTTTTGCCTGTTGTCTGTTGCGAGGCACCCAGGGCTGTCTGCCCTGATGACCTTCTGGAGCTGGCCAGACATCCTCTGCTCACGTCTAACTGCCTACCACGCGACGAGAAAACTAAACCCAGGGAGGGGATAAGAGCGAACTGGAGGAGGAGGAATTGCAACTTTAAAGAGAGCCACCAGAAACTCCCTGTGAAAGTGTCACGTGGGTCAAGACCAGAGGGAGGTGAAGGAGCCCTGCGGGCAGATGTTTGAGGGAAGAACGTTGTGGGCGCCAGGAACAGCAAGTACAGAGGCCCTGGGCCAGGAGCGCACCAGGTCTGACTGAGCACCGTCTAGGAGGCCACTGTGGCGGGAGCTAAGTCAGGGAGGGAGGAGAGTTGGCAATGAGGTCAGAGAGGTGATGGCATGTGCGTGGGAGGGGACACCGTCGATCAGGCGGGTACTTGCTGGCCACTGTAAACCTTTGGGGGGTTTTGAGGAGAACAGCGATACGATCTGATCAATGTTTGAACATAATTGCTCATAGGGTGAAAACAGACTGTGGGGGTCAAGAGTGTTTGCCGGGAAACCAGTGAAAGGCCAGCGTGGCAATCAAGGCGAGAGATGGTGGCAGCTGCCGCAGGGTGGTGGAAAGGAGGTGGTGAGAAGTGGTCGGATCCAGGATGTGTTTTTTTAAAGAAGAGCTGGCAGAGTTTGATGATGGATGTGGTAAGGAGCATGGAAACAGGAGAAGAGTTCTAGAACAGCTGTAGGGTCTCTGGCCTGGGCACCCGGAAGGGTGGAGTGGCCCTTTGCACTGCAATGGGAAAGACTGTAGGTGGAGCACGTCGGGATGGGGGCGGGAGGTGCCGTGGATTCTGTCTGACATTGCGAGATGAGAGATGGTCACCTTAACAACCCAGTGAGTCACGCACTGGGGCCTGCTTTCTTAGAACGCTGCCTCAGCCTTGTAAGAAACCCAGGCGAACCTGCTGGGGAGTCATATGGAGGACAACCAAAATGTCCTGGCAACTGTTCCAGCTAACGGCCAGACACACAGTGTGGGCATCTTAAACCATGCAGTCTCAGTAAAGACTCCAGAAGACTTTATTTGCATGAGTGACCTCGGGCAAGGCCAGCCAGTGAATCACCCAGCTGGCCCAGCCCAAATTGCCACTAAGCTTTAGGGTTTGTTATGTAACAACAGATAACAAATCTTGTTAACCATGAGATTCCTTGTGGACATTCAAATTAGGGTGTCAGCTAGGCAGTTGGATGTCTGAGTCCAGAAGCCATCAGCATATAGATGATAGTTAAAGTCGTGAGCCTGATAAAAGTGCCAGGGAAGTGAGTATAGGTGGACTGAGCCCCGGGACACTCTAACATTCAGAAAGGTAGGAGAATTGCGAATGTGAGCGAGAAGGACCAGCCAGTGCAACTGAAAAACAAGCAAACAAACAAAACCCCCCAGGCATATGTGGTGTCCTGGAAACCAAGAAGAAATAGAGTATGTTTCTGGAAGAAAGCAGGACTCAGTTATGCCAAATACTGTGCTGCTAATGGACCCAATAAGATGAGGGCTGAGACTGGATCACTAGATTTAGCTAATGAACATCTTAAGTTACTTTGTGTGAAACAGTTTTAATGGAGTAATACATGTGGAAGCCTGCTAACAAGATGTTATAGAGAGAAAGGGAGGAGAGGAATTGGAGCCGTGGCTGTAGATAACCCTTTTGAGAAACTCTGATACAAAGGGAAACAGAGAAATCGACCAAGAGTGGTGGAAAGACGAGCAGTGAGGGGAGGGTGTTTTAGGGTTGGGAGCATCTACTGATGGCTGGGTATAATCTGGTAGGAGAGGAAAATCGAAGGGCAAGGGAGGCAGGGGATGTGCTGGATGATGCCCTTGAGTACGTGAGTGGGAACGGGGCCTGGGGTGCCCGTGAAGCCATGGCCCGAGCTGGGAGCAAGATGTATCACTCATAATGTGGAAGGAAAGGCAGAATATATGGGCGATGATGCAGGTAGAAGAATATGGCACTCCTTTGTTTATGTTTTCTCTGCAGGGTCACTGGCCGAGCTTGAGGATGGGGGAGGAGGTGAAGGAGGAAGGGGCTAGAAATGAATGGTAGCCATTGTTATAATCTCCTGGTAGGAGGTGGGGGCTTCCGTCCTACCCATGACTCCCCAACTTCAGGATTCCTGTTGTGGTAGACTCAGGCTTTACACAGCCTATAATGTAAAGTGGCTTTGCCTGGTACAATTGTCACTTCCTCCTTGACACAGAACTCAGTTTCATTCAGATACGTAGTGGCCCTGTGCTCAGGGGCGTCTCTGAGCCTCCCCACCCCAACCCCCAACCAAGGCTGTGAATCTGGTTGTCCAAGCCAGTCAAGATAATTCTGTTCCCAGGATATTCAGATAACTTCAAATCACCTCCCCCAGGTTAGTTATTTATTACAAAGAGGAAACAGTACTATACAGGAGAGAAACTTGGAGGGCGTGTCCAGGACTTGGTGATTGAGTCATCACCAACAGGACAAGTCACAGTGGCCTGCCACCTGGGGGGATCGGTGAGAAGAACACAGTGTCCCTACTGGAGTGTTCCTGCCCCCATGCCTAACCCAAATCTAATGAAGTATCAGACAAACCCGAATCAAGTTACATTCTACAAAATAACCGGCCCCCTCTCTTCCAAATGTCCAGGTCGAGAAGACAAAAGAAAGACTAAGACTGAGGCTGGTGCAGGAAGGGTGAAGAGACGTGAGAGCCGAAAGGCAGCAGGTGATCTTGGATTGCACCACGGGGCCCATATTCTTACTACACAGGACAAGTAGGACAATGGCTGAGCTCTGGGTAAAGTCTGGGTTGGGACAAACAAAAAATGATCATTCTGTTCCCATGGCCAGCAGGTGTTTTAGGCATGGCCGTATGTCCCACTTCTGGGCCAATAACATGTGACAAGAGATCTGCTGGCTGAGTCTTAGCGAAGATTTTTCCTTGTGATGAAGAGCCACAGAAGGAAGGGTCTCTTGTGTCTGCCCCCCATGCTGCGTGTGCGTGGGGTGTGCGTACAGCTTGCATCTACAGCAGCCTCTCTGTGACCGGGTCTCAGGGTGGCCCCGTGCTGACAAAGGCAAGTCTTTAAGGACATCGCTGAACCACTGAAGTCAACCCTGGAGCCCCTGGATGCCTGAGTACGTGAGATATGGTGACACATTTTCCTCACGTCCATGTCCTTTGTGTGCGTGCATCTGTGATCTGCAACCTGGAAGAACTCTGATGCACAGACCGTCCGTGGAACAGATGCAGAATTCAGCTCGGTCTTCCTGAGGACACATTCAGTTCAACTAAAATGAGAGCCATATGCCAGGCGTGGTGTTAGACACAGATGAATAAAACTCTTTACCCTGAATGTCTCCTATCAAATCTCTGTGTCTGCATTGTGGTCCAGATAATAAAATAGACAAATCACTGTGCTAGAAAGCAGGAACTTTTAAGTGCCTTGAAGGAAACATAATAGCTCAAAGAAGATAGTAATAACATCCACTTGGGGAAATAGGCGTAGTCTCCATTAAGGGAGTAGAATGTAAGCTGGATCTTGAAAAGCAGGCAGAATTATTATTAATGGAGATGGAGTGAAGGACCATCCAGGTCTAGAAAATAGGGAACTGTACTAGCAAAAGTAGAGGCCAGGCAGTGGACAGGTGCGGAAAGCTACATGACAAGCTCGGTTTCTCTGGCTTAAGGAGTATGTGTAGAGCAGAAAAGGAAATAATGCTGCAAAGCTACACTGGGTCAGGACTTGAGAGTCCTCACATACCAGCCAAGAAATTAGGGTTTGCCTGGGTTGGAAATGGTGGCCCCTGGAGATTTTCTCAGTAGACAATTAACACCATCAGTGCTAAACGGGGGAAGATTCATCTATAGCAGAGGGACTGAAGGCATTTCTTCTTACCCAATATTAACTCATTGTTTTAGTTATTCGCCATGCCTTCTGCATCCACAAACATTAAAACAGACCCACCTAAAGCCTGAGCAAGAACAAGCAAGAGAAAACCACATTCCCAGAGCCTAGCAATGGGAGGGAGGAACAGGGACAGACCCTTTGCTTTGGCCTTGAACAAATCTCACTAACCCTTCGTCCTGTACCTGCCCCCGTCCCCCCGACTTCTAGGCTCCCATCTCCCGAGGGAGCCCCATGCCGTTTCCATCCTGCCCCCAGACCAGTGGTTCTGCGCAGGGGTTCTCTGTGGTCTGGTCTTGAACAATTTTATACAGCGGAGTTCCTACCAGTCACGGCAGCCTTTGCAGAGCACTATGAAAAGCTGATAAATTTAAGATCAAAATACAGCCTACGATTTAGCACAAAATTATATATTTAGCCAGCGTGCTTAAGTTGCTTAGAAATGTTGAATTTAATTACATTTCCAGACTCTGACACACAATGTGAAACCACAACCATAAGCCCCAACACCTGGCCACAGAGAAGACAAGCTGTCAGACTTAGCACGATGTCTGGGCCCATTAATATTCATTGGCCACTTGCTAATTCTTCCTGTCATCTGCTAGCACTGGCCAGTGGACAAGCGATAACAGGTGCCAAAGATTTAATAAAAACATAGAGAGAAAAAGACTAAAAACTGGACAAATTCTATCCATTAACTTAATTTTTCTGGGAATCAGTATCATTTCTTCATCTACTCAGCACAGGTCGATCGAGCAGTTACCATGGGCCGGGCGCTGGGCGGAGAGGAGGAGACACAGAGAAGCAGGGTTCAGGGGTTCAGTGCTGCCTTCCCAAAGGTGGGAGGAGGCGGAGGAGAAAATGCTCATAGGACAAGAGGAGGTGAGCACTCTTGTAAGCGGTACGGGACCGGTGGAGCCCAGGGCCTGGGCCAGGGAGGAGCTACGAGAGGGCCTTGAAAATAAACTCAAATGGCCTCAGCCAGTGCCTGTCAGAGCAGAGGAAGTCACAGAGCCAGCGGCTCAACGTTCACACGACAGGGGAGGGACGGGACCAACCTTACATTTTGTGAAATAATGGTCACTCGTTATGTCATCAAGTATCATCTGCTATGACCATAATGTTAGAGATAAAGGGACAATTTAGTACCAAAAAAAAGGAAAAAAAAAACCCAAAAGAAACAAATAGACATACATAATTTCAGTAAAACAAAAACCAAAACCCCTGTCCTTTACTTGGTATGAATTTCTCGTTGTGAGAAACTCATCACATTGTCCTCATTTGTCTCATTTTGCTACAGGAGACAGGAGCCCTAGAAGAGCAGTGGGGAGAGACACCGGGAAGGTGTCACCTCAGGGAAGAAGGACATGGGGCTTCTTCCTGGCCCCCTGGGTTTGGGGGCGGGTAGGAGCATAGATCCCGCCGGAGCTGTGTTGTAACCTCCGAGGGCCTAGGTTTTCTTTGGAGGGTGGAGGGGTAGGTAGGGCTTCCTCTGTAAAAAATATTACCAATTACATGTTATAACTGTGTTGGTATAAAGAAGAATCTAATCTCTGGCCCTAAAAGTTTATTATTTTTCCTTCTGATGTTAAAAGAAATTAGAACACTTTTGTAGACCCCTAAAAGTATCGTGGGCCTCACTGAGGTGCTTTGCCCACTGTGCCTGACAGATAAGGCAGGCCTGACTGCCACGGAACTCGGGCGACCCCCAGGGAGGTGGGGTCCCACTGGACTCCCGTGTTATCATGGTCCCCTCACTGGCCCTGTGTGGGGAGCAAGTAGTGTGCTAGAGGGAAGTGGAGGGATGATGTCACAAGAAGGCCACATACCATAGAGGGGTGTGGCTCTTGTAAGCATGCACAGTCCGGACTGGACACTCCAGAGGGAAGGGGTCACTTAGCAGTGGCCAGTGGGGCAGGCTGGCCTCTGTGGCCTCAGCAACAAGAAGCTGCAGGGACCTGTCCTTTCCAGAAACTCTGCCAGATGGTATAGCACCCTGGACTCGGCCTGATCTGCATTTTTGTGGCCAGGGCCAGACCATGTCTTTTGCAGTTCAGAGTCCCTTGTCCACCAAAATCCTGTCCAAATACCGCCCCTACTGTGGGCTCCATAACCTAAAGCTAAGTGTCAGTTCCTCTGTCCTTTTTGGTCCAAGTGGGAGGTGGGTGCTGGGGCTGTGACTGGGGCTTTTTTCCCCTGCTTCTGCCCTGAAGACGTCTGACCTAGGGTATGCAGGGCTGCAGGGCAGGCACCAAGGCCATTTACGTGCCTGGGGCCCTGGAGATCCCCGGTGGGAAGAGAAGGGAGGGGAGAAAAGGAGAGGGAGAGACCCAGTAGGAATACACAGCCAGAGCCAGGTTCCTGTTTTTGAATGATGCATCGTGACAAATGCGTGTACTCTAATAGGTTACCCTGATTTTCCTAATTCAGCCTCGGTGAAGGGAGTCCATGGACAGATGGACAAGTGGACAAAAGGTGGACATCTAACTGGGACAGTGTCTGAAGGAGTAAATAGGATTTTCGTGCTCTCTGCTGTCTTTCCCTGTAATGTTTTCTAGTGCAAGAATCCAAAGCTACAGAAAACTTGAAAGAATAGTGTAACGAATACTTACCCACCCCTCCCCCAGATTCACTGGTTAGGATTTTGCCACATTTGCCCTTTCTCCCTGTGTGTGTATTTCTGTGTGGTGTGTGTTTACATGATTCTATTTGCGTGAGAGGGTTTGGTTTTCTTTTTTGCACTAAAGCATTTCAAAATAAGTTTCAAACATAATGACACTTTGCTGTATAACTACTAAGAATAAAGCACTCTCCTAAAATGTCATCATCCCACTGAAGAAAGTTAACATTAATGCAATAGTGTTATCCAATATGTAGTCCAACTACCTAAAAATGTGTTTCATAGTATTTGTACAATCCAGGATCCAATTGAGTTCACTCATTACAATTTAGTTGTTACATATTCTCAGTCTCCATTAATCTGGAAGAGGCCCCGCCTTTTGACCTTTGACCCAATGCCACTGCTACCATTCCAGCGTTCAGCTGGTTGCCCTGTTGATGTCCCAGGACCTGGGCTTTGCTGGTCGTCTCCTCGTGATTGGACTCAGGCTGAGCGTTTGAGGCAAGGACACCACAGAGGTGACGTTTGTGCTTCCCACTGCCCATAGCAAGAGGCCGCAGGCCAGCAGCCCTCACTGCTGCCTAAGGGAATGTCCGTCAGATCTCTTCCTGGTAAAGACACCTTTGACCTTTGTAATGAAGTACACTGTGGGTGGTAAAGTCTTTTGTTGTTGTCGTCATATTGTATATATTTTAATCATTACATTAATTAAGGCCCACGGTTTACAATAAAGTTCGCTCTTTGTTCTTTACATTCCACAGGCCTGACAGCTGCGTGACGTCATGCAGCCGCCGGTGCAGGTTCACGCAGAACGGGCTCCCCGCCCCAAGAAGCCCCGTGCTCCCCTTTCTCTCGGCTGGAGTCTCCCTAGAACTGGAAAGAAGGGAAGCTTTGAATGGAAGGAGGACCAATGTTTTGATTTTAAACAGACTTAGACTTTTAATATCTCAAGAAGACCCAAAGAAGCTATGGATCTCCCTGAGATTTCATCTGCGGACGAATGGCCAACAGGTTCCATCTGGGCAGGGAAAGGCAGCGGAGGAAAGAAAACAGTTGGTTTCTGCCTACACCCAGCAGAGTCCGTGTGTGGGTTTCCTTGGGCTGCCATAAGGCAGCCTTCCCCAATCGAGGTGCTGGCAGGGCCACGCTCCCACCAGAGCCTCTAGGGGAGGGTCCCTCCTTGCCTCTTTCAGCTTCTAGTGGCCCCAGGAGTTCCTTGGTGTGTGGGAGCATAATTTATTATTCTGTCTCCATTCCATGTGGCATCTTTCCTCTGTGTCTGTATGTTTCTGTGTCTTCACCCGGTGTTCTCCCCGCATCCAGCCTTACTTTTTTTAGGGGGCAAAAGTCGTCTACCCTTCTTGGGAAAACCATCCGTCTTCCATTGTCCCATCACAACCCTGTCCCACGACAGCCCATGCTGTCACAGCGTGTCTCTGGGCTCACCCCAGCAGCCAAAAAGCTGCTCCCAGAGCAGGAAGCTTCATGAGTGTAATAATTAGTCATCATAACATTTCCTAATGTTTTTGCGGCATCTCACAGTTTACAGAGCATTTTCACACATATTACAGCTTTTTATTTCCCCCAAGTTTCCTTTTCCTTCTCTAAGAAATGAAATTGCTTAGAATTGTTCACTCATTCATTCACCCACTTTTTCATCCTGACCACATCTGCGCCAGGCTCGGAGCTAGAGGCGGGAGCTTTCGGAGATGCGTGCCGGGATCAGGTCTACAGCGAGAGACAGACACACAGACTGCAGCACAGTGTGATGAGCCCTGGGGTAGAGAGACATGCTCTGGTGTGGAGACCTTGGGGCGAAAGGAATCCTCTAGGAGAGAACCCCTGGAAGTGGAAGCTGAGCCTCCAGCCTGTGGGACCCCTTGTCCTGTGAATAAACACACACCCCTTCTCAAAGCTGGGCTTTTGGTTACTGCAAACAATAGCATGCAAAACTGAGACACTCCTCACTTGCCTATGAGGAAATTAAGTCCCCATAAACAAAATGATTTTGCTAAATAATACCCAGCTAAGAAGTGCCTGAGACTTCCAGCCAAGATGGACCCGTAGGTAGATGCACTTTGCCTCCTTGCACAACCAAAAGAAGGACAACAACAAATTTAAAAACAGAAAATAACTAGAACTGCCAGAAAATCAAACTGTATGGAAGGAGTTAAAAAACAAACGCTCACCCAGACCGGTAGGAGGGGCAGAGACGGGCAGTGGGCGGAGAGGACTTGTGGCGAGGCTGCGGCTGGAGGACTGGGTGGTCCCACATTCGTGTGTGGATAAATCTGGAGGAACAACTGGGGAGCGAGACAGACTGAGCAACCCAGGGTTCTGGCCTGAGAAAATAAAGCCTCAAACCTCTGACTGAAAACACCTGTGGGGATTGTGGCGGCAGAAGAAACTCTCAGCCTCACAGGAGAGTTTGTTGGAGAGACCCACAGGGTCTTAGAATGTACACAAACCCATCCACCCGGGAATCAGCACCAGAAGGGCCCGATTTGATTGTGGGTAGTGAGGGAAGTGACTGAAAGCCAGTCAAGGGCTGAGCAAAAGACATTGTTCCCTCTTGGCCCCTCCCCCACATTCGGCACTATAACACAGGGCTGCCCCACCCTGGTGAACACCTAAGGCTCCGCCCCTTACTATGTAACAGGTGTGCAGAGACAAAAAACACAGCCCAAATGAAAGAACAGATCAAAGCTCCAGAGAAAACACAACTAAGTGATGAAGAGATAGCCAACCTGTCAGATGCACAATTCAAAACACTGGTAATCAGGATGCTCACAGAATTGGTTGAGTATGGTTGAAAAATAGAGGAAAAAGTGAAGGCTATGAAAACTGAAATAAAGGGACAGGGAACCAACAGTGAAGGGGTGGAAACTGGGACTCATATCAATGGTTTGGAGCAGAAGGAAGAAAGAAACATTCACCCAGAACAGAATGAAGAAACAAGAATTCAAAAAAATGAGGAGAGGCTCAGGAACCTCTAGGACAACTTTAAACATTCCAACATCCGAATCATAGGGGTGCCAGAAGGAGAAGAGGAAGAACAAAAAATTGAAAACTTATTTGAACAAATAATGAAGGAGAACTTCCCCAATCTGGCAAAGGAAATAGACTTCCAGGAAGTCCAGGAAGCTCAGAGAGTCCCAAAGAAGTTGGACCCAAGGAGGAACACACCAAGGCACATCATAATTACATTAGCCAAGATGAAAGAGAAGGAGAGAATCTTAGAAGCAGCAAGAGAAAAGGATACAGTTACCTACAAAGGAGTTCCCATAAGACTGTCAGCTGATTTCTCAAAAGAAACCTTGCAGGCAAGAAGGGGCTGGAAAGAAGTATTCCAAGTCATGAAAGGCAAGGATCTACATCCAAGATTATTCTATCCAGCAAAGCTATCATTTAGAATGGAAGGGCAGATAAAGTGCTTCCCAGATAAGATCAAGTTAAAGGAGTTCATCATCACCAAGCCCTTATTATATGAAATGTTAAAGGGACTTATCTAAGAAAAGAAGATGATGAAAACTATGAACAGTAAAATGACAACGAACTCACCACTATCAACAACCGAACCTAAAAATAAAAAAACAAAAATGAACTAAGCCAACAACTAGAACAGGAACAGAGTCACAGAAATGGAGATCACATGGAGGGTTATCAGCGGGGAGGGGAAGGGGGTAGAATTGGGGAAAAGGTACAGAGAATAAAAAGCATAAATGGTAGGTACAAAATAGACAGGGGAATGTTATGGGAATAGTGTGGGAAATGGAGATGCCAAAGAACTGGTAGGGACATGAACTAAGGTGGGGGAATGCTGGTGGGAGGGGGGTGGTACAGGGCAGAGGGGAATAAATGGGAGAAAAAAATGGGACAATTGTAATAGCACAATCAGTAAAATATATTTTAAAAAAGTATGAGGTGGTGTTTGATCCTGAGTGCGCGATGCCAGCCCCCTGCTCGTCTCTGTGCCCCGAGCTGGTCTCCCAGGGGCAGAGACCAGGAGAGCCTCGCCAGCCTGAGCCCAGGGGCTCTGCCTGGCTTCCCTCTTCCATGCACACAGCAGAGGTGGATGGACGGGGATAAAGATGCGTGGCAACAACACTCCTTCAGCTGGGATGTGTGCTGGTCCCTTCTTCCCAGGCGGCTGGGTGATGGGCACTTCAGAACAGGGAGCAGTTTCATTAAGTTCAGTGCTGTTCACGTGGACAGATAGGGCGTGTACACACTTAATCAGCCCTAACAGGTGATGGTACTGTCTGAAGGCCCCAAAGTGCCTCATGAATAATTCCTTGTAAGGATGGATCCATTGCCCAGGTTTCAGGGAGCGTATGAAAGACTGAATGGCTCAGGGAACAGGAGTTAATGGATGGGAGGAATCTCTGGGAGTAGAGGCCAGGGAGCAGGCTCAGCAGAGCCAGGCTCTCTGGCCCACTGTGAGTGTGAAGTATGAGGGCAATTAGGCATGAACTATTTGCAGACAGGAGGAAAAAAGGTGAACTGAGGGCTCAGATCCCCATGCAAGCTCAATGTGGTGGACCGTCACCCTCTGTGGAGGCTGAAAAATGATGCAGAGGGTCGTCTTTCCAGAGGGCAGGGCCCAAAGTCGGCAACATTTAAGTAGACCTTCTGAGCTTTCAAAAAGGCATCATATATATGAACACGAAGGTCAAGGATTCTAAACCCTTAGCTGCTAATTTCTTCTTAATAATTTTGCTAGAGAATGCTGAGGCAGCCTGTCTTTGTGCACGTGTGTGTAGGGGACATAGTCAGGGTAGAGGGGATGTGGCGTTTTTGCCAGTATTTGCCTTTTTAAAATTTTTGGTCTTTTTTCCCCTGCTTTTCTCCACCCTTCCAATAAGCTGAGGCAGTGTAAGTTACAATTTATTAGCTGGTTGCTATGGGTTACCCCAGCGCTCCACAGATATTCCCTTCAGAAATAGTAACATTTAATGTAACGTAAAACAGAACTACTGTATCACCACTTGGTTGGCTTCTGCTGGCTTGCAATATTTCATCCTTCCCTGCTGAGACTGAGGCCTCGGGAAATTAGCTGGTGCCTAGTTTTATTAGGATGATGGGTGTCTGCCACCCCCCTTGTTTCATGACAAAGAGAGTGTCTGCAGGACCTGGGGTGTCGGCTTGCAGTGCCTCCCAATGTTTATTTCGCCTTCCCGGTCACTATTTAAGGCAAGTATGGAAGCCACGTCCCTGTGAGCCAGAGGCCAGTTACATTTCAGGGAGGCTCCTCATAGCTACCGCTGGGTTGTATTTATTTTGCCGTCTGTATAATATTAGTAGCAGGCTGATTAACAGAAAGGTGTGGGCTGGTAAATTTTTAAGATAATATTTAGCTGTAAGGGTGATTTAAAAGGAGCTGGTGAGATGACAGCCCTGACTATAGATATTTGACTTAAAAAATAAACACAGTGTAAAGGAGATCAGTATTCATAGGCCACCTACACTCTCTTTCCTGCCCTCTGCCTCCCCCGACCTTGCTGCTACCCCACCCCGGGGGGAGGAAGGAACCCACCCAGGAGAGCCCGCCTGCTCACCCACTTTTCTGCCCCCCGAGCTCTGCTCCCTTTCCCTGCAGGTCACTGGGCCGGTGCGTGCTTCCCAAACGGTCCTCCTCTGCGGGAGGAGAGCGGGGATGGTAGCAAGTATATGGGTTCTGGAGCTTGGCAGTTCGTGTTCCAAGCCTGGCTCTGCCACTTTCTGGCTGTATGACCTCGGGCAAGTCACAACTTTTCAGAGCCTCAGTTTCCACACCGTAAAGTTGGAAACGGTATTTACCTCACACGAGGTCACAGAGGCAAAATGTATGTTGTATCCCAGAGCACAGTGCCTGGCTCATTGCAGGTGCCTAAAAAGCAGTCCGGCCTACTTTTTCTAGTTCTCTGGAGCACGGGAGATTGTTGTTCTCTCTGCCTGACAGGCTCTCGGCCAGTTCAGATATGAGCTCTTTTGAGAGACCTGCTCAGTCGCCCTCCCAGCCCCCTGTCCCAGGCGCTTGCTCCTCCTGCTTTCAGCTCTGCTGTGGCACCTCTGTTGTCACAGACGCACTGATTGCCCAGCTGTGCTTCCTGCTCCCCTCCCGTGGGCTCGGGGCCCCTTCAGGGCAGGGACCTCGCCTCACCAGTCGCTGGCACAGGACCTGCTGCACGGAGGTTAAGGGAGTTTGCCGGCTGTGCGGATGAAGTAAGGCAGGAACTGGCTCATCAGTTCCCGTCTACCCGACATGGTACCTAAAGCCAGAGCCAGTGCTCCCGTCTACAGGCCAGTGGCAGTCCCTAGACGGAGGGACAGTATATGCCACAGCCTCTATGGTTCAAATGCTTTTGGATGCAAGTTTCAAGAGATGCAACTCACAAAGTTTCCCTTAATAAAGGGAAACTTATCATGCCCCTGACGAAGAGTCTTGTTCTTCAGTGATGTCATCGAGGAGCCAGCCTCCTCAGCTGTACAAGGAAGGGGTCATATCCAGGTCAGAAGGCAGAGTCTGCTTCTTTTTTTTATGAAAGGCAAGACCTCTTCAGAACCCCGCACCCTGGCCCAGCAGGCTTGTGCTGGTGGTTCTTTCAGAATGAGGACACGTCTCCTGTCTGACACCAGTCACCAACACTGGGCCACCAGGAATGCTCAGTGGAACTCACCAGCCTGAGTAGGACAGGTTGCCAAACACAATTTGGGGCTCTGCTATGAAGGGGGCGGTGGGGGGAGGGTCATTTTGCATTAGCAACCCCACAGCTTACAGCAGCCACCGCACTCACTCCTTCGATTATTCATCCAGCAGATACTTACTGAGCACCCACCACGCACCAGGCATTGCACTAGCGCTGCAGACAGTGGTGAACAAGAAAAAAGGCCCGTCTCCCGAAGGAGCTGACATTCCAGGGGGCAGAGAGAGAATGAACAGGTAAGAAGATAAGGTCCTTACAGACCATTGCAAGTGTCAAAAGGAACAAACAAGTCCGTATAGCAGAGAGCGAACAGAGGATACACTACCCTAGGTGGTCAGCCTCTAGAAGAAGGTGACAGCTGATGGAAAGGGGGCACATGTCATGTAAAGATCAGGAGGAAGGTATTCTAGATTCAGGGACCAGCAGGCACAAAGGCCCTGAGGCAGGAATAGGGTGAGTGCCAGGCTGCAGCAAAGTCTGCTTAATGAGGGAGCCAAAGTTGCTCCTGGCACCCAGCCCGGCTCCAGCTGCAGACTGGGGACAGATCACCGGTGACAACTCGAGCTCCAGGAGCTTCTCCTGCTCAGACCTGCAGCCCCACCCAGGTCTGAGGCACAGCTGCGGAGGCCAAGGGACAATGGGTGTGGCTGCGGGCTCAGCCCAGGAAGAAGAGGGAGAGCCAGAAGGCTTTGACCACAGCTCCTAGGGGTCAAAGGTGCCTTTGGGCCCCGCCTAACCCAGGTAGCAGAGACCTCTTGTCCCATCGACTGGGGGTATAAGAAGAGAGCACAAGGTAACCAACAAGTGCATCTACTTTCTGTGTGTGTCTTTCCGTGTCCCCGTGGCCTTGCATGGCTCACAGCTTCCCCACTGTGGCGCCAGGCCACCTGCTCCTGCTCCACGGGGCTGCAGGGCCAGGCCACTGCAGGGGCGGGGGGGGGGCAGGGGGGGCACTCTGCAGAGGTCTGTGGAGGCAGGGACTGGCGTCGGGAATCTTGGTGTCGGGACTGCCCCATCTTTCTGTAGCCCACTTCTGGGCGGGCGCGAGGATTGACTGCAGCATTGGGCCCCCAAATCTCACTCCATTTCGGGGACTGTGAGTTCCCCTTCTCCCCTCCTTTGCCCGCAGTGAAAGCCTCTCCCCCAACGTTCACCTGGCCCTGCCAGGTTCAAGCAGGAGCCAGTCCTGCCCATCACAGCCTGACCAGGTGCAGGGCGGTGAGGCCCTCCCTGCCCCTCCTCTGCCCGCTGTGGCGTCAGCTATGCTCACCTGGCTTCCTCCGCGAACGGGCCTCTTTTTGTCCCTCTTACAGACAGCCACTTCCCCGGAATGCAGTCACCAGATCCATGTTAAGTCCTGCTTTCCTTTAAGAATTTGGGAAACTAGTATAGGCTCATGGACTATCCCAAAGAAGCCACATGCACCTCAGTGCCCTGTCCCTGGCTCACTGCCCCAGGGCACCACCCTGCCCAAGGTTTCTCAAACCCTCGGTTTATATGAAGTCCCTGGGATGTCTTGCCCATGTCTGCAAGTAGCTTGGCCTTCCTGGGCCTTCAGCTCTTGGCGGTCTGCTTGGGATTCGAGGGGAAGAGCTCCCCAGGGTGACAATGCTATAGGACCCTAGGCCTGACCTCTGGGGGCTGGGGGTTGATGACCTGCCTCCAGGGAGGATGGTCGCAGTGGAGCCGACCACTCAGGACCTGGGGCGCCGCTTCCTTCTGACTTGAAACTGTGCTGCTGAGTCTGCCGGGCTCCTTTCTCCTCGAGGCTGAGCCATCACTTAAGGGCTCCACGCCTGACTTTTGTCACCCATCTCCCTGCCTCTCTTCTCTCCCTGTCTCAAGTTCTGCAGGTAACCCGTGGTACGGACATGGTGGTGGTGGGAGGGATTGCTTCTCTGGAGCTCTGGAAATCCAGGTGGATATCCAGGGAGAAGAGGCCACTCCACCAACCAGACATAAGTGGACTGTGGCCCTGGCCCAGCTTGCTACAGAGCAGCGGCGTGAGAGGGAGACCCAGGTCATCCAGATGACTGGCTTTTACGGCAGACGAGCGCACAGAGTTCCAGAGGAGGGGAGCACCTGGACTCGGGTCACAGAACTGGTGGCGGGGCAGGCCCACCCACGCATCCTGACATTCGGGCTGGGTGTCTGTTCACTGGATCTCCCGCCCTGTGCCCTCAAAGAGTCATGACAGGGCCTTTCAGATCGGAGCACCCGTCCTTCGGTGTCATCCCCTCCCCCACCCGTTGGTCTTGAGGACAGAGACCACCTTGGGCGCGGCCTTCGCTAACACAGGTGGGCGGAGCAGCAGGTACTTACTGAATCTGAGGAGGACATAATTTCCCATTCCTACTTGTTCTGTAGTATGTTAATAAGAGCACTGTGGAAACAGAAGGGATGTTTCCTGCTCAGACAATTAAGTGAAACACACTTAGGCTGTTGGTTCTACCCCAGGGCTCAGAGCTTATAATGGGCTACAAGGTATTCACCTGATGTGAACCTGTAGGACCTCCAGACGGTACTCTCTGTACCACCCGGAGAATCTGAGGTCCCCTGTGCACCCCGCCCCGCCCTCCGCGGGTTCCCTGGGAGAGCTGCTGCTCCGATGGTCTCGGACGTGAGTGCTCCAGCTCCCTGCTGGAGCTGCCGCTCTGTCTCCCCAGGGCTCCTCAGGACAGGGCGGAACTCAGACCCCCCCATCAGCGCAGGGGGAGCTTCTGGACTGTCTGGGACACTTCTACACCCTGTTCCTCACATCCTGGAGCAGATGTAGGAAACCTGCCCGCTTGTGGCCCAGGAAACTGGACATGAAACGAAATCTGTCTTCTGACAGGCGTTCTTCTGGCATTTCCTTCAAGTGGGATTTTGTCTGCAGAATTGAGTTCAAACACTGAATTTCCATTTATACACACACACACCAAGAGGCCCAGGGGCAATGGGGCCATCTGAAATGAACACCAGACCAAATCTTCTACCTGCCAAGTGTTCGATTAAGCTGCTGGGTTCTGTTTCCCCCATCCTGTCTTTCAAATATTTATGTGGCAGATTACAGTCAAGCTTCAAAGGCAAGGAAATGCAAATCTGCTCTATAAATCATAGAATAACACAGCTGCTGTCCTCCTCAGAGTGGCAGCCCACGAATGCCAGCATTTCTGTCTGCAGAAGGGATGGTGGGAGGTGGGCTTCTTGCTCTCAGCCAGGCCTGGCGTGTGTGCGTGTGTGCATGTGTGTGTGTGTTGAAGTTCTAGCACCGCTTGCCTTTTTGCCGAACAGATTTTATTTTCGTTTTTGTAACCTCCCAGCAGCGAAGGAGTTAACTTATTCTGCTAAGCCTAACAAACTGGGAAGGGATAGAGCCTCTCCAGGCATCTGAGGCACCCAGGGAGTAGAGACGGGGAGTAGCTTTCAGCTTGAGGGAGAATGTACCTAGAACATAAAGTGGGAAGAAGTCAACAAGCAATATAACTTTGAGAAATCCAAAATGAATTTAATTTAGTCTAAATGAGTAAAAAGGAAATTGTGCATTGCAAATAGTTATGCCCATCAAGCTCTGCCCCCAGGGTCTTAACAATCTGGCGGTGAAGGCCCGTGCACTGACGATTAGACTTTTGTGGGCTCTTTCAGCTGTTGCCATGAACACATGGATTTGGCACACTGGCGTTCAGTAACACGCTAGCATCCACCAGGACCAGCGCTGGGGCTTATGGTGCTCGGCTGGCAGCTGGTTCTGGCCTGGTGGCATCCTGAGGATGTACCTGGGGAAGGCCGGGGCAGAAGCCCAGCCGTGTGTCACAGGAAATGTGTGGGGGAAAGTGTTGCTGGGTGTTAGTCAGGGCTGTGCTGCAGGTGACTCAAACTCACTAAGGCAACAGCGGGACTTTCTGGGTCACAGAACAGAGCATTGAATAACCAAATCGGGAAAATGGAAGGGATGTTGCTGGGCTTGGGAACAGCTGGAAGGCACTGGAACACGGCCCAGGTTCTCATCCATCACCTGTCTTTAATTTTTCTCTGTGCTGGTTTCTGCCATGGCTGGCAACAACAGGCAGATTCTGTACCTAACACTTTTTACCCTTGTAGAGACTCTTTTGTACTCAAGGACTTTTGCACTATCGAGACCTATTTTGAATAATTCCAGGGACAAAATATGATTGGTCCAGCTGGGATCAGGTGTCCACACCTGGACCAATCAACTGTAGGGAGTGGGCATGGGGGGGTCATATAAAAACAAGACAGCTCTTACCTCATGTGGATAAGGAGAGGACTTTCTAGAAAAAGGGGTGAGGATGCTTTGAAGGAACCATCCAAAAATCATCTACTACAGCCAAGAGAGGGTGGACGCCCCCTTCCCATGCCCAGTCCAGAAACCGTAGGAAAGACAAATGCCAGGGTTACAGTAGGGTTCACCTCCCTTGGTTCTCTTCTCCCAGAGGTCAGGGTCCAGAAATGCCCAATGGCCGATACCTGAAATACCTCTTTCGTGTGCTCTGTGTCGTCTCCCGCTTGTTCGCACTTGGTGGGCCAGCTGGGTGCCAGTTACTGCATTACGACCAGACACAGTCTTACTAACTTATGGTCTCACATACGCTCTGCTCCAGCCAGTTTGAAGCTGTTTCCTATAAACAGTTCGATATTTTTCAGTGTATTAATGTTTTTCTGTGTCTTCCTGGAATGCCTCTTCCCTTTCTTTTGTGTCTCACCTCTCACCAAAGCTCTATCAAAACCTCCCCTTTCCGGAATGCCTCCCGTGATTGCTCTGTCCGCCCCTCCTTGTTCACGAACCCGTTGGTGTGATTTGTAGTGGTTTCTACCTTGTTAAATTGCACTTATGGCCATGGAGTTGTGTAAAAATTAAAAAAAAGGCAATTATATGTGACTTTTTATGATGATTATAAGCAGGAGCTGATGAATGGGGAAAGCCTCTCTTGTACTTACTCTGTCTGTTGCAAACCCACCTGGGCCAGCTCGGCTGCTCCCAGCTGGGGAGGCGTTGGTGGCCTGCAATAGTTTGGAGCGGAGGCAGCGACCATGAAACAGGTGAATCTGAGTGTGAAAGCTCCCACTCGAGGGCCCCTCCAAGGCCCTGGGTCCCCAGCAACCTGTCTACATGGTAGATGTTGTTTTGTGTTTTTTTAATCCTCACCCAAGGGTTTGTTTATTGATTTTATAGAGAAAGGGAGAGAGAGAGAGACAGACAGACAGACATCATTGTGACAGAGGAACATCAATTGGTTGCCTCCCGTACACGCCCTGGCCAGGGATTGAACCCACAGCCCTCTGGTGTACCAGACAATGCTCCAACCAACTGAGCCACCTGGCCAGGGCTACATGGTAGGTGTTTTTATAAATTTTGCAAAGACAGATATTCGCTCCACCATCAGTTACGGAACCCTCCCTTTGTTTTAAGAATTTCTTTCAGCCAGTCTCCCCTCTCGTCAGACGGTGCCGAGTGGCCATATGCATTTGGGGGATCTAGCTGAGGAAAATCGAGTTGTTAACACATTTAGTTTGGGTTTGGTGGGATGTATTTGTGTGGTTTGCAGACATTCCATGTATAGCTGACTTATTTCTATCTGTCCTTTGCAGGAGTATTCTTAGCACCCACTGGGCACACTTACCCACTGATGTGACAGGAAGATTCAGGACCAGAGAGCCTGTTGGAGACGAAGTGTTCTATGGCATCCCACACTGGGTGTCTGTAAGGGCGGGGAGAGAAACCAAGTTGTAATTGTGCAAAACCAGAAGCTACCGTATTATACCGCTGTGTATAATGTGCACTTTTTTGCCAAAACTTAAAAAAAATTTTTTTTAAGATTTTAATTATTTATTTTTAGACAGAGGGGAAGGGAAGGAGAAAGAGGGAGAGAAACATCAATGTGTGGTTGCCTCTTGTGCGCCCCTCACTGGGGATCTGGCCTGCAACTTAAGCATGTCCCCTGACTGGGAGTTGAACCAGCAACGCTTTGGTTCGCAGGCTCACGCTCAATCCATTGAGCTACGCCAGCCAGGGCTTTCATGCCCAAACTTTTGAGGGAAAAATAAGGATGCACATTATACATGGGTAGTTGTTGGGGACCACTCTGTGTGGTTTTAGATTGCAGCCCTGTGAGAGCAGGCTCTGAAAGGGGCTAGTAAGTCTCCCTGGAAAACCAGATAACGCAGGTGGCAGACATGACCCGACTCTAACATGGAGGGTTCCCTTGGGAACCAGGCCCGATAAATACATTGCATCCTTTGAAGCCTGCTCTGCTTTGCCTAGCATAGCCCTGTCATATAAACCAGATGTTTAAGTTCAAGGCATGAGGAGTAAACTCCTTATCTCATGAAACTCGTCTTAAAGACCCTCTGGCGTCAGCATGCCTAACAGACCCTGACCTGTGACAAACCTCTGTGTTCCTTCAATTGTCATCTATAGATAATACCTGTTTTTGTGTGACCATAGCCTTTTGACATTGATTGATGAGCTATGCATGTATACACCTACACATACCATTCCCAATAAAAGCCATTTTGGAGAAGGGCTCAGGGCATTGTCCACTAGAGGGAATCGCCACCCCCTTTCCCGCCAGAACGAGATTGTGTCCGGGACGACGTGTTTCTCATCCGTGGCGGACGGGAGGAGCTCTGCTGGATGGAGTTCCTACCATAGGGAGTGCCTAAAATACATTGTATGTGTTCTTGTGTTTTGTAGTTATTTGTTACATAAAATTTCTTGTACCATATGTTCAAAAATAAATGCTAAAATTCCTTCATAATATAAAAACAAGTATCTAGATATAAATAAGGAAAAAAAGAATTAAAAAATTAAAACATAAGATTCGATTCCTCAAAGTTTGGGCCAAAAACGTGGGTGCACATCATATACAGCAAAATACAGTAGAACTGGTTTTGGGGGGTTTTTTTTTAGTGTTGATTCTTTTAAATAAGGCAATGCTTTAAAATAGCAGCCTTCCTAACCGCAACATAGAAACAAACAACAAAATCCGTCACGTCATTCATCTTCAGCCCCTTTCCTCCCGTGAGCTCCACACTCTGCGTAGAAAGTTTCCTCAATCAGGCACCGTCACGTTGTAACCAGGGCGGGGGGTTCAGTTTCCATCAATTCTTAGCAAAGGAAACTGCCAGGACTACACTCTGTGTACAGCGTCTGCGATTGTAAACAGTCCGGGGTTTCCTTCTTTTTTTGAAGAAATGATGTAAAATCAAATTGATCAGAATCCCTCTATTTATAGGGTACAAGTCCTGGGGGAGAACTTCAGTGAACATGTCTACTGAAGTTGCGTATTTTGTGAATTTAAAAAATTAATAACAAAAAATTTTGATCAACCAAGTTAGAACAAGGGCTGAATTAGTTTTATTCTCTCCATAGAAAATATTGCAGAACAGTTGTCACATGAAGAGGCCACCCCAAGAGGTAGGAATTCATAGTATAGAGCTGTACCAGCCATTAGTTAATTAAAACACGTCACTCTCTAGATCTTTGTGGCATTTATTAACTGTTTAAAATTCAACATGTGTTATAATTTCTTTTCTCATCTGTATAAATGGTTACTTTTGTACCTAACCTCGTATTTGTTGTGTTGAATGCTTTTTCCAAAGAAGGCCCTTAAAGTGCATACATTTCAGGCCTCACAAAAATCGGCTCCAGCCCTAGGTAGGTGTCGATATTTGTTCTTCCCCTTCGTAATCTTGCTACCAGATTACAGCAAAGGCAAGGGTCAGATTAACTGCTTCTGACTCAAATGACAAACGTGTTTGATCAGAGCAGGTGGCGGGGGGGGGGGGGGGGGTCCATCCCACAACCTGTTCTGTGATCTCAGTGACGACCCACTCTGCGCCCCCTGAGGTGCTCTGACTGGGTGTTTCCCACAAGGCTCAGGCGAAGCAAACTGTAATCCTCTAGGCTGAATGAGCGGCCCGCTAGTGGGGTCAGGTGACCAGGAACCCTCCCAATCAGCACCTTCACCCAGGACTCCAAGAATTGGGCCCCAGGGAACGGCGAGCACTTCCTGGTTCTCGTATCCTGTTCTTACAAGGTGAGGAGCATCTCTGCTTAGTCCTCTTCTCTCGACCATCACTTGTGTCACCGATAAAGTGCACTTCCACTATCCATTATGCCGAGTAGCAAGCCTTGTTGATTACTAGAGATGACCGAGACGGGAGAACTCAGGGCTCCTGACTCTGGACTGTGGCTTTTTGGGTAAACATTAGCTAGCCACCCCGGCATGCGTTTCCAGCTAGAGAAGTGACCATCCCTCGGGTGCAGACCACACACTGATGTTTCTCTCCCTCTCTCTCTCCCTCCCTTTCTGTAAAAATAAATAAAACCTTTAAAGAGAAATTGAAACTGTATACACAGCAAGTCACACGGTGGCTGCAGAGGCATTTCAAAGGAGATTCCAGAGAGCAAAGACGTCTGTTCTGTTACGTTTCCCGTTCACTGGGCCCGGAGGCACCCGGGGCTCCCTCGGAGGGGAGGGTGTAGCAAGGAAAGCCCCCACGACAGCAGCTGTGCTCTCGTCTGGTCCGCACATCGGGGTTCTGCATGCTGTTCCCAGGGCAGTAAATAATGGGGTTCTGCTGCGTTTGAAACTTCGAAAACCATCACTCTCGCACAGAACGCCTCCTCCGTGTCCAGGGTCACCTGTTTGTGACGAAGGCCGAAGTTGGGTTCGAGTTGGTTCACGCCAGAGGACACGCTGCTGGAGACTTGGTCTAGGCCTGCGGAGCTGATGTGAAAACTGTGACATCGCTGATCCTCCTCTCCCTTCTCTCCTCCCATTGCCGCTATTTCCAATATCCATTCTGTTGATGTACGAAACGTCCAAACCTGCAGAGAATTGCTGTGAGTTCATAGGAGGCAAACTGACAATTGCCGGTAAGCAAAAATCTCAGCAGATTGAGAAAACACTCTGGGGAATGGCGGTTTTGCAGTTTATTTTATACATTGCGCTCGAAGGAGGAAGCATATGGAGGGCTAGGCGAAACTCGCTGGTGGTAGATTAGGGAGGTAGGAGAAAGCAAAGCGGGGAAATCTGAGATTGGATGAAGGGGAGAAGGAGGTGACTAACACCTTTTTCTCAGTGGGTACAGGGCAGTTATCAGTGAGCATTCACGGCACCCGGAGGGGAGTTTGGGCAACAAGGTAACAAAGCTGGGCTCTGGGAGCAGAGCTCCTGGGAAATCACGGCCTGAGGGGTCGGGGAGAAGGGAATTACTCCGACCTTCTAAAGGTATGTTATCCTAGATGCAGAAAGACAATAGACAGGCTTGGTTAAGGTAAAGACTGACCTTTGCCAAGGAAGACACTGGCCTGGGACATGACTACCCCCTGGGACTCGCTTTCGGTTAAGAAGTCTTCGGTTCAGGCCATCCTGTGTGGTTACTCCCAGTCTGACAGGCCCCCCCCACAGGCCTCCTCTGAGCTTGTCAGGCTTAGTTTGTGGCCCCCCTTTTTTGTCCACAGTTTCCACCACAAAAAGCCTTTTGTACTGAGGTCCTGATCTTTACACCAAGTTGCCAAGTGTGACGGTTAATTTTCTGTGACAACCTGACTGGGCCCCAGGGCGCCCAGATATTGAGCTAAATGTTCTTTCTCTCTGGGTGTGTGTGTGAGGGTGCTCCTGGACGAGTTTGGCGTGTGCACCAGTGGGCTCGGTAACGCAGGTTGCTCTCCCCAAAGCGTGTGGGACGTTGGTCTTCTCCAGCCCTAGGACTCGGCCCTCCTGGGTTTCGGGCCTTCAGGCTCAGACTGGTGCTATTTCACTGGCTTCTGGGTCTCCAGCCTGCAAATCAAGCTGCAGGACTTCTGAGCCTCCATGATGTGTGAGCCAGTTCCTTGGAGTCAGTCTCTCTCTCTCTGAAAAAAAATTATCCCTATTTATCATATCTATCTATCTATCTATCTATCTATCTATCTATCTATCTATCTATCAGTTCTGTTTCTCAGGAGAGCCCTAATACACCAAGATAGAAAGACTTCTGGACTAGAAGGCTTCTCCTGGCTTTGGGAAGAAGGCTTGTAAGGGAGCAGGTGCAGGATGGTCAGAGCCGGGAAGTAGTCAATTTTGGTCAGTTTTGCCCTTGGTCTCAGGGATGGTATAATCACCCAAGACAACAACCTGGTGCTTCCAGGGGTTTTTGAACTGAGAAGCAAGCCCTGCCCTGCCCTGCTCTGCCCTGTCCGACGGCAGTCGGCGAAGCAGGGACTGTGTGAACCTGGAGCTGCTGGCGTCCAGGCCTCCAGCCTCGAGAGGAAAGCCCGCTGGAGAGCAGGAGGCTGCCCTGCGGCGGGCAGGAAAGGGCTGCGGGGTGTCCGGGGGCCTGCAGGCTCCAGATCCAGTGGGCTTCACCGATGCCCAACCCTGTTCCTGCCCCTCTAGTTTGGGTTATATGAGTCCACTAATTTTTTCTATCGTTTGAGCTGGTTAGAGTTGTATTTCTGTCATTTTTTTAAAGTAAAATGTCTTAAACAAAGTACGAGCTAAGGCAGCACAATTACAGAGCGCGATGAAAGAAATGAAAACAACAAGAGACATGGAGGATGCCTGGCGATGCCCACAAACAAAATGACTAAAGAGAAGAGAGCTGCAGTCTGGGCAGCCTGCAAGGTGCACAGTGCAGGTGTTACAGAACAGACTGGGGAGGGGCAATATACTATCACGGAAAGGATTCCCCCTTTCTCTCGGGAGTCCCCCCCTACACCTACTAGGTTCGCCGTGCCCACCACCAGAGGAAAGACGTCTCTCAATGCCAGAGACTGGTGAAAAGGAAAGGAATTATTTATTTAAAAGTTATACAGACTTAGAGTAATGACTTAATGTCTTCATTGAAATACTGAAGTCCTTTAGAATACCCATAGACGCACACAGTCCTTCCTTCTCCCTCTGCCCAGCCTGAGGTACTGTATCTCAGGAAAAGAAGTAGAAGTCCGTGATTCAGGCTCCCAGCACCACCAGCTACATCACCACCACGGGGTCCCCACTCTGCCAAAGCCTCGTGGTCCTCTCTCTTCTCCCCCCAAACCGCGTGGTCCTATTTATTCACTCCGCCAAAGCTGCGTGGTCCCCTCTCTGGTGTGGCTGCTGTGCCTGGATTTAAATCCCAGTGCCAGTCTTCCTCTGCAGTCCCATTTCTGACTCCTCCTACAATCAGTTATACCTGCCAGCATTCCCGTATTCTTCCAGCTTTACCAGGCTGCCACAGTAAGTCTGGGCAGGTGTAGCCCTATGGCGCGGAGCCAATCTTCTCCAAGCTCTCATGCAGGCCCTGTAACCAGGGGGAGTTGCTTCCCAGTTACATCTTGGGTGGAAGTCACGCCCAGCTCCCTGGCTCAAAGCAGGGCCACAGCCATTTAACATATCTATGAAACCAGTTAAAGGTTATAGATATGTTAAATAACCACACCAGAGGTTAGCTGCACAGCTGTTGCTATACAAAACAGCTCTGAATGGCCCTACTCCGTGTGTCCCTTCCCCCAGCTCAGGCTTGTGGGGGTGAGGACATCCTATATATATAGTTTTCTAATATTTCCTGGACACCTTGAGTTCTGGACCCCATTACAAATCCCTATTTGGGCCCCCCTCTTGGCTGCTACATAGGTACTGAGATGAGTGACCTTGGGCTTTGAACTCAGGTTGATGAGTGTGATTGAGTGTGCCAGCTTCCTTCGCCTTGGAGGGTGGGGCAGGAGGCGCCTGTGGAAGTGTTCCTCTCTCTAAGGCAGAGCTGGCAGGAGGGGAGCAGAGGGGACCACATGCAGAGATGAGAGCGCCTGCCTGGGAATCCACAACCAGGAGCGAGGGGAGTGGAGTGGAGAAGCTGAGGGGTGACTGGGGCGGAGGCCGGCGTGTGCTCGAGTTGTGCAGCCAGAGGTAAGAGAAGGAGGACACTTCCGAGGAGCATCACGGTCTGCCTGCTGGGCTGGGGCCCAGGGGCGTGTCTAGCCCCTGGGAGCAAGGACCTAGGGCTTGACAGCAGGCAAGCCAGGCCAGGCCAGGAGTCAGCAGCAAGTGTCTGGGCGGCAGGCAGTGGCACAGGCACGCTGGCAGCAGGAGCTACACTCAGGGCAAGATGGATCCACTCAAGAGCTGACAAGTACCATCTCAAGGTCAGTCTAAGGGCGGAAGCCAGGTTACAGGAATGAGTCAGATCTACGAAGAGAGTCAGGAAGAGTCAGACACAGGTAGAGGGAGGAACCCAGGAGCAGAGGCTGGAAACCAGAAGTGACTCAGCTGGGGGGTGGGTGTGGACAAGGACAGCAGTGGGGAGTTTGCAGACTCAGAGGAGCACGTAGAATTCCCCCAGATGGCCATGTGCTGCTGAGCCATCGCTTTTATGCTTGTCCCCATGTGGTGGCTCTGCCCTCAGGGAGCAAAGCATAAGAGGGCCTTCGGATGGCACACGGGACAATGCCAGGAATCTCATTCCACTAGATACGGGTGTCTGGTGAATTTTTCTCGTGCCTCGGACAGTTTCCTCTTTCATAATTTAAAGAAAGAAATGAGAGGAGCTGCTCCCCGACCCTCACTCTGGGCATCCTGCTCAGGCACAGTGGAAGTCACAGCAGAGAGGGGCCAGCCTTCACAAAGCTGGTGACATCCGGGCCCAACCAGATGAGGGCCCTACGCCTGGGAAGCAGGTTTTTGCAACATCCGGAGACGGGTTAGGTGGATCTCTTCGAGGGAGACTCTCAGCGAGCGGACAGCTCGAGAGGAAACAGAGGGGCCCTGGGCAGGCGGTTCAGTTGCTCAGGGTGTCGTCCTGATTCGCCAAGGCCAAGGGTGCGGTCTCCGGTCAGGGCACATGCAAAAACCAACCAGTGAATACATATAAAGGAGTGGAACAACAAATTGATGTTTCTCTCTCTTCCTCCCCCTCTCTGTCTCTCAGAAAAAAAAAAAAATCCTCCCCCCAAAAAAGAAAGAAAAACAGTCTAATTGGGGTGAATTGTATTTTGTTAACAATGATAGCAAGAAAGCAGAGCTCTTCCAATTGTACTTTCCTTCCAAACTCTCCATCCAGAAGGCTGATGTTCAGAAGGGAAAAGGCAGAATTAATGCTAGTTAGAGGGAATGAAGCCACATCTAATTGCTCTGAGCAGATGTCACCTCCCCATTAAATACCTAACTTGTCCCCCACCCCAAACCAAGGTGCTCCCCAGATATTTCTGAGATGCCCAGGGAGCCGGGCTCTGAATGCTTGTCCACCACCCCACGTCCACCCCTGCTGCCAGTGACACTCAACAGACCGGCCCTCTGGAGGCCCCAGCCAGCCCGTCCCATCGCTGCGACCACCAGGCGGCCTCGGGTGAGCGATGCCAGCCCCCCTCTGCCCTCCCGCCCCCAGCGCAGGACACAGCATTCTCTAAACCCCCAGGGCACAACTGAGACCGATCAGCCCTCCGTCTGGAACACCAGGGCAGGGCGTTTGGTCTGCCCTCCCCTCCACCCCCATTTATGTAATCTGGGGTCTAGGACGGTGGCTGGCAGGAGCTCTGTAAATCCACAACTCTCAACAAGTCTTTCCTAAACGCTCCAAAATAAAAGAAAACAAGGCAGAATAATTAACAATAATTGCTAATTCGGGGTTTTCAGGTCCAAATTTAGGAAAGCCTTTGTACAAATTACAAAGAAGTGCCCTATTGAGCAGGCCCATGGCTTTGCATGCAGAAGATGCTTTCATAAAGGGTTCACTGGGCTGGTGAAATAGAAAAAATGCATCCTCTCTCCCTGCCCCCCGGGAGAGGCGTTAGAAGGGAACTCTGGTTGGGGGGCACAGCCCCTGCGCAGGGGGCTTGGTCGGTAGGTGGTACCTCTGTGGGAGGACAAAGGCCTGCCTTTCTCCAGCAGGCACAGCCCCATCAGCGGTGACATGGCCCTGTTTTTCGACACACGGCTTGGAGTTAGCCCCTGACCAGGCGCCTTGCTTCATGACCCAGCCGCACTGTCTGCCTGCGGGGCTCCTCGCCTGCCGGCACATGGCGTGAACCAGTTCAACCTCCAGTTTGCTGGACTCAGGTCTGCTCTGCCCGGGACCCCCGCCCCCGCCCCGGCCCCTGTGCTTCTCTGGTGGTCGGCAGTGGGCATCCTCTCCTTGGGAAGCCCAGGCCTGTGATCTTGGTCCGCAGTGACCAGAACAGCCCCGTCAGAACACAGTAGTCCGAAGGGCTTTGCAGCCATTGGTCTCCAAAATGCCCCATGAAGGACAGGGAGAGCCCCCCCGAGTTACTCCACTCCAAGCACCCCTAGTTCTCTTTCACAGTCTCTCTTCCGGGGAGAGGCGAACACTGTGCCTGAACGCCCCTCACAGTCCTCTGGGCTCTCAGCTCCTGCCAGCAATGGCTTAGGCAAAACACACTCTCAACTCTGCGAGAGCAAGCCAACACTGTAATTCACTGCATTCATACAGAGTGAAGAAATATGTCTCCCTTTCCCTGAAAGCAAGCCACTCACAGAGCCTTCGCTTGGGCTTGATCACACACAAAAACATACGCTGCCAAACAAAATGTTTGTCATCCAGACCTCAAACCGCCATCCAGGTTAACAGTGACTTCAATTTGCTTCCAAGAGCGCACACTCGGCCCTTGCTTCACGGGTACCCATGGACATAACTCCGTGACCCACAGAGTGTGGCCCAAGGGTTGAGCGTCCGGGTGGATTCAAGCCATCTTCTTCCTGGGACAAAGGTCGATGCAGGTTTGCATGGCGAGTTTCTGGCAAGCTACCTGTATGGTCCTCAAACACAATGTAGGTGCCAGCTTCATCCAGGGCGCGCTCCTTACAAAGCAGTAGCCCAGGGAACGTGAAAGAGCTTCCTCCTCTTGGAAGTGGTGTGAAGTTTCTTGGCCTGAAACTATTTAACGCTGGCCTCTGACAAGATTTCACAAATGTCCTTGCTGATTTCCATCAGTAAGCTTCTAGGGACTGTGGAGAACCAGACAGCCATGAAACCTCGCAGGCAGACGTTGGGAATGCGGGGAAGGGGAGAAGGTGAATTCTGAAAGTCACAGAATGGTGAGCGACCTAGATTCTGGGGAATATTTACGAATGAATTGTTCAAAGGGGACTTCTGAGCACCCCCGCAAGGGAACTGGCACTTACTCTGGGCCCGGGTGGATTCACGCCTCCTGTTGAGGCACAGGAACTGTTTTTCCCTTTTTGAGAGGACTCTCACACTCAGGGGACTGTGAGGCAGCGCCTGTGTTGCAGGAAGGGATAGAGACGGTTCACTCCATCTGTGACCCTGGAAACCGGAGGTTGCAATTGGAGTCCCACGGTTTCCTGTGTTTTGTTTGGCTCTGTCCAGCATTTATGATGCTTTGGAGTCTGTTGCCAACATTTAAAAAGAGGGAGCGTGGCAGGTCGTGGTCTTGCCCAAAGGATGCTCTGCCCTCCCACCAGTGGCCATGTGAGCAGCGTGCCCCCGGGAGGTGGGGGACAGGGGTGTGTTCATCCTCTCCTCCCTCTGGCTTGGCCAGGGCACATGCTTTGGCCGATGGGGTGTGAGCAGTGTGACCCACGCTACCTGGCATGGCATCTGCTCTCAGCCTGGATCCAGAAGGAGATGAGAAGACATGCAGAGCACAGCCATCAATTGTAACAGGAACAGAAAGGAGCCTTTACTGTTGTAAGTCACCGATAGTGTGGGGCTGTTTGTTACTACAGCCTAACCTAGAAAACCTGACTGATAGACGAGAAATCCCCTAAGAATCTGGGTCTTCCACTTGTCTTCAAGGGTCAGAAGGTCCGAAGACACTGTCCCCCAGGTCCCCAACAAATGGCTGGAGATGACGGGCGGCTCCCCCTTTGATTGGAGACCAGTCTCCACCTGCCCGCTGTACTCATGCATGGCCTGCTAGCCCTTCTGAGCTTCTAACTCAGAGCCCCACGCCACCCACGTCTAACGGGGGCCATGGAGAGCCTGTGGGAGCCAGTCCCAGGCAGTAACAGCCTCTGTTTCGGTTTTTGTCAAATCCTCCATGTGGCTTCCTCTGCTTCCAGCCTCCCTCCCACACCAGCCCCTCCCACACTCCTCACCCCAGCCTCAGAACTTCTCTACGGTCCTCAGACACAGGGGCTGTGCCCACAGCACAAACCCCGTGAGAGGCCAGGGCTGTCCTTCTCTTCTTCCCCCTTTCGTGGCTCAGCGCTGGAAGCCAGACCCTCCAAGTTCACCCACCGCTCAGCTCCACGTGCTGCCTGCACACCCCGAGGGGCTCCACTGCACCCTCCTCCCATACTGGAGTCCTCAGCAAGTGCTCCACGGGGGGGTGGGCGTGGGAGAGGGTGGGAGCGGAAAGGCCAAGGGCTCTGCTGTGTGTGGCGTTGTCATGTGGAGCCACTATGTGTGAGCAAAACTCCAGAGTCTCAGAGATCTACTCCCAGCACTTGGGTGGCCACAGCTACCCCTCGCTGCATCTCCACACCTTCCTTGGCCTCTCCCAGCTGGAGAATGCCAACCCACTCATCTGAAATGCAGCCGCCTCATCTACACACCCTGCATGTCCCCTCCGAGGGCACCTTCAGGTGCCAAGACCCTAAACACGTAGGTTAAAATGTGACAGCCCTGAGCGCCTGGGCCTCTCAATATCCTCCCTGCAGCTGGGCCCCAAGGCCCCTGGATGTCCATGGGCACTGGTTTGCGGCAGAGATTCGTCAGGGTCTACCATCCCGGGCAGGTCGCTGCTGGGGGCGAGGGAGGGTGAAAGGCACAGCTCGGCCAGGATAAGGAGAAGCCACTGCAGGAAGCCACTGCCTTCTACCAGAGCCCACGGTGTTTTGAACCGACACCCAGAGAGCACCTGCCCCCTCCCCTGGCACAGGGCGGAGGAAAGTGGAAACAGCTTCCCAGGCTCCCATTGGCTAGAGCCAGGCCGTGGGTCCGTGCTGCCCTCCAGCCATTAGGCGCTGGGACCCCAGGCCGGCCCCAGGACAGCCCCAGGACAGCCCCAGATGCTCACCTCTCCTGGCCTCTCATCTGAGTCCCAAGCCAATCCCGTCTACAGGCTGCTGCCAGAAAGAGCCTCCTAAACACACCTCTGATTATGTCATTCTCGTTCTGCCCCCTCTCGCCTGGTTCCCATTGCTTTCAGGATACAGTTCAAGCCTCTTACGTAAGAAGCAAGTCTGTTCACGATCTGGCCCCACAGGCCTCCCTGCCCTCCTACCCCATCCCCACCTGCCCTGCGTTCATGCTGCACCAAACTGCCCAGCGTTCCTCAAACCCACCAAGTTGTGGCTTGTCTCCTGCGCTCCCTTAGGCCAAGAACACAGCTTCTGGCTGCTTCTCCCAGCCAATTCCTCCTCCAGGTTGCCTCCTTTGACCAGCTCCCAACCCCTCGGGCCAGTTTTGATGCCCATCCCCTGAGCTTCTGAGCACCCAGTGCTCCCTGTGGCCGAGCTGCCACCTGTGGCCCACGCCCTCGGGGAGCAGGGCTCCACATGCCTGGCGCACATATTGTCTCTGGCGTCGAGTAATACTTTAATTACCATTAAAAATTGCAAAAAGAGTCATCCCACTTGTGTCAGTCTTCCTTCTCCCCACCCCACGGGCTGCTCCATCCCACCCTTGCTATTTTTCCCATTAGCCCTTGTGTATATAGACGGGAAGACAGTCCTTAGGTTTGCTGGTCTGTCTGTTTGTTCACTCGTTCATTCGTTCGTCAAACACATGCTGAGCCTCTACACAATGGCAGGCCCTGGGCCAAGCAGTGGGGTCGCACGGGGCCTTACACCCCAGCGGAGTGAGAAAGCAGCAAGCAACTCAGCCACGCAGCGACAAGCTGGTAACAGAGACTGTGTCAGGTGATGGCGTGAGTTATGAAGAGAAAGAAACCAGTCCAGGGCATAGAGCGATGAGGTAGCAAGTGATCGGTTCTTTCACTTAGGGTCACCTTAGGAAAGCCTCCTGGGTAAGACAGCATCTGAACTGAGACACAAAGGAAGCAAAAGGTCATGCCACTCTCTGGGGAAGAGCCTTCCAGGCAGAAGGAGCAGAAGCTAGTTAGGGTCGTGCTGTGGGCACACAGACCCCCGGGCTCCTCAGTAAAAGTACGGTGCACCAGCCCTTTACTTCTGCTCGTGTTCCAGTCCAATGTCATGTGACGGGTTGACGGGCAGCATTCTTCACTTGGGTCTGGAGACTCTCAAGCCATCCGTCCTGTGGCTTTCCATTTCCAAGGGCCCCGACGGCCTTCCCATTGAGTGGGCAGACGAGAGCAGAGAAGGCACGGACCCGCACCGCCCTCCCCAGCTGGAAGTGACAGGGCCATCCTGCTAAGTTCCATTGGCGAACCAGCTCCAAGGCCATGCTGTGGGCAGGCATTTTGGGGGCCAGCTAGCCACCTCTGTGAGTGGAGACAGCCTGGCAGTTCAAGGCTAAGTAAGGTGGCCGGTGTGACCAGGGCAGAGGGAGCCGGGGGGAGCAAACAGCTCAGAGAGGCCACATAGTGGGTGGGAGCAGACAAGGTCGGGCCCTGCAGGTCCCTTGAAGGACTTTGGAGTTTGCTCTCTGTGAAATGGAAGCCCTTGGAAGGTTTTGAGCAAGGCAGTGACGTGAAATGGCTTTTGTTTCAAGGGGCACTCTGCCTGCAGGGTGGAGAATAGCCTGCAGGTGGACCAGAGGAACGCAGGCAGGCCGGAAGTGGGCTAGAGCAGTCCGGTGTCCTGGACCGACGGGAGGGCAGGGTCAGTGCAGACCCTCCCAGGGAGCCTACCGGCTTCAACTGTGGCTCCAACTCCTGCCGTCTAAGCCAGGGGCTGGGGCAGCGTCAGACAGTGCGTCCTCTGCAGCGCCTCACCTCTTGCTGCTGGAGCGTGAGAGCAGCTGTAACAATGTGTGAATGAAGGGGCAGGACTGTGTTCCGATGACGTCCTGTTTACAAAAACAGGCAGTCAGCCTGCAGAGCCCGCTGACCCCGATACACCAGGCACCAGCCGTCCGGTCTTCTCCTGTCACACGTTTCTAGCGGGGGCAGCGGGGGCGATTGCAGAGCGCAGTCCGGGGCGCTGTCATTGCGCAAAGTTTGTGAGACAGCCCCTCCCAAGGGGCTGCTTTTCTTGTAGTAACACTTGTGGCATAAGAATGAATCACGGCTTCCCGCCGTCTTGGAGCAAGTTGTCTCTTGACAAAGGAAATGGCTCTCGGCAAGACCTTTTTTATTATAGTTCAGGCTCATCAGCTATTCTTCTATCACGAGATACCTTTATTATGTGTAATTAAGGCAGCAACCGAGAAAAGATGCAAATGTGTTCTTAAAAGTCTGACTTTGCAGCAGCTGGGAGCTTCGCAACCTTTTAAAGAGCAGGTTTAAACTGAATCACATTTGGTGTGTGCCAAAATGGGGGAAGGAGAGAATAAAAGCCAAAGAAATTAAAATATGAGGGGCTGCGGCTGTTCAGGAGTTCGTGCCCGCCTAGTGGTCCCCGGGAGCCCAGGTGACTGCAAACCGCAGGAGCACCCTTGACGCCGCCGAGGTAAGGGGGGGACCCCAGCCCTGCCCCCACGAAGGCTCCCCTGCCCCAGCACCAGAAATATCACAAGCTGCTGCTTTTTCTACCTTCATGAGTATTTTTTTTTGCCAGAATTTCTTCCCTCTCTTTGCATGGCTGGGCTGCGTAGTGTAACAAGACCCGGCAACTGGCAAACAGGAAAAGACGCTGGAGAAGGACGCAGCGTACCTTACCGCCTCGTTTGTGAGGAGCAGCGGAAGCCAGCAGTGAGTGATCCACTCTCCTCGCGTGGCGTCGTCCGATGGAACTTTCTGTGACGCTGAACGCATTCTGTCCAGTCACTATCCAGTGTGGCAGCCACGAGCCCCTGTGGCTGCTGAGTGCTTGAAGTGGGGGGAGTGGCACTGAGAACTGGATTTTTAAATTTAATTCCACTTTAATTAATTTTAATCGAAATGTATGTGGCTGCTGCGGCCAGCGACCACCGTCTGGGATGGCGCGGCTGCAGGGTGCTGACTAGGACTGAGGCTCAGGAGTCAGGCAGACCCAGGTTTCCATCCTGGCTTCCCACGTGCTGTGATCGGGTGAGATGCTTACTGCCACTGGTAATGCCCAGCGATGTCATCTGCGGGCTGGGGAGAGGTGTCCCTACCACAAGGGGTGGTTATGAGAATGAGGCGAGAGTGGAGATGAGGCACTCAGCCTACACAGTGCCAGGCAGAAGGTAAACACTCAAAAACGTTCACTGCTTTTGTTAGTCTCGAAGGACCTCAACCACCTTCTAGATGGTTCTGAAAGGTGGCTCCTCAGGCACTGGTGTCTCCCACTGAGGCTTCCTCAGTCTTAAGTGATGCCACATAAAGTTACCTGAAGAAACAGAGCCGATAACCACCAAATGAGACCCCTGACTGCCTCCGATCACCTTTGAGACTTCCTTGGGGAGGCAAAGACTGCTAGTTGCCCACTCAATATTTAGATGGCCATGTGCCCAGTTAAAGAGACTGTATTTCCCAGGCTGTCCTGAAGTTAGAGGTTATCAGTAAGAAGTAAGCAGACATTGTTAACAGCAACTTTTCAAGAATCTTAAGAGGGGTCAGGCAGTGTATATGTGCTCTTTTGCTTTTTATCTTTTCACCATTCCTCCTACTTCCTACCTGGAATGCAGACATATGGCTGGAGCTCCAGCAGCCTTAAGGAAGTGTTGTGGATGAAAGCCTTGAACTACTACAGACAGAAGAGCAAAAATAAGAGAGACCTGGGCTCATGAACACTATGGAACCACCGTACCAGCCTGGGACTGCCCACCTCCAGATTGTTTTTTCTGTAAAGGAAAACTCCATACCATGGTAATGCCACTGTTCCTTTAGTTTTCCCTTACAGGTATCAGAACTTAATATCACTCATGGATCATTCCTGAGCAACGATGAACTATTCACACTCAGGTTTTTATGGCATATATTTGATGAAAAGAAAGAGCTTGAGAAAACCAGTTTAGTCCCTGTTCCTCCATCCTGCCTGCAGAGGGCACCTAAGCCTAGGAGTGACAATAGAAATCATCTATTCTGGTCTTCTGGTCATAAAATATATATATTTTTTCCTTTTTAAGTCATCAAGCCCACTCATTATTTTTTTCTTCCATTGATTTCAAAATGATTTCCCCCCACCGGTTAAGTTCTGGTTGGTTTACTCATCATGCAAACATTCAACAACCAGAGTAGACATGTGTCATTTGGGGGCAGTCCAGCCCTGATCCTCTTCCTATATTTGGGCAATTCTCTGAGTAGAACAGAGTCTCCGAAGACCAATACTAACAGGCATCTCTGTTCTCCGGCAGCTGGACAGGAGCACAGAAAGCTTCAGATCAGCCAACCGGATGGTCTCACCTGGGGCCTTTGTACCTGGAGTGAGTGAGTGACACCAGTGGAGCCACGGTGTGGAGTCCACGCCACTAGGCAGCAGCATCCTGTGTCCTAGAGTGGCAGCTCCAGGGGGCCAGTGCCTGGTGCCCAGAGGCACCCCAGCCAGGCTGCTCCTGGGGGGTGACCTCGGCCGGGCACCTGGCCACTCGGTTTCCCCTGTTCGCTGCCCATTCCCAGAGCCCGGCCCCCACTGTTCTGCGTGTTCTGGAGCTGGCTGACAGCTTCCCCGTGCACTCGTCTTTCCCTGACGCTAATCTGACTTGCTTCCTGTTCTTTGCCACCAGCAGCCCTGCCTGACGCCTGTGCTGAGCGACATGATTTCACTCGTGATGCACACACTACTGACATCATGACAGCCAGACCGAGAGACAGACTGCACACGAGCCTGGGCTTTAAACAGGGAAATGCACGCCGTCCATTGAGCTTTTGAAACACTCAGAATAGTTTTCTCTATTCTCCCACTGCGGATCCCTGAGGGCTAGCAACTCCAGCCTGAAAACCACAGATATATTTGCTCATGGGACAGATAACAAGTGGAATCCCAGGCTGTGGGAGCGACCTGCTCCATGCGCCAGGCTGTGGAGACAACTTCCCAGCGAGGGCCGCACTGTGTCTGGCCTGTGAACACGGCCTCTGGAGGAACTCAAAGTCAGGTGGGAGGGTGGGTGATTCGCGTGGATGCAACACCCCACCTTTCCGGAGAAGAGCCTTGGGGAAACACAAAGACCCGACTGACACAAAGAAGGGCAGGTAAAGCTATTCGGAAGGAGATACGTCAACAGTGAGGACAGAAGGACGCGACTTCATGCAGGGACCTGGCAAAGCAGCAGGCGCTAACCTCTGTTACGGGCCGACCAGAAGGTCAGCCCAGAGCAGGCGGGACTCCAGAGGGCGGGACCCTAGAAGAGGTTGGGTGGGAAGCTCCCAAAGTCACAGGCTGAAATCCACAGGTGCTGCCTCCTGCTGTTGCAGCGGAACGCAGGCCACCTGCAGCCACACCCACGAGACCAGTGCTCGTGAAAAGCAGAGAGGGTTATTCAAGTGCTGGCCACCTGAGAACACGGGGACTCTCGTCCCAAAGCCGATCTCAACACCTCAGGGCAGGCAGAAGTTTTTAAACGGAGGGAGAGGGAAAGCCGAAGAAAGGGGGAGGGGCTGTGGACCCGTAGGCCGTGTCCTTGCCGGTCCCGATGTGCGTGTTCACGGTCAGCGTTCTCGAGCCGGCCATCTGGTGTTCTGTCAGCTGAATTCCTGTGTCTGGGCCATGGGCACAAGCCAGGGCCCTGGGGTCAGGCTGCTGCTTAGGTTCACGCAGGAACCGAAATCTGCTGCTGAACTCGTGAAGTGTACTGAAAATTCCTTTCCACATGCCAGCTTTAGTTTTGAGAGAAAAGCCAGGTCGCAGCAACAAGCTGGATTTAACACTTGCTGAGATGGGTATGCGCCGTTTTATGTGAGTAGAGTGCATCCAGCCCCCACCCCGCTGTGAGAGCACGCGATGGGCGACGTCCAAACCCGCAACGCAGATTTTTGAGGTGACTCACTTTGATACGTGGTTCTTCGCTGACAGAGAGGAAGGGACACCTATTTCTTAGGTGGCAGAAATTTTGCTTTGCTTATTTATTTGCTACAACATCTTGAGGTGGTGTTATGATCCCCACTTCCTGGATTGAAAACCGGGGCTCACACAGATTAAGCGAGCAGTCAAGGTCACACCGTTTGTAAGTGGCAGACCCAGATCTGGGCGGTGGCATTGTCGGGCTCCAAAGACCCGGTGTTTCCCATTCTCCCCGGCCGCCTCCCGAGGCCCTTCTGATTGAAGGGGCTCAGTTTGCAAAGATTAGATGTGTACGCAGTTTTGAGAACCATCCATCGCGCACAGCACTGTGTAACAATACGAGGATAAATACGGATCCCATACAAAAGGAAGGGAAATACTAGAGGAAGTGTGGTTAATTAATGCAGTAGGCAACTGAAGCACTCCGGGAGCAGCCGAACACACATGCCCAGAATATGATCCAATAGGCAGCTTCATTAGGAAGACAATGCATGTGGTGAGAGAGATAATAGCAAAGAATGGAAAATGCAAAAACAAATTAGTCTACTAGAAAACACTGATGTGAAAATATTTCATAATGATTGATTTGTAAGAAATTTCTCTGCAATAAACATCCACAGAACCCTTGCTTTTAGAGAGCTTAAAAAATAGGTCAGCGTCTCTGGGTTGGCAACATGTAGGAATGATTTTCCTCTTTGCGGGGGAAGGGACCAGCTGGGTGTTTTCAAAAGTTCCCTTTCGTTGAGGATTCTAAGCTTCCACTTATGGGCACTTTCTACGACTGTCATTTTTTAAAGCTGGGTAACTCAATGGCTTTATTTTCCCCCTCTAAATTCCCCACAGGGCTTTAACTAAATCAGCCCACATTTGGAGTCTGTGCTACTTTGTGGGCACCACACTTAAAAGGGATATTGACCTGCTCTGCCTCCAGAGAATGGAACTGGAACGAATGGGTGGAAGTCGCTCAGAGGTACCTTCTGACTCAGTGCGAGAAACCCCGTCTGCTGCCATCAGAGCTCCTGACAACGGCGGGCTGCTCTCTCTCTGAGACAGCTCGCTCCCAGGGACGGGGAACGCAGAAGCAGGCTGTGTTTCAGCAGCTGTCAAAGTTACTCCGGGAGAGATTTTTTTTTAAGTAAGTTTCCTTTCAATTCCAACACCGTATGATTGATTGATCATCTAACTGCTCAGTATGTTTTCAAGTTGAAAGCTCCTTTGAGTTCCTTTGTCTTGATCATCAGCCTTTTCTCTTCCCACAAAAAAATTAAGAAGAAAGTTGGCAAAAACAGTGCAGAATGGCAATAGCTGTTACAACACCCGTCCGGGTCTTGCTGTCCGGCTCTGCTGTGCTCCTGCCATTGGGTTGCCTGTCGGGTATCAAAGTCTGGGCCTAGGGGGCAGTCAGGGCGACAGCCACCGTGCGGGCACCTTCAAAGGACCCCCGGGCAGGCCCCTGCGCACAAAGGGGAGCCGGTGCCGAGGGGACCACATGTCCTCCTCTAGGGTCCCCGTCTTGGCTAGTGGCGCCTCTCTCCATGCAGATGAGTGACACCTTCCTCTCCGGACCCGACCTGCACCACCTTTTCCGACCGTGGCCAAGTCTGGCCCACTTGCCACCCATCTTCTCTCCCTCTGCGGTCCCCCTCATCTGAACCCGCACCCGTGCCACGTGGGTTCACTCCAATGCCTTTTACACGGACTGAGCCCCATCCTGTTCCCCGACTACCGACAGGTCCCTGTGGCTTCCCAGTGCTGCTGGGATCAGGAACCCGGCCCTGCCTCCAGCTCTGTCCCACATCACGCCCCCATCCCAGGCACTCCAACCTCCTTTCCCCCCATGCCTTCTCCCACGGGGGCACTTCGCCTCTGATCTTCCAGATGCCGTGGAGGTATCTTCTTCCCGCCCCTCCTGGCCTAGCGAAGGCTTACTTGTCCTTCCCATCCCCAGTCAGGGGGCCTCCTCTTGGACGCCTCCCTGACAGACCGCATCGTCCTGGGATCCCTCATCACAGCGCCCATGCCTCTCCCTCCCAGCACTTCCCCCACTTCAGTTGTAGCTTCACTTCTGTAACGATTTAGTCTCTGGGTGGGCAGGAAGCTTGCGGGGGGGGGGGGGGGGGGGGGCGGGGGCGGGGAGCCCCCGAACCAATGAATGAAGAGAAGAAGCTGGTTGAGGTGCTGCTCTGTGCTTCCAGTGGCTTCCAAAGGCCAAGGAGCCACCTAGACGCAGGAGGTGGGCATTGCTACAGCGTTCTCCAGCCCTGAGCGCCCCCCACCCCGACGCCACCCCAGTCTCTGCAGCCACTGAGTCAGAAGTCTGTGACTTGGTTGAGCACTGTCCTTACATTTGAGTCTTCTTTGTAATGCAATCGAGGGAGGTCAGGTGCCCCTAACACTTGAGTTTAGCCAGCAGTTTAATCTATTCCTAGAACTCTCTAGCAAGCAGTATTTGAGCTGCACGAGAATATTGAGCAGCCCGTGGGTGGGGACCCTGGAAAGATTTGGGAAGGAAAGGGATGACTTATCACCGAATGCCATGCCCTGGTGCCTCTTGGCCTTTGCATGTGGGGTGCCTGCTGTCTGAAAAGTGCTCCTTTGCCCTTTGTCAAAATCCCAGCCATCCGTCAGAAGCAAGTACAAGAGACCTTCAGAGCCCTGCCTGGTCTGCCTGAGCAGGGTTGCTCTGCTCTGAATCACCAGGGCACCTGGCCCACGTGCCCACCGGTGCTGGGCTCATCACACCGTGTTGCAAAGACGTGCTTATATGGATGGTGTCCCCTTGCGGGGCTGTGAGCTCGCTGAGAGCAGCACCCTGGCCTTGACACCCTGGTGACCCCAGTGCCTGTCATAGTGCCTGGCTGCATTAGTCCGGACTTTTGGCAGAACGTTATAGAGATCAACTTGATCTCTTCACTTAAGAAAAAAAAAAAAGACTAGCCACTCTTGTTCACTTAGCAGGCCCCGGGCTCACCGAACTTCCTTCCATTTCTCAACAACAGAACAATCTTGTGAGCGGGCTCTTTGCAGGGAACAAGCCAATGGATGTGTGTGGAGCTCTGGAGGAGGGAGGGAGGGAGCATGAGGCGAGGGGGGGGCAATGGGAGGGGCGGGGTGAGTCTGAAGACCAGCAGACCTTCCCCACCAATTACTTGGGGGCCATCACGATCTATGATCCAAACGCACGACTGAGCAGGAGGGCCCAGTCGCTCTCTCCTTCCGGTCTCCCCTCCTCACTCTCCTCTTCTTTCCTCAGCTCTGTCAGTTCACTGAACTCAGGAACCTGAGAGCACCATGTCTGCCCCTCCAGTGCACATGCAGGGCTGGGGCTGTGACTTGGGCCTTGGCATGCTGGGTGCAGAAGGTGCCCGCAGAGTTTGAGGACCACAGGCAGACACCTCTTCCCTCCCTGTCGGCATCTGCTTTTCTCCAGTTGTCCCTACTTTTTAATTGCTTGATTTCTTTTCTTTGTGTTCCCAGTTAAAGGCTAACAAAGAATGGGTTGGATGTTTCCGCCATTTGTGGTCATCATTAATTTTATGGTCCTCTGCATTTATTAAGTCTTATTTCCTCCCCATAATCTCCTTTCCCCTGATATTTGTGAAAGTGCATCTTATTCTCTCCCTAATTGCTGTGGCTGGTGTGATCGCATTGTGATTTTCTGCCACTCTTATCTTTTCCCAGGAAGCTTTAACTGATGCAGCACATTCTTGTTAATTCTCTCCCCTTTCCTCTGCAGACGGGAGTGCCTTCTCTTCTCCGAAGCTCTCTCACCAGCCTTGGGGGACGCCACACGGATTGCATTTTGCTTCTCCTCTACAAGAAGTGCTGGGCTGGGCTTTAATTATGGGTGGACCCCCTCCTCCACATGCTTCTCCCCTAAAAGCCACCCAGTTTCTCCCGTCTTCCATCTGCAGCCAAACAAGAGCTCATCGCCCCTCACGGGCAGGCAACGCCTCCTCTGGCTGTCTCCGGCCCCAGCACAAGGCTGTGCCTGGGGCAAGAAGGGAGAGGGAACTGCGGCCAGGCAGGCCACCCATTAGCAGCTCAGGCACTCGCTGCAGGTGGTAAAGCGGCGGCACACCTAGCGGGGTCAGCGCCCTGAGAGCGAAGGGCTCATTATCGATGGGAGCCGATCTGAATGTCCACCCGACTGCTGTCCATCACTCGTTTCTGGCCCGCAGGCACCACGATGACCCATTCCCCTGTGTATTTTGCTTACTTAACATCTCTTTCTCTCTGCCTTGGCTTGTGGTTACTCATTTACCGTGTTTCCCTCACGGGTCCAAAACCAGAGTCATCGTCTCCCCCATTTGCGACCTGAACACGCTTTGGACCCCACAGCCCCCATTCCTATTCACATCCTCACCTGAGTCATCCCAGAAATGTCTCTGGGCCCCTTGTTCTTCAGCCCCCACGTGTAACAGTTTGCCGATGGGCATCTTTGATGTGTACCCCCTTCCATTCACACTGGGTTCCCCCATTAAACCTGCCCTGACCGCGGTACACATGGTCGTGGCCGACCCACACCTACCCCCTCTCTCAGTCACCACGCGGGGTTTTCTTTCCAGCATCCACATCTGCCCACATGCTGAGGCTGGCGAGGTCTTCCCATCCCTCCAGAGAATGCAGCGTGTGGCTTCATTCACACCTGACCCTGCCAGTGTGATTCCTCCCTGGCTATTTTCCTTGGGTCAGGGGTGAAGCGAGCACGTGACCCTGTTCAGGCCAATCAGATTAGAGAGGACAATTACTAAAGACTTGGAAGAGGAGCTTCCTGATGTGGGACCTGAGTGGCTGGTGGGCACCTTTCCCCCATGTGGAAGAGCCCGCCCAAAAACAAAGCCAGCGCAGAAGAAAGCAGAGCAAGAGACACGAAGAGACCGAGCCCTGATTTTGTTACTTGAGCTCACAGATGCCCGCGGTGCCTGAACCCTCCTGGCCTTTGTCAGACGCCTACACCCTACATCCAGCCCTCAGACAAATCCCACCAGCACTGCCTCTGAGCTGCACCCGTAACGCAACCCCCCCACCTCCCCCCATCGCAGGCCTGCTGCACCTTCTGGCCCTCTGGCTCGGACCACGCAGCAGCCTCCACAGGGGCCTCCCTGCCTCCACCCGTGTCACCTGCGCTCTCTCTGCAGAGAAAACTGAGAGAGACTCAGAAAATCTTAAGTCAGATGATACCACTGTTCTGCTCAAAACCCTGAAGAAGCTCTCTGTTCAGCTCAAGAACCTCACCTTGGGTCTTAGGCCCTGCATGACCTCTCTGCTCCCCTCTGACCTCCCCTCTTACCACTCGACCCACCCCGTCCTCACTGCAGGGCTGTTGTACTTGCTGCCCCTCTTTCCGCATTGCCCTCCCATCACACAGCTGCACGGTGTGCTCCCCCTGTCCTTCAGGGTTCTGCTCAACTGCCACCTTGTCAGGGAGGCCACCCCTGTCCATTCCTCCCTAAAATGGCACTTCCTAGTCACCCTGTGTCCCCCTTAGGGCACTTCCATATCGATGTGGCTATTATTATCTCTACCTGCCATTAGTATGCGCGTCCTGTGAAAAACCTGGGCTGGCTGTCTGCTGCTACGGATCCGATTCTCAGCGGCACCTGGCACACGGCAGGTGCTCAGTAAAGTGTCGTCAACTTACTGATTGAGCGAAAGAGTGAATGAGCCGATCGCCTCCCTCTGCTGAGTATTTTCACTTGGCTTTTATGCCACTTCAGACAAAGTGTTCTATCTAATACAGCGTTCGATCACTGTGTGCCTAACAAGTGGGCAGACGAATACCTTAGCTTTGGTCAGACTGGAAGTTACAGCCTCAAACAGTAACAACAACTGACCTGTGACCCCCCCCCCATTTCAGTCCCAAAGCAATGTCACATAGAGTGTCCCTTCAGATACTCACACTGGTTTGGGGGGCCCATCGTGCCCTCCCCCCACACCTCAGGGCGGTGGGGTTCAGAGGAGCTACGGGTAGAGCAGCCACAGAGCTGCCTCGCCTGGTGCCCAGCCCCCCCCCTCCCCCGCTCAGTGTGACGCCTCTGTCTGCAGCCCGCGGCTTCACAGCACCATCCGCGGCCCCGGGGGAGTGCTCTGAAATTCTGGTCCGTGTGGTCTCTATTTACCTAACATCCCCCATTCCCTCGTCTCTGAAAGTCAACAACACTCCGAATTTTTCCCACGTGAGGTTCTGGGCTCTCTGGGAAAAAGAAAAGCAGGCATATGGCCCTCAGGAAATCAAATCTGCCTTGTGAGAAAAATTTTCCCCTGTAAGTCAGCGTATAACATTCTTCGCAGCTGCTTTTTCCATGTTGGGGGCACAGACAACCGGCGTGCTTTCTGGCCTCGAGTGGCCAGAATACAGGGAGCAAAAGCCTTCCGCAGCCCTCCTATTCCAGAGTGGGTTTCCTTCCCCAGCCATTCCCCACGGGTGACGTTAGCTCCCTTTTTAATTCCTTTCCCCTCAATGCACACACTGATGTTACTCACTAACCCCCAGTGGGCATGTGGAAACTTACTCGGTTTCACATGTAATAGATAAAACAGCAGGGGCTTCTAATCGGAAAATGCTTTCCAGGCTGCAAAAGGCTGCAGAAATCCAACCACAAAGCTCCCAATATGGTTCCAAGTTCATTAATACATAGTTGGCACAAGTTTGGCCCCCGACACTGCCCTGTCCCCCATGGGGGGGGGAGGGTTAGTTACATGTTTACAGAAAAAACCCACAGTGGGGAGGAGGCCTGGAGGTAGCCGCCTTTCCAGGGACCTTCCGGGGAGCTCCTTTGGTTTTGTGAATCAGCATGATTGATAAATGATTGGTAGACAAAGAACTGCACATGTTTAATGTAGACAATACGCAGAGAGCCATGATACCCCGCCACAGTCCAGGTGCAGACATGCCCAGCGCCTTTGAAGCTTCCTGTGTCCCTGTGTGTGCTTGCTTCTCGTCATAAGAACACTTAACACGATGGCACACTCGTTATGGAAACAGTACGGAGGGTCCTCAAAAAATTAAAGATAGCGCTACCACACGATCCAGCAATCCCCCTTCTGACGACACATCTGAAGACAATGAAATCGCCTTCTCAAAGAGAATGTGCACCCTCACGTTCAGCGCCGCACTGTTTAAGTACCCGAGACATGGAAACAGCCTCGGTGTCCAACGAGAAATACACGTATAAAAAATCTATGTACCTGTGCACACGATGAAATACTATTCAGCCATAAAGAAGGAAGAAATCCTGTCTTGTGCTACAATATGAATGAGCCTAAAGGAATTTATGCAAAGCAAAATAAGCCAGCTGGGGAAAGGCAAACACCATATGATCTCACTTATACATGGGACCTAAAAAGGCGGAACCTATAAAACAAAGAGTGGAGTGAAGGTTGCCAGGGGCTGGCGGGGGCGGGAGGATGGGGAGATGTGGGTCAAAGGTACAAACTTCCAGTCGTACTGGGAGTGAGTCCTGGGGCTCTAAAGTACACCAGGTCCTCGAATAAAGTTTCGTTCAACGTTGTTTTGTTATCACATTGATGAGACGCCATAGGAACTTAACTTCCATTTCTATCAATGAGCCTGTGGCGAGACTGGTTTTGTGACACGTAGTTTCACGTAAAGTCCCGGAACCGATGGACGATGTTCAGTGAGAACGTACTGAACAGCATAATGATTCTCGTTAACAGCAACGTATTGTATGTTGAAGGGTGCTAAGGGGGGAGGTCTTAAATGTTCTCCCTGCACGCGTGCAAAAGCAGAAGCGTGTGAGGCGGTGGAGGTATGACCTTACCGTGTCGTGGTGGCCATTTCACAAGAGATCATGTATCAAACCACCACATGGCGCTCCTTAAACTGACGCGACGTCCCATGTCAACTGTATCTCAACAAAGCTGGGGAGGAAAGACCCTTCACACGAGGTCTGTCCACTTAATAACTCTGGAAGGGCACCAATACCACGCTGGTCACCGTGGGCTCTCTGCTGTGCAGCGCGCCTCTGGGACTTGCTAGTCGTCTGTCCTAACTGAAGCCTTGTACCCATTAAACAGTGATTCCCTTCCCAGCCCATCAATGAAAGTGCATTCTCTGCTTCCATGAGTCTACTCAGAGACCTCATATGCGTGGAATTGTGTGGTATTTGTCCTTCTGTGACTTCGTGTCCACCGGTTCATCAATATTGTCAAACTGGCAGAATCTCCTTCTTTTCGAAGGCCGAGTACCGTTTCATTGCGTGCATTCACCACCCCGCCTTTATCAGTGGACCCTGGGTTGCACCACGTCTGGGCTGTTGGGAATGACGCACTCCCCTGTCCACTGGAGCCCGGTCTTTCCCGAGGCCCAGAAGCACCCGGGCAGTAGCCTCTTCATGGGAGCACAGAGTTACAGGTGGCTTGGGTCTTCTTCCAATGAAAACTCACGTCCACAGCGACCTGACTCACCCCACGCGTTTTCTCACTGGACGGGCACGTCTTGTGTTTTTAAACAGCTGCCGATTCTTTGACCTACTTCCCATCAAGAGGTGGGGGGCTAGTCCCCTGGATCTGGGCTCCGTGACTCCTTCAGCAAGGTGAGTGAGTGGAAATGTTGCGGTGGGATGCTGAGGCCAGACAGCGGCACCCACTCCTCCTGGAACACTGGTTCTCTGGCAGCCCCCTCCCTGGACCCTCACCCTCAGAAGGAACCCCACACTATGAGGGGCCCAGTCCCAGTCTTGGACGAGCATCCTCTGCACCTAGCCCAGCTCTCCCAAGGCCAGCATCACTCCAGCCACTGGAGCCTTCAGGGTGGGTGTGGGGTGCTGGGAGGGTCGAGTCGGGGAGTGGAGAGAGCAGCACATGTGGCTGGGCAGGTGAGAGCCCTTTCCACGGATTCTGTGAGCACAGTAACTTGGTGGTCACTTACGCCACTAAATTTGAGGTGGTTTGTTGGGCATTTCAAGAGCTGGACCCCTGGGCCTCAGTCAGATCTGTAGTCAGACTATAGAAAGGGCTCCTTTTCCATTGCTTTACACTCGGCAGAAAGAGCCAGACTTCACAGCCGTCGGCCCGGAGTTGCTCTTGCTCTGAACAGAGCCTCCCATGACTTCCTCTTTGGCCAGCCTGCGCCTGCTCTGCCTCTCTGACCTCTTTTCCTCCCCCCTCCCCTGCACTCCTAGAGAGGAGGCCTCAGACACAGCAGGGGGCCTCACCTCAAGGCCTTTGCTCAGCCAGCCCCTGCCTGGAGTGCCCCTCCCCCACGCGTTCACCAGACCCCCAGCTTCTTTAGGTCCTTGCTCAGAGCCACATCCTCAGTGAGCCCTCAGTTCCTATTCTCTCTGAAAGTGCAAATCCCCCACCTCCCTGTGCTATGCTGTGCCCTTTCCTACCTTGTTTTTCTTGAAAATTTTCACTACTGAACACTTACATATTATTTATTTATGTTATTATCTGTGTCTCCCCTAGATGTAAGTTCCCCGTGGGCAGGGGCTCATCCCAGGGCCGAGGAGACAGCCTGGCTGGAGGGAAGCAGTCACTGAATGGATACGTGAACACTATGTAACAAAAGTTTTGGTTCTGCTGTTATCCTGAGAAACAACCAGACTATGTGCCTGGGACAATGCATATTTGTTGAATGAATCCGTGGAAAACACGAAGAATGGACGACCTTTAGAAAGGAGTATAATTTCACTCTCCCCCAGTCGCCCAGTCCAGCATCTTTATAAACTTGCATCCGTGGGTCTTTTAAGGTCCAGCTCAGGCACCACCTTCCTGTCCACCTGAACCTGACTATCGTGTTTTCAAGGGCGCTGTGGTCCCTGGGTGCCGGGCTCACCTCCCCATCAGTCAGGGGCCCAGCCTGCATTGCTCATCTTGCAGCCCCCTCCCCCCACACACACCCCCACACCCGCCCCCACGCCCAGGGCTTGTCCCTGGGCAGCCTCAGACGCAGATGGGGTACGGGGAGTCTGGGCAGTGGTGGAGGGCAGGAGAGGGGGCCCGGAGGGACCGTGTCAGGTTTTGAGGGCTACTCTGGTCGCCGCAGCGCTAACTGACGCACCCCTAGAGATCACAGTGAGGAACACAAACACTGGACTGGGGGAGCCAGGCCTCATCTCCTGGCTGTCTCCACAGAAAGTCATTGCAGTTCTGCAAGCGCTGGTTTCTTCATCTACAAAAGAGCTTATTCTGCAAGGATATTGTGTAGATGAAAGAATATCGTTTTTGAGGAGGGAAAGTGTAAACTGAAAACACTATGTAAATACAGTTTGTATACACAGGTTAGGGTTTCTAAGCACCTACGGTGAAATTAGCAAGGGTGCAGTTCAGGTTGCGGCCAGAGGGTGGCAGCAGCAGGCAGGGGCTTTGCCCAAGGTCCTTTGACACAGAGCAGAACCCGAAGCTGCCGGAAGGGGATAGATTTACCGGTTTGATAGCAGTGATCCTTGTGATTGTTCTTTCGGCCCAGCCGGAGAGGTGGCCCTCCCTCCCGGTGCGGGGTCTCGCCCCGGCCCCGGAACCTCCCCTCGATGTCCCCGGACGTTTTTCCCGGCCGCGAAGTGCTCCTGTGCCGGCTCAGTTTCCCACCGGCGGCGCACTTGGCCCTCAGCTCAGCTCTCTGAGCCACGAGCGAGCGGAAAGGTCGCCCCCGGCCCGCCTGGCCTTTTAGGCGAGATGAAACTGAGGCTCGAAGAGGGACTTGAAGATCCCGCAGCAACGAGTAGGACAAGTCAGAATTCACACTTTAAGCCTGCGTCTTCTAGCTTGAACTCCACCCCAGCCCACGCCTTTCACCTTCTCTGGTCAACCCAGGCAACCAGCGTCTACGAGGCCCTTGCTGTTTGTTGGGGAGCCCGTGGACCTCTCCAGCCCTGGAGGCGCGTGGCCCCCTTCCCCCCCCCCCCCCCCGCCCCGCCCAGCTCTCACTCTCCTCCTCACGGGGCCTGTGTCCTCTACTCTGGCAGCCACCTCCTCGCGTCCCCAGCTGCGCTCCCAAGCCTGGAAGCTGAGAAGCCCTCCGTTTCCTTGGGTCCCCTCTGTCACATCTTAGATCGCAGGCTCGCAGGCCCTGTGGGCATCCTAGCTGAGCAGCCCTGGGGGGTAAGTCCGCGGGGGACACTCACAAAGAGGAAAAGCGGAGAAAAGAAAGGCCCGCCTAAGAAATCTTACGGCGCGCCCTCATTCCCACTGGCCCAAAGCCCCTGGCTTTCTCGCTGAGAAGCATTCAGAAGCCCGGAGCGAGAGCCTCCCGCTTCCCTGGCTTTCGGGTTTTGTCCCCTTCCCATGTTTCCAAGTACTCTTTCTGCTCAGGTAGAGAGGAAGTTCGCTGTGAAACCGCGCTGAGCTTCCCCAGCCGCAGCCTCACACGACCATTGTTCACCACGTCTCCGGACTGCATCGTTTTCTCTTGTGCTTGCCTTAAACTTGTGCTGTTTTATGAATTTAGTGGAGTGCTTATAACGTCTCCATTAATGTGGAGTGACATATTGGGCCCCCGGTTCAGGGACTCATCCAGAGCAACCTCCTGGCCTGCAAGCTCCTCCACTCGTGGAGTGCCCTATGTGGGTGCACCCCTTTTTACCGTTTCTTTTTACTTTTTAGCTTTAGATACACAAATACTTATGCTTGTGTTACAGTTGCCACCAGCATTCAGTGCAGTAACAGGAGGCACAGGTGTGCGGCCTAGGAGCGGTAGGCTGGACCACGGAGGCTCCGAGTGCAGTGCGGACACCGCCCGCCGTGTGTAAGTACGCTCTGTGACATTCTCACAAGGAGAAGTCACCTAACAGCGCGTTTCTTAGAATGTATCCTGGTCGCCAAGTGACATATGACAGTAGTGGTAAACCGGGAAGAAAGCTGGTGTTTGCTGAGGGTCTGCTAAGGGCCAGGCACTGCCCTAGACACTGGGCGCAGGTCACCTCACGTGACTCTCACAGTGAGTTCAGAATGAAGCATTTGTCCTCTGTTACACGTGGGAAAACTGAGACTCAAAGACTGCGTACCTGCCTCCACGCATCCAGGGCCCGGTGGGCCTGGCCTGGCCTGGCCTGTGTGGCTCGTAGGTCTCTTCTCTACAATCACGTGATTACGCAGCTGGTGACGGCGGGTCGCACACTTCTTTCAGAGACATTAACGCAGGGGACTTCCAGGCTGGGTGACTCGCACTGGGAGCCCAGACTTCACACAGGAACTGTTTCCGTGGGTCGATTCTGTCTTCCCCGCTGCGTGGGTGAGAAACACAAAAGGCAAAGAAAACTCAGTTTCTGCCCCAGAGGAGGTAACAAACACCTCGCAGGGGAGTGGGCTCTCCGACACACGTCCTCCACCGCCAGACACGCCCTGGTGGCTGGCTGCGTGGGGCCACCTTGGAGAAAGCACCCCATTCCTTGCCCCCCGTGAAAATGGCTGTGATTCTGAGCTGATGCTGCTGTGACCACCCAGACACAACCAAGCGGAGCATCACCGGGGCCAGGCTGACGACAGGCACACAGCGTGGCCTTGCTGATCATCACTGAAGCCGTGGCATACTCAGCTTTCAGTTTTACGAAACACTACGTGCTTGCCTCTTTTTCCCTTTTTCCCCAAGCTTGTGGGAAGGTCTAACGAGGCTCCAAAGGGAGGAGACGGATACAGTATAGGCAGGCGAGCTGGACTTGGTGCCTCCAGGGTTGAGAGGGCATGTGAGGCGGGGGAGGCAGACAAGCATGAGGTCTCTGTAAGAAGCAGGCAGTGAGTGCCTCAGAGCTTGGAGCACAGGTCCCAGGGGCTGGGGTTTACCCTGCTGGCTTGGATGAGGCAGGGCAGGCACACCCCAGAATCTCCCTGGCTCAGGACCCGCAACTGAAATGTGGAGAGGAGACCAGGTCGTTTGTCGACTTTCTTTCTGCTCTAACATCTAACAGTTCAAGACCTTGAGCTGGGTGTGAACTACTACAGTGTTAACATGACCCGACAGTCCCTAGTGCTTGACCTTGATGCTGAGAGGGAGGTGGGTGTCAGCACCGAGGGTGTTTTCTGTCCTGGTCCTGTCCTGGTGAGGGACAGGAACTGGTCCAAAAGCCCGACCCCTGAGACGGTGGTCTTCCTCCTCCTCTTTTTCCTACTGGCTTTCCTTCAGTGTATTTCCCAGGAGTGTTCGTTTGGGTAAGAAAAAGAGTCAATGAAGATAGAGCAAGAAGACAACCCCCAGCCTGCAGTGAGGATGATGAGGGAGAGACTGGAATGAGTCATCGACCAGGTTTTCCCCGGAACCTCACACAAGAAAGCAGGGACCGCACCCAACCTCAGTCCTGGGAGCTTTTGCCTAAGTGGGAGGCCCCCTTAGAATGAAAAATAGATCCACTGGAAAGCAATACATGTTCAACTTAGAAACATTAGAATAGCCAGGAGGACCGAGGACAACAGAACTAGAGCCATTAGCCCACCGCTCGGCCAGCACCCTGGTGGCCCGCCTTCCGAAAGACACAACCCAGCACACTCTTTGCAAAAACCCGAATGGGGCTGGGCTGTTTTCTGCGACCTTTTCTTTCCCACATTCAGTTTGTCCTCTCACGATTTGCTTCACCACTCCCCTCCTCCTGGACATTTAAACTGTGTGCAGTCCCGACTTGGAAGAGAGGCGCGCCTGTCAACAGGCAGCCAGGTCCGACCAGGCCGGCGTTGTTTCTTAGGGTGAAATCGTTGTTGCCCGTGTGTTAGGTCGAAGCACGGATGTCTGTGCTGCTTCTGAGTCACACCAGGAACTCTGCACCCCCCTGCATTTCTACTGTCCGTGCACAGGAACGTCTGTTTTCACCACCATCGGCACGGTGTGTCTTCATTTTTAAAACGAAAGATGAAAAATGCATTTACCCTAAAGCTTACATTTTCTTTATTAATACCCTGACTACACTTTCAGAAGCTTGTTGTTCAACTGTTGTTTCTCCTTCTGTCAGCTGTCGCTTTTCTGACCTTAGCCCATTTTAATATCAAGGTCTCTATCTTTTGATGTTTCCAAAAAATTTTTAATTTCATTTTTATATTTGTATTACCCTTTGTCATATATCTTGCAAATAACTTCCCCCGTTTAGTGCTCTGTCTTACCGAGTCTTTGATGGCTTGTACACACTAAAGTCCTAAATGTCACAGGCTAAGAGCTAGCGCTCCCTTCCCCTCCCACGGGCTCTCCCTGGAAGCTGAGCGCCTCACTCAGAATCGGACGAGACCTGAGAGGAGCAGAATGAATGTGTCAACAAGAAGAACAGAACGGTGCTCCACGAGAACTTAAGAAAAGCTCTCAGGAAAGTGGGAGGAAGAGGGGGCAACCTTCCTTAAAAGCTGAGGCAGGTTTCACGTGGCCCCCACCGCAGGGGCTGGGGGGCGGGCCAGCCCTCTGCAGCTGCACAGCTGGTCCCTGAGCTCACTCACAGGAGGGGTGCTAGATGCTGATGGTGCCTCAGAATCTGCATTTACATCTGAAAAAGCAGGTGTGTCTTAAAAACACCCTTTCCATTATAAAAATAACATGTGCTCATTACCAAAATTTCTAACTTCGAAGAAGTTGATAAGTAAAAATTGAAAAGTTCCCTTCAGCCACCTGCAAATCCAAGCCCTGAAGGGGGAACGCTATTGCAATTTTGGCACAAATCCTTCCAGACTTTTTTCCACGCACGCACTAAATACCATATCGTATCATATCGTATCATATCGTATCATGTCATATCGTATTGTGTCAGATTGTATCATATCGTGTCAGATCGTATATTCTTACTCTCAGGTCTACTTCCTCCTATTGTAACTGTTACACGATACTTCGTAATATGAGTAAACTATAACTCATATAAACTATAAACTATTAGTTATTTGCAACTTGTTATTACAAAAAAAACTACAAACAAATCCTCAAACAGAATTTTTACATATTTATGCAAATATTTAGGTAACATAAATTTCTCAATTTAAAATTCTGAGGTCAGAGCTTGGAGCACAGGTCCCAGGGGCTGGGGTTTAGGCTACTGGCTTGCATGAGGCCATCCAAGGATAATAAAACGTATATATTTTAAAGTTTGGTGGAAATTATCAACTTTCACCCCCCTCCCCAGGATGTATGGATTTACAGTCCCTCTAATATTATATAAAAGTCCTTGTTTCTCCCTATATTTTTGTTGAGAATGTAAATTATTATTTTTTATAATTTTGCCAATCTGATGGTGAAAATGACACTTTGTGACTATGTTGTGTGTGTGTGTATGTGAATATATATGTTTGGTGACCTGTGTTCTCATGTTTATTGATATGTCTTCTATAAAGTATTTCTCCTATAAACTGCTCATTTATGTTCTTTACCCCCTTGAAAAACTGAGTTTTCTTTTTCTTATGGATTGATAGGAACAGCATATATCTTGGATATTAATAATTTTTCAAATTTATTTCAGTTATTTCCTGTCATGTCTCCTCATTTTGCTCATTACCTCTTTGCCTACACATAAATGTTATATTTATGCAGTCAATTGTGTCCATTTTTTCTTTATTACTCTTGGATCCTATAGTGTGTGTAGGCAGGCCTTCCATATGCAAAGATATGAAACTTTGTATTTTTTTCTCACTATTATAGTTTTTTTTAACATCCAAAAATACAATCCAATTCTGTTTTATTTCTGTGGACGACGTGAGTCGGGAGCTTGGCACCACTTGCGGGGGAGATGTTCTATTCAGGCTCCCTTTGACCCAGCGGTGGAGACCCGCTGCTGGGCTTCATTTCATTTCCTGGGCGATATTTTGGAGAGAGTATCTACATTTGGACCTACAGTTGAAACCGAAAACAAGCACAGTTTTTAAGATTTTTACTCCCTCTATCCTTGAGAGTCGTAACACTGGACATTCCCCCGGAGCTCTGTCGCTGGCCGTGCGGTCTCTGTGACCGAGCTCAGTGTCTGCAGCCGTGCGCATCGCTGTTCCCCACCCCGTGCCCCCCGTTTCCTTCTCTGGCTCCTTCCAAGCGCCCCCATCCCTTCTCTTTCTCTCCTTACTTGTTCCTTTCTTTAACTGTCATAGTGTTCACCATTTAAATGTTTTTTGAATGATTTCTCCTGGTTGTTTAATAGTATTTTCTAGTTTCTATGCATTTTTGTTTGTTTCAGAATAAGTTTTTATTTACCTAACTGCAAATTTCCAATAGAGTTATAAAAATGTATGCTCAGTATAAGAATTGGGTATTTTGAGCATTTATAGCTGAGACTCAATTTGTATTTGTTTCTTTTTCATCATAAAACAATTTTAGAACTCATAAACACTTTTGTAGAAAGAGAAAAAAATCCACTTTTATAATTATTTCATAGGTATTCTTTTCCCAATATTTGTAATCATAGGATAAGTCGTTGTGTTCTGCTACTCACTCTTGAACATAAGTCACCTATTTCTACGTGGTCTTGTCGGAGATACTACAGCAGCACGCACGGCAGACGGCCGGTGGTGGAATTCGGCTCCTTGTTAACTAAAGGGTGAGGCTGAGACATTTCCTCAGCCTCAGAGTCTCTCTTTGATGGGGGCAATAAAACCCACCCCAGGTGCTGTGAGAATTAAAATGTGATAAGAAAACACACTCTCCTAGGTTATCTACTTTGGCAGAGCACCTCAGCAGGGTTGGTTCACCCTGTGTGTGTGTGAGAGAGAGAGTGTGTGTGTGAGTGTGTGTGTGTACGCACTCTCTATGCTACTGTAAAAGAAGCAAAAAGGAAAGGCACGTGGTTAAGCTCTCGGGGGTGGATTCCATCAGTCTTACTTTAGTTCCTTTTGCAAAGGCTCAGAATCATAATAAGGAAACTAACCCCAAAGATGAGCCTCGCATGTAAAGTCTTAGCCAGCTTCCTTCTGATTTTCATCCTTTCCGCCCGAGGTAAGTTGGCGTGTGGGTCTCCACGGCCACTGTGACAAGCTTCTTTGGAGACAGACGCTGAAGTAACTGTAGAGGCTGAGAGGTCACAGCCTGGCTCTCGCCGGCAGTGAGTCTCAAGGCCTCAGTAACCATCTTGCTTTTTACAGGGACAGATATCATTCAGGTCCAGGGTGTCCTGAACCAAGGCATCACCCTGGACATTCCCAAACAAAAGCCTGGTGCCGTGGGTGATATCCAATGGTTCAAAAATGGTACCAGGATTGCACGAGTCAAAGAAGGCAGTGTGCGTGACCAGCAGAAAGAATACCAAGTGTCAGTCAATGGAACTCTGGCCATTAAACACCTGCAGAGAAGTGATCATTCCAGCTTCAAGATAGTCATATACAACACGGTCGGACAACAAATATTTACCAGAACATTCAATCTGAGGATTCTAGGTGAGTCTTTGCTCCCCAAATTCCTCCATCTTAATATGGTTGCTACTTAGCAATTTGGGGGATAGCATTTACGGAATGTCCCCAGCCCTGATCTCAGACTTGGGGGAACCTGAGAGGAAAACCAGTGCATCCCTCCTGCCTCAGGGGAGGCTCCTGCCCTGTGGGAGGTGGACTCCACACGTGGAAGTACAGAGATGATACCCTCTGTCTGCCTATAACTGTCTCTTCTGTGGTTATGAGAATGTGGGGCTGAGTGAAGAACTTGGCTTAAGGTGGCATTGATCAGGAGGAGGGAGCAGGTGTTGCCAAAGAAAAAGGTAGGCACTCCAGGGGGATGAGGAAGAGGCAAGCTAGGTGTGGGGCAGGGAAGGTGAGGCCCACTGGAGAGCCGTGGGTCTTCCAACTAGAGAGACAGTTTCAAGCCAAGAGGCCCTGAAGAAGTAGTTGCATGACAGGAAGCTGCTGGAAACAATGAATTTAGGGGTGAAGAGCCCTTGTTTCTGACCTGCTCCACATCAGAGCGGTCCAAGGTGGAAGGTGATCTCTTCTGGCTTCTGCAGGCAGTGACAGGGTGTGGCTCTGCGTGTCGGAGCACGGGCCGGGAGGCAGGAGAGCCTGCCACAGGTGGTGGCAAGGAGCCTAGCCGGGGAGCTGCTGCTGCGTCCCAGTGAAGGGGACGGGGGCTGGTTTGTGATCCGTAACCCTGGTCGCATGTTAGAATCCACTGAGGTGCTATTGAAAGTTACCAGTGCCCAGGGTCCACCCCAGACCAATTAAGCCAGAATATTTCAGTGTGGGACCTGGGCATGAGCGGGGTCTGAAGGTCGCCGGGTGATTCTGATCAGCAGCGAAGGCTGGCACCCACTGGCCTGGACTAAAGGGTGCCTGTAAAATGAGGAAGAGTGAGTGTCTGAAGTCATATGTGGAGAACGCACGGGCAGGATGGCATGGGTGTAGGACAGAGGGAAGAGAAAGTGGAATTGAAATGACATTGCAGCCGAAAGTTCAGGAGCTGCTTGAGAGGGGTGATAAGAAGTGAGAAGAGGAAGCTGCACTCGGCCTGGAGAGGTGGGCAGGATCCCCAGCGTGAGCACAAGCCGGCAGCTCAGTGAGCAAAGACACATTTTTGTGCTTCACACAGGAAATGCCATGAGGAGCAGAGCCTCCCGCCTTCTACCTAGGGTATCCCTCCAGCCCTGTTCCTTCTCAGAATGCAGACCTGGCTGCCACCCCTCTCCAACAATCCCAGACACTGTCAGCTCCCCACAGACAACAACTTTCCACACCTCAGTCTTCAATCTTGAATGGAGAGCACATTCCAGAAAGGGGGTGGGCCGGAGAATGGAGGCAGAAGGGGCCTCTGCTTGTGGGCTGTGGGAGCCCCAGGTCTGGGGCTGAGCCTTCTGCTTCGACCAGGAGCCGCACCTTCGGTCTGTCTCCTTTGGCACTTTCCGAGCAGAGCAGTGCCCACCTGCTGGGCGCCGAGCCCTCTGCCTACAAGATCTTAGCTACAGTCACCAACAATCCTGAGAGGTAGCTGTCGTCATCCCCTTCTCATCTCCAAGGAAACAGAAGCGACTTGTCCAAAGTCTCACAGTTTGACTGCTGCAAAGTCAGGATCTAAACCCAGAGCTTCTTTTAGCAAGGATGTGACATTTCTTCCTTCCAAAAAGCTTTGTTGAGACACGATTCACGAACCACAAAATTCACCCATTTAAAGTGTATAATTCAATGGTGTTTAGTATATTCAGAGTTGGGCAACCATCACCACAATTTTAGAACAGCTTGAGTACCTAAAAATAAACCCTGCACTCCTGGGCCGAAAGACAGAGATCTTTCCATGACACGAGAGTCACCCCTCTGTGGGGGTGGAGGTGTATCTCTCATAGCATCTCGACTCTGTTTGTAGTCTGGTCGTGTTACTTGCTGCACGGCCTTGAGCAGATTCTCTGTCTTCTGTGAGTCTGATTTTCGTAGTAAGAATCACAGGAGGCGTTCAGTGAGACATGGCTTTGCGGATGCAACTGAGCAGAGGTGCCTTACGGTGCCAGGGCCCGATGCCTGTTGGTTCAGAGCCCTCCCCCATCTCATTATTCCTTCATGGTGCTGCTTGCGCTACAGTCCTGCCCCCCTGAAGCCCCTTAATGCGGGGCTGCTGCTGCTGCTGGCTGGAGAGGCAGTGAGAGCCCCTTCGAAGCAGGTGTTTGTGGGGGAGCGGTTAATCCTCGCAATCGCGAACTGAGGAGTTCTTGTCTGTGAGATGGGCCCCACTTGACCTGGCCAGTCCTCTGCTAGGAAGCTATCTCCTTACGGAGAGGATGTGCCCAAAGATATGACTTTGAGAAACTGCTCATCACCGTGTGGTTTATGTTAGTGAAACACTGGAAGGATGTAAAAGTCCCCAGCAGTTGGAAAGTTATTCATTAATTGAAGAATACATTATTTAAAAAGATAGTGGTGATGTTATTTCATATTTTTAGGGAAAGAATTTCATAAAAGACAAGTAAAGGAAAAAAGGTAGATTACAAAGTCATATGATACCGTTTTAGTTTTTAAAACATTATTTTTATATGTGTACATAATGCATAGAAAACACCTGCTAAAGATATACCTCAAAGCATTAATAATTGATTGCAAGTGATTTTCAATCTTGAAACCTTTAAAATAAATTTTTACAATGACTGCCTGTTACTTTTATAAGTAGAAAAAAGAACACTTCCATTTTCAAAAGACAAGTAAACACCTTGACTCAAGCCCCGGATTGCGCACTGACCCTGTCTCATTGCATGGTGGTGTTTCTTCACCCCCCTCCTCCTTGGTCACACAGAGTCCAAAGATGCAGAAAAACACTCGACTGCTGCATGCCTGTATCTTGAGACAGAAATGGCATTTGGTGGGAAAGTTTGTGCACAAGGTATTGTTGCTTGGGAGCCAGGGAGTCAGGGAGTCACGGGGAAATGAGCCGTCCGTCTGCATAACGAATGGAGAGAAACTGGGCAAAAAAGGTGGCAAGTCTGGGTAAAGAGTGAAGTATGAGAAAAAGAGCAGAAAAGAAGGGGGCTGAGGAGGTCACACAGCTAGAAGTGGTGGCGTAGGATTTGTGCCTGGCCCACGTGACGCCAAGGCTAGGCCAACTGCATGTTCTCATGTCAGAAAACCAGAAGCAGGGATTCAGGTTATGAAGGTACCCACTACCGCCCCCAAGGTCAGTGCCTAACACGCTGTCCGGGGCTTTGTCGCATGGCGTCCCCATTACGACAGGTAGGGTTTGCCTTTCCATCCGTCTCCTGTAGGTGAAGTCCCGCAAGGCACAGGGAGTGGCCGAGAAACTTGGGTAAGAACCCAGCCAATTTAACTTCTCAGGGCCTTGGGCATTTCATATGTCAATGGGAAGAAAATCATCAGCCTTTCTGCTTGCTAGGATTAAATGATATCATGTGTGTGGAAACATTTTAAGGGATAAAACATCACTTAAACATCTGACATTTTTTTTACTGATATAATGTATCTATCAAATTTATCATAAATAAATTTGTTCTGAATGTGCTATATAAATAAAATAAAAATGATTTTCAAAAATTGCTAGGGGTCTTTGAAATTGTCCCTGGTCTCAGACGGACTCTGTTTCCCTGTCTGTAAATGGGTATGTCGAGTAATCATGTCATAATCAGAAAGTTGCCTCGTATGAATTGGGTCTTTATTTTCTCTTCAGAGAGCGTCTCAAAACCTGAGATCTCCTGGAATTGTACCAACACAACGCTGACCTGTAAGGTAACAAATGGAACTGACCCTAAATTAAAACTGTATCAAGGTCAGAGGTATATCAAAGAAGGCCAGAAGTTCATCGAATATAGGTGGACCTCCAAACGAAATGCATTATTCAAGTGCACAGCAACTAACGCGGTCAATGAGGAAATCAGCGTGGCGGACCTCACGTGTCCAGGTACGTGGCAGGCGCTAGTCAGACATGCCAAGTTCACTTCACACACTCAGCCTGCCAGGCCCATGGTGGAGACCCGCTCCAGGGCCCAGGGGCCTGGGCTGGGAGGCAGCCTTGACTCAGGGTGAGAACTGAAAACACACCCCTTCCCCTTGGAAACCTGTAAAAGAAGACTTAGAGGAGAGAAGAGGTGGCGTTCTATGGTTACCCATCGCAGGCATCCCTCCACAGAGCATGGTGCAGCCTCTGGCCATTAGAAAGCTCTTTGGGGGAAAGAATTGCCAAGTTGAAGGCATAGAAGCTATAGAGGCTATCTGATGCAAACCTCCGCTTCCCAGAGAGACAGACTAATTTGTCCAAGGTCCTTCACCTAGTCAGTAACTGTAGTGGTGACTCCCAGGGCCATGATGAAGAAGAGAGCAAAAAAGATTCCTTTCTGGAAGGGAGGCAGCCGGCACCTCCTATCAGAGACTGTAGAAAAAACATGGAGTTAGGGGGCTGGGGGAAGAAGAGCGTGAGGCCAGGGAGGACCATGAACATAGTGAGGAAATGTTCCCCTGCCTTAGAGCAGACAGCCTGGCATTGGCGCCAGCACCAGGAAGTCCTGAAATTCTAAGAGTCTAAGCTCTTTCCTGGTGCCGCAGCCTGACGTCACCCCGGAAGTCAGTTCTGAGAGGCAGTCTGCGGCTGTAGTGCTCAGCTCTGAGAGCCAGAGGCCTGGACTTCTAGTTTGGGTCTGTCCAAATGTAGCGGGAGGACCTCAACAGAGTTCCTTAGCTTCTGGGCTTCAGCCTCCTGGCCCAGGAAGAAAAGGAGCCCTCTGATTCCCAAGAGTCTACTCATTCGAGACCCTGTGATTATCTTCCCAGTGCTGTCTGGGTGAGGCCCCTAAGGGAAACTGAACAAAGCATAGTCATTCGGTCAGACGTCCGGAATTTCTACAGTGACTATGGCTGATCGGTGACCCTGGGAAGCAGCCCTGGGCTGGTGTGAAGTCAGAAGTGAGGCTTTTTTATGTATATATTCTTTGAATTAGTCATTTGTTGCTGCATAAAAAATTATCCTACATTTTGTGGCTTAAAAGAACAAGTAATCATTATCTCACAGATTCTGTGAGTCACGAGTCTGACAGAGACTTACTGGTCCTGGCTTAGCACCCTTCAGGACACTACACGTCTGTCAATCACGCCCAGGCTCCGTGGGGGGTCCACGTCCAAGCTCACTCACGGGGGCCATCGGGCTGCTTCACAATATGGCGGCCAGCGTCCCATGAGCAGTCTCAGCAAGAACAGGACAAAAGGCTCAAAACAAAAGCCATGAACATTTTATAACCACCTCAGGAGTGACAGGTATCCCAGCACTTCCGCTGGATTCTAGGGAGTAGCAGCAACCGGTGAGTCCGGCCCATCTCCAATCGGAGGGGATGACGCAAAGGCAGGAGTACTGGTGGGCAGGGGTCTTTGGGGCCGTCCAAGAGTCTGCCCACCACACGCTTAGGCCAGCATCGTTTCGTCCCACGCGTCTCTCCCCAGCACCGCCCCGTCGCTGCGGCTCAGTGAATGGAGTGGCCCCTCCTCGACTTCACGGCCCTTTTGCCCCTTTCAGGAGGCCCTTGATTAGTTGTCTGATTTAGCAAATAAAAGGATGGCATGAATATGTTCCAAAGGTTGTATGGGACATATTTAAACTAAAAGTTATTTATCGTTTAATTAAACTTTCACTGGGCATCCTGAATTTTGTCTGACTACCCTACTCCATTTTTGTTTAAAACTAGATCCCACCAGTATAAAACCGTGTGAGCATTAGGGATGGAGGGAAGGCCTTGGGGGACGCTGAGGTTTGAAGAGTGGGACCTTCACACCCCTTGCTCTGTGGTGCAGAGCAGGAGCCGACCTGGGAAGAGCCACAAAGAGATGGGAGGAATACTTGGGAAGGGGAGGCTGCTCTTGAAGGCCCTACAAAGGATCTGGGTATTCCCTCCTGAAAGGCCGAGGCAGAGAGGAGCGATGATAAGACGAATCATTTGGCTCAGAAAACCAGAACACAGGACGAAGGGCCCACCACATGAGCTTCTGGGCACGTTCTCCAAGGAGTGCAGGGAGGAGGGGTTGGCTTTGGACACTGGGCACGTGGTTTTGAATGCCTCTGGAAAGTCCCCCACAGAGAGCAACAGAGAGCACCCCCAGGCACCCCAGGGGGCTGTGCTGGACAAACCTTCGTCTTACTCTGTGCTTTGTAAGTGTGCCCAGATAAGGGTTGGCTGCCCCATGTGAGGACTCAGAGAAGATGAGCTGGTGGCTGCTCAGCTGAGCTCCGTGCTCCCCAAACAGCTCCAGGCCTGTCCTGGGAAGCTCTCTACTCAGCCTGACGGAAACTCCAGCAGCCCCAGCCTTGCCTCTCAGCCAGCAGATCCCAAAGAACCCCAGACACTTTCCTGGGCCCATTTCACAGCAGTTTAGGATTCTGCCTGCTTTTGTATAGGAAGCCCCTTCATCCACAGACCAGACGGGTTGTCCAATTGGCAGGCAAAGAACAGGTCAGAGACAATCGAAGAAGGAAAGCAAGGGTTAGCACATCACTGCAGGCTGCTGGGTGGGTTTCCAGGCCTCTGGTTTGCTCCTGGGGCCCATCCTGGGCTCTGCGTATAAGAGTATCTTCCTAGGAATGTTTGGCTAGAGAGGGGTTTCTTGGTGACGCTGGGCTGAGCTCCAGTTTGCCCCCCAGATGACCGTGACCCCTGGCCCCTAACCCCATCCGCTGCCTTTCTAGCTGTCATTGACTCACAAAGGGCAGGTGGCCCAGCAGCCCCCACCCCGGGGTGCAGCTCCCAGAAACACCAGTGCACGGAGCCTACCCAGGGCAGCACCTCTTCGCCCTGCGCTTTGTTTTACAGTTTACAAAGTGCTTTCACATCCGTTATCTGATTGACTTCCAGCAGCCACCGGGGATGTAAGTTTCTTCATCTCCATTTGACAAAGGGAGGAACGGGCTCGGAGAGGTGGAGCGACTTGCCGAAGGGCGCACACCATGTTTGCCGTGTGTAATGCACACTTTTTTGCCCAAATTTTTGAGGGGGAGAAAAGATGCCCATGACACATGTGTACTGAATCCATATCTATATACATGTTTTTAATTCTTTTATTTATGCTTACATGTTAAAAGTGTAACCCTAAAACATATCTGTATGTTTAAAAATAAATGCTAAAATTCCTTGATAATATAAAATACAAGCATCTAAATATAAATAAATCAAAAAATTAAAACAGAAGATTTTTTTCCTGAAAGTTTGGGCCAAAAATGTGGGTGCACATTATACATGGGAGCACATTATACACAGCAAGATATGGTAGCTCTTGCCTAGAGGGACCTGGAACTCAAACCCCTTTCTTTAAATGCCGAGTCATTGTTACCCTCACTGCATTACAGCGACTGAAGGAGGTCTGGGAGCTGAAGATCAAGTCCACTGCCGCTGCTGACTCAGGGTGTGTCAGAGCTTCTCTCACATGCCGGGAAGTCTGGGAGTGGGGGTGGGGGGGGGGGGGGCTGTGTGGTTAGCGCTGAGCTGGACCAGCCACATTTATACCTGGTCTTTGGACTCGGCCTTCTCAGAGAGTGGGGAACAGGAGGAAAGGTGCTATGGGAGGGCAGCCAGACAGGAAGCTGGGAAACAGTGCAGAAACCCTGAGCCGAGGGGCTGCTCAGAGGAACCACTGAAGGAGATACTGTGTGGCCTCCGGCAGCTCATCCTCCCTCTCTGTGCCTCGTCTGTGAAACTGGAGACAACACTACATGGTTCCTCCACTCCTCAGAGCTAAACTGCTGTGACAGTCTCCTTTACTGGGGGCCACGGACAGTGCTGTGCCCTGTGCCCTGGCACATGAAGGATCCGGGGTTCTAGTCCAGGGGGGCAGCTCCTCAAGGAGCCTCCAGAGGGGGCTGGTCCCGGACCCTGCGCCCTTTCAGGGATCGACAATCCACCACCCTCCATGAGCTTGGCCTTCATGAAGTTGAAAAGTCCCACTCATTAAGCTCTATTATCGGCTTCACTCAGGAGGCAGGAACCCTGGGCCGGAACAGTGATGACCCCTCTGCCCAGGGCCCTCCCCTCCATCCCACCTCCGTTTGTCTTGCAGAGAAAGGTCTGGATATCTACCTCATCATTGGCATTTGTGGCGGAGGCATTCTCTTCCTACTCTTTGTGGCGCTCCTCATTCTCTATGCCAGCAAGAGGAGCAAAGCGCACAGAAGGAGAAAGGGTAAGCTCCCGCCTTCGTCCATGGGGACCGGGCAAAATCCCCGTGGAAACAACTCAGGGGGATGACACTTGAGTCTGGCAGGAAAGTGATGGAGACGGGTAGTTTCAGAACGTCAGGGCTGTAACCGGCGGTTACAGTTTGTTCCATTTTGTGGTTAGCTTGAGTTCTGAAAAACAAATTCTCAGTGGTGACAACGGGGGAGCTGTAAGAAGCCGAATCCAGGTTGGCCCCATTGGAACCCACCGCCTGAGGTCGACTCCATGCAAGGCTGTGTGGACGCCTTTTGAATGAGCCACACGTCTCTACGTGGATAGGAAGATGAGCCTCAACACTCCCTTTCTGTGAACAAGCACCTTGTCCTCTCCTGTGGGGGTGGCCACGCCCCTTGTTTGGAAGCCAGGTGTTGATACCTCCTTTTCCAATTCTCTGGTCAGAGGGGATGTGTTAGGGCTCTGAGTGTGTCTTCCTCGAGTCGGCCCTGTGACACCCACCAAGAATAAAAAGATCATGCTTGTAAGTGGGGAGCTGGTGCAAGGAGCATCCAGGCCACGAGCGGCAGTAAGTTCAGATACAGCATTCCCCCCTTATGTCCGGGGGATACGTCCCAACACCCCCAGTGAACGGATGTCTGAAGCCACGGAGAGTACCGAACCCTGAATATACTAGGTTTTCCCTACAAATACACCCTGATAATAAAGTTCAATTTATAACTTCAGGCATAATAAGAGATGAACGACAATAACTGATAACAAAATAGAAAAATGATAACAATATACTGTAATAAAAGTTAAGTGAATGGCTCTGGGGCCGTTATTAAGTAAAGTCAGCGTGACTTGAACACAAGCTCTGGGATGCCTCCCCAGCTGACCTGGGACAACTAGGTGGGGAGCGTACGTGGCGTGAATACATCAGACAAAGGGATGACTCACATCTGGACAGGACAGAGCAGATTTCATCATGCTATTCAGAACTGAGTGCAATTTAAAATTTATAAATTGTTAATTTCTAGAATTTTCCATTTAATAGTTTTGCACTGCAGTTGACGGCAGGCAACTGAAACTGCAGGAAGTAAGACCGTGGATAAGGGGGGCAACTCCAGTGGCACACCAGGTGTCTCCACAGGTGCTGGGATGGGGCTGCTGGGACCCCAGGCTGCAGGTGGGCCCAGCAGGGGGCATCGGCCATTGGTAGGACATGCAGCCGAGCGGCAGGTCCCTCAGGTTCTGTGTAATCTCACCTTTACTGCAGGACTGGGTCCCCTCACTCTGGGTCTTTTCCTAGAACGTGCACCCCATAAGGGAAGACCTGGTCTGTAACTCCAGGCAGTGCTGGCCTGGGGCTGGCTACCTTCAGATTTGACTTCCTGCAGACCTCTCTCTCCTTGGGTCTCCTTCAGGCCACTGGCCCTCAGCCCTAAGTCACACCACACCACTGCCCCAGGTTTCCACCACCACCCTTCCCGCTCTCTTCACCCCAGTGGCGCAGAGTTGCTTGCTGAGTCCCGAACGCACCCACGACACCCTCACTTCAGTGCCTTGCTCAGCTGTTCTCCACCCCCTTGCCCTCTGCAAAGGCCCCTTCTTCATCACCTAATGATCAGATATCACTTATTCTTCCCAAGTGGAGCTCACACCCCACGACAAGGCAGTTTGTGCTTCCCTGGGCTGAAACGGCCAACACGATGACCGCCTCACAGTGACGACAGAGTCGCACTGATCTATGAAATACGGCTTCGTATCCGTTATCTTATCCATCTTTCCAAGTGATCTTATGAAATCAGCACTATTCATACCGGTGAGGACATTTAAGCTCAGTGATGTTCAATGATTTGCCCCAAATTCTACAGCCAGTAGGCTGAGTCAGGGCTAGAGTGAGGCCAGCAAGGAGCTCAGGGTGCAAACTTTAAAGAGACCCCCTCCCTCGACCCTGCTCTTGCACAACCTTGAGCGTGAGGGCCCGGGCGCTTCCTGATTTCACCCTGGCCCTGGCCCTGGGCTGAGTAAGCAGGAGGTGGAATGCGGGAGGAGGACACTGAGCCTGGAGGAGTTCCTGGGAGCAGGTGTTGGGCAGGGACTGCTCTTCGGGTGTGGGCGTGCTGGGGTCCACAGCCCGCTCTGACCAGATGGGTGCACAGAGCCGTAGCTAGCCCACTCTGTCCAAACCAGCCAGAGGTCTCAGTCACTTGGCCACATCCCGCTCCTCCTCTTGGACTCATGGGGCTGTTGGTCTGCACCCCCTGGGACCCTGGGCTCTTACTGGAGACTGACGTTGTGATTTGCGGTCCCCCTTACTTGATTTTAGGTTTCCTGAGGACAGTTGTGTCTGGGCCACCATGGCCACTTAACAATGGCACCTAATGTGGGGGGTTGGGGGGGGGATAAATTTTCGAAGAACAAGTGAACAGAACAGTGGTAAACAGACAGTGAACAAATGGCCAGGCCACACCTGCCATGTAAGGGATGAAAACGGGTCCCCATGGTCCCACAGCTGCGAGTGGGGTCAGAGGACAGTCCTCTGCTTGGCGGCCTCCTGAGCATGACCTGAGGGCACCAAGGGTTGGCACAGAGGACGTATCTTTCCCTCTCCATGCCCTTTGTGCGCTTAGAGCGCGCTGGCCTCTCACACGTCCAGACCATGTTGCTGCCCTAAGTTGGCCTGAGGCCGGATCTCCAGCACTGCGGAGACGCCTTCGGGCGGGCGTCATCTCCCGAGGTCACAGGGAACGCTCAGTCTGGAGGGCCTGTGCTTGCTAAGCCCTGCAATGACGTGACCCCAGGGAGAGCATCCTCCTCCTGCCTTTCTCGGGAGTGGGCTGCAAGAATGGCCTTGGGCACGGGGGCTGGAGCACTGAAAGGGTGGCCCAAAGGGGGCCGGAGGGGCCAGTGGGGTCCTCCAGACCTCTAGCATCTGAGCACCTCACACATTTTCCGTGTGGTTTTAAAACAGCATAGGAAAAACGACATTACTAGGAGTTGTGAGCCTGTCTTCATGAACGAGTCACACAAAGCACGAACCCCCGGAGGGTGCCCAGAGGAGGGATTCTTTTCCTCCTGATAAGAGGATGGGACTTCTGAATTTCTGAGAAACTAGTAAGTTTCTCAGGACTGAAAAACCCCTCGTGTATTCTCCAACCCTCGCCAGAATGTGGGTGGCGTAAGAGTCAGACTGGGTGAAAGGTAGATCTAACAGAGAAGGCCACCTGGAGGAAGGTCCCGGCTGATGTCTTCTCTGCCTACTCAGAGCCACTGGGATGACATAGAGGCGGGGCTGTGGGGTCTCAGTGCCCTCTCTACTCCCAGGAGACCCAGGCACAAAGGCTCCTACCTGCCTACTTGCTTCCAACTCCTGGAGTTCTTAAAGCCCCAGGCTCTCATTCCACCTTGCTGGTGGGCATTCCACATTGCTGGTAGGAGCAGCTTCTGCTTCCTCATCACACCCCTGAAAGCGGCTAGCACTATGCCTTGTATGCAGGAAGTACACTCAATAAATAGTTGCATTGGTCATATCTTGCCCAGATGAACTCTTTAGAGGTTTTATTGTTGCAGATGAGGACCTGGAAATCAGAATACGCAAAATGACCTCTGAGGAAAGGAGCCAGAAGCCTCATCAAATTCCGGATTCAGGTCCTCAGAATCCAGCCACGTCCCAACCTCCTCCACCACCGGGTCATCGTCCCAAGGCACATGGCCATCGTCCCCCACCTCCTGGCCACCGTGTCCAACACCCTCACCAGAACCAGCAGCAGAAGAAGCCTCTTCCTGCCCCTGGCACACAAGCTCGCCAGCAGAAAGGCCCTCCCCTCCCCAGGCCTCGAGTCCAACCGAAACCTCCCCGTGGGGCCTCAGAAAACTCATAACTGTCTTGGCAGAGCCGTTCCCTTCCTCTGATTAAAAGAGACAAAAACTGTCCCTTCCCAGGAAGGCACTGTGGAATTCCTGCACTCTGCTGTGGACGCCTGCATTTCTATCAACTGTGTCCTGCTCATCACCTCCCCAGCTCATGGGCCACAACCACACCTGCACTCCTATCTCAGCCACGTGGTCTAACATCTGGCGTCTCTGGCCTCCTCCTAAAGCCCCACTGCACCAGGAAGGCAGAGACAATAAAAGAGGAATCGTCAGGGTGATGGGTGACCGAGCACAGACCCCGGAGCGCTCCTCGCCTCCCGGTGTGGCCTGCGGCGTTCGCTGTGCCATGTCTCGCCACTGGCTGCCTGCCTGTTCCAGAGACTCCTGGGTTTCTTATGTTCCTGGTGGGCACTTGCCCACCGTGTCGGGAGCAGATGTGAAATAAAAGCTTTGACTGGATCCCAGTGTCTACTCACTATAGAAAGGGGCCCAACATCCAGCTGCCGCATAAAAAAGAGGCTGGCTGGTGTGGCAGCAGGACCCAACTGGCCCCTTCTCACCTGGGCCCCGACCCCACCAGAAGCACCGGAACATGCTCCCCAGGTCCCAGCTGCAAGGCCAGCCTGACCACCTACCTGTAGGTCTGTGTAATGAATTGAAACCTCTGTGCACAGACTTCCACCAGAGGCACCAGAAAATGTAACTCTTTGTTTCACTTCCTTAGCTGTTCAGACACAGTCACAATGATCTTGGGAAGCAGAGGAATCCATGAATACTGGAGGTGCCGCGAGCCTATCAGATGACGTGCCAAAGGGCAGGCTAGGCTGACCGCTCTGGGAAGGGCGTGGGGAGGGGGTGGAGGGATGGAGCAAAAAGGAAAGAGGACTCATGGACATGGACAACAGTGTGGTGATTGGGGGAGAGGTGGGGTAAGGGGATAAGTGGTAATGGGAAAAATACAATAAAAAATAATTTTTTTTAAAGCCCAGGCTAAGAGACAACTCGGTTGAATTAAATCCCAAGTGTCTTCAATGACCATTATTAAAAGGTCAGACCCCAGCCCCAGTTGGAAGCATGCTAGCTAGCTATACTTTGGGGGAAGTGGGAAGAACAAAACGATTTTCAGTTAAGGTTCTAAAAACTAGGTGGTGAGAAGGCACCTGCTTTGAAATGTCAGCGCCAGGGCTGCGGCCCCGTCCACCGCCTTCTCCTGGCCTCTCACACTTGCCAAATCTTATCAGGCTCTGGCAGGAAGTTCTGAGGTCTGAACCACAAAGTATGTGTGTAGTTCAGGACTTCCTGTGAGAGCTCAATGGGGGTTGAACTACTTATTCCTTAGCACCCGGAGTTAATTAGTAAGGATGATGATGAATGAAACCCCGTAGCCCCCTGAAATTCACACATGAAATCCAGCCAAGCAACAGGCATCCCGGGATCTATCTCGGAGGAGGGGTGAGGGTCTGAGCACTGCCCCCTTCTCCTTCCCCGTTTCAGCGCTGAGCCATTCCATCGGCCTTCCTGCCAGAATGGCCTTTGCCCCACTCCCTTCAGGAAGCCACCCTTGGCCTTTCCAGCCCGGTGCTCTGCCTTTTTTCTGAAATCCTATGGCATTACATATGACACAGCTCATATGTCGCCTGTAACTATTCAATCTTTTATCATTCATTCATTCAACAAACATTTATTGAACTTCTACTGCATCCCAGGCTCTATGCTCAGTACTAGAAACACAGAGGTGTGTGACTGAATCTTCGTTATCAGGACCTCACAATCTAGTTGGGGGAGGGGTGAACCAATTACAGGATAAAGGCAGTGATGTGATAAGTATAGGTCAGTGGCAAGTACAGGCGGCCAGAGGGAAGATTCGGACTACAGATTGGGTGGTGGGACTGTGGTGACACAGAAGCCTTCCTGGAAGAAGTGGCATTTGAATGAAGTTGTTTAGCATTTAAGCATTTGAATGACCAGATTAGTAGATCTGGTGAAGCAGGGACGTGAGTTACCAGGTAGAAGGAACAGCACGAACAAAACGCATGTCAGCTGCCCAACTACACAAATGTGTTGTTCCTTTCTCAACTACTCTTTGTCATCAATTTGAAGATACCATCGATTTTTAAGTAGCGCCATTATTTTACGTACCATAAAAAGGAAAACTCTCGACTGCATCATGGCAAAGCTAGGACACCGTCAACCTTTATGCACTCCCCCGTTTCTGAGATGTTAAAATGTGGGAAGACGTGCATCTTAGGTGGATGAAACGCATCGTTAATGAGCCTCTTGAGGACAGTGACCACGGCACTTTACAGAAACGGCACGAGGTAATGGATTCAGTGGGCGAGTGCAGTCCTTCTGACAGGAGGGGGGCCAGCGCACAAGCTCTCTGCGCTGCTGGCGTCCTCACCAGGGGGCAGAAAGCACGGGCCTTGCTCGGGGCTTTTGCTGCCTTCGCCCACCTGTCCGACGTTGTATGACCTCCCACCAACCCTGTCCCAAAGCATGGCCTTTCTGAGAAGGGGTCGGACCAGCTGGATAACAGCTTATGGAGCTTGTATGATTTAGTGGTTAGGTTGGGCCTCAAGCCCTCTGTATTTTTTTTAAAAGATTTTACTCATTTATTTTTTAGGGAGAGGGGAAGGGAGGGAGAAAGTGGGGGAAGGAAACATTGATGTGTGAGAGAAACATCGATCAGTCGCCTTCTGCACGCCCCCAACCAGGGACTTGGCCCACTACCCAGGCATGTGCCCTGACTGGGAATCCAGCGAGTGACCCCTTGGTTCACAGGCTGGCGCTGAGCCACATCGGTCAGGGCAAGCCACTGTATTTCTAATAACCTCTCCAGGTGGTTCTGACAGGCATTCAAGTTGGGGAACCATGGGTCTACGGGTCCTCAAATGATTGATCATTAGTGACTGGTCAAACTCGAAGACTTTATGGAGAGCGTAGCATCGTAAGAAAAACAGTGACAGCCCAGCTCCCAAATCTCCTGCAGGAAGTTACCAACACGAGGAAGTCAGCCATGTTGGAAAGAGGTGTCCAGGTAATCTGCGGGACTGGAACATCCTAGAGTGCAATACGAAGATAGAAAGTTCTGGGGTTTTGATAGCCTTCCTGCCCTCCTCAAAGAGCAGTCTGAGCCTAGCAGCTGGAGACCTGGGCTGTGGTCTGGCCATTTCATCTCAGTCTTCTCTATGCGGTCTCTGCAGGGCTCTCTGGGTTCGCCCATGCTTGCCGGGCTGCACCCACCTGGTTTCTCACACTCCCCAGGTGCTCCCCCTCAGGGCCACTGCCCACACTCTTCCCTTGTCCACATGCTTCCTTCAGAGCTCAGGTCGAAGTTCATCTGAGCGGACTTTCCTGACTCCTGAGTTCTGCTGTGACCTGAAAACCTTGGGAGACCATCTCGTCTCTATCACATTCTGTGGTCATCTGTTTAGAGTAGAAGGAGGTCTGTACATATGACAGCCAGAAAGTTCTGAGTCTTTCTCACTGGCTTTGCAAGCTTGAGAAGTTGACTCAGCCTCTTTGACCAATTGGTTTCCTCATGTGTAAAATGGGGATAACACCTCACGGGGTTAGAGTGCAGATGAACGGGAAATAATGTAAGAAAATGTGAATAGTATGCCCTGGTGTACAGAAGTCGTGGTAGCGGTGAGCTTTCCTTCTGGCCTGGTACCTGACAAGAGTACCCGGCGCAGTAGATATAAAGGGTCCAAGAACTGGGAAGAGACACACAGCCCATTATAAATCCATAAAGAAGCATTCTGGAAGGTGACTAGTGTGCTGTGAGTTTGATTTACCTTGGTTTTCTAGCACTGGCCACAAAGGACAAATGGATGATGCCCTATACCAGATTCATTAAAATCTAAACAACAGACCTGTGAAACCACCCTGCAAGGCCTAGACGGAGCCACCAGCCTGCTGTCCCCACCCTGGCCCCACAAGCAGGGCCACTCTGATAACACATCTGACCACCCCTCCACTACACAGCCTGGTGATTTATTCACAGCAATGCAGAGCAGAGGAAGGCGGGACAGAGAAAATTCTGGTCTTTCTAACCCTGCCCATCCACACGAGGCCTACCCGCCGGCCAGGGCTGGCGCAGGAGAGGTGCTCGCAGCAAACGTTTGGGGTGGGCAGTCAACTTTCTTGGATTCAACCAGTCAGCCTGTCCTGGGGGCCCCAGATGAACTGGAGCCTCAGTGCCCAGCCATGTAGAGTGGGGGACGATCCCCAGATTGCAGGGATCTGTGAGGGGGAGCAGGCAGCACAGGGGTAACTGTGAGGCAGGGGAGTTTCTAGTGGAGGATGGCAGCTCAACTTATGCATTAGCCTTTATTCCTTTATGAAACTTCCCCCTCCCCCAAACTTTAAATTTAACAAAAATAAAAAACACAAACCACAGGGACAAAGAAAACAGAAAAAAAAAAACCAAACCCAGCATCATGTGAGAACTTGAAAAAGCAGAGTGAAAGGTGATAACTAAGACAACTTCAAAAGTTGAACCAGTCTGAAGGCAGCATTCAAGAAAGCCGTGGTGCAAACTGATTTACTATATTGAATCCTCTAAAGGCAGAGGTACTTCCAGAAGTGGGAATGACGGTGAGGCTAAAACAGAAAGATGCTTGCTGAAAGATCTGCAGAAGAGCCCTGGCCGGTGTGGCTCAGTTGCTTGGAGCATTGTCCTGTAACCCAAGTGTTGTGGGTTGGGTCCCTGGTTGGGGCACACGCAGCAGGAACTGTGTGGTGGCTCGCTCTCGTGTCAATGTTTTTCTCTCTTCCTTTTTGTCTCCCTTCCTCTCTCTCTCAAAAGCAATGAAAAAAATGTCCTCAGGTGAAGATTAAAAAGAATCTGCATAAGAAACAATTAGATCCCAATTCTGTCCCCTACCCCATTCAGATCAGTCGCTGCTTAGGGAGGCCTACAGGTTCATTCTTTGCACGTGGTAAAACAGAGGGTTTCTGGGTGGGGGGATGCCACACACAGTAGGTAGAAGGAGACTATGTTTGTAAAAAACAGAAATTAAATAAGATTTTTCTACTGAATGTTGGGACTGAGCTCCCACTCCACCCAGCTTGCAGAAAACAAAATATTCATGGTATTTTTCAGGTCGGATATTAGGAGAGACTTAACAGCTTGAAAAATATCTTATCACCTCAAGGGAAAAAAATCCTAATCACACTGAAGTTCAGGGCTTCCCAACAAAACCACCAAGCTAGAGGCAGGTCTAGAGTGAAGACTACAGTCAATAAGCCCCGCCTACCCACACACAGATTTCGGTCATGACTGTTTCCCTCTTAAAAACGAATAGTCAAGGATCTCCACAGAAATGCAGAAAGCCTCTAATGTGAAAGAAAGGGGCTCAGACAAATAAACATAAACATCAGAGGCAAGGGAGGAAAACTTAAAAGCACACTACCCCTAAAGTGCTCAAGGGGTGAGAAAATACGGCACCTGTGGGAAAAGAGCAGCACACTATGAAAAAGGCGTATTTAACAACAAACAGTGTTTTGGGTTCCGGTCAAGATAGAGATGTGGGTAAACATGGCTCCACTCCTCCCACAACCACATCAGTATTACAACTAAACTACAGAACAACCATCATTCAGAACTGCCAGAAATCTAGCTGAATGGACCTAGCTGTAGTTAAATCTAGCTGTAGTTAATTCCTACAACTATGGAATTAAAGGAGAAACCACATCGAGACTGCTCGGAGGGGCAGATTTGGAACAGGCTGGGCCCACACCCATGTGTGGTAGATAAAAATTGGGAGGGATATCTTGGGAGCAAAAGGTCCCAGCCCCACAACAGGCCCCCCCAGCCCAGGGTTCCAGTGCCAGGAAGATAACTCTCTATAACTTCTGGATGTAAAAACCAATGGGGGTTGAAAGTGTGGAACAGAAATTAGAGTCCCAGGCAATTCCTTTTCAAGGGCCCACACATGCACTTACTTGGACTCACTCCTTCTGAGCTCCAACATCAGGGCAGCAGCTTGAAAGAAACCAGAGGCATATGGGAAGGAACTGAAGTATCTGGCATCAGAGTGAGAGCTGGAGGCAGCTTTCTCCCAGACAGAGGAGCTGGAAGAGGCCATTGTTCCTTTGATGAGCCCTCTCTCCACAGAGCCAGTAGGCAGGTGCCATATCAGAGACTCCATCAACCTGGATCACACAGTTTACCCTGTACTGGTGATTCTCTGAGGCTCCACCTCACCCAACTTTCGGGTCCACCCAAGCTGTTTTCAGTGACTCTTCCATACATATGACTTATCTTGGCTTATGCTTCAGATTTTCCTAAATTCTCTCAAATAAGCAGCATGTGGCCTCAGTGAGCCATGTACCTACCTCTCGTTAAGTGGCCCCAGGCCCAGCACTAGCAGCAACTGGCATTGGTTCAGAGCTTGGCCTGTCTTGGGCACCTCCAAACCCAGCATAAGTAGTAGCCATCTGCAGATCATTTTGTAGCTTAAGCTGGGTGTCCCTGGACAGAACATTGGCAGTGGCTGACGCTGGCATGCAAAGGATGGCCCCAGAGCCTGCACTCTCGGTGGACAGCTACAGACCACATCGGAGTGCCACTGTCCTACCACCTATCCTCTATAGCGGTTGGAGGTTGGTGGTCAGTGGTCACAGCTAGTCCTTGCAGCTGACTGGCCTGAGTACCATATTTTGCCTTGCATAATGCACACCCACATTTTTGTGTGCATTACATGCGCACAAAATGGGATTATTATACCCATTATTATACCCATGGCATGTAATCCCATGGGCCATGTATAATGCACATCCTTATTTTTCCCTCAAAAGTTTGGGCAAAAAGTGTGCATTATATGGTAAAATAATGGCAAATCCCTCCCATGGACCTGCCAACAGCAACCAAAGGCACAACTATTAGAGGAAAGTAAATACAGCCCACATGGCAGGCACACCTCAAGTACCTTGCTTGAATGAGAGGGTAGGCTGTGTTATTGGACCCTATAGGACACCTACTATATTAGGCCGTACTACCAAGCATGGGAGATGTAGCAGTTCTACCTAATACATAGAAACAAACACAGGGAGGCTGTGAAAATGAGGAGACAAGGAAACATGTCCCAAATGAAAGAACAGAACAAAACTCCAGAGAAAGAGCTAAGTGAAATGGAGATAAACAATCTATCAGATGCAGAGTTCAAAACACTGGTTATAAGGATGCTCAGTTAACTTAGGGAAAGAGCAGATGAGCTCAGAGAGAACTTCAACAGCATAAAAAAGGACATGAAAAGCATAAAAAAAGAACCAGTCAGAAGTGAAGGATACATTAATGAAATAAAGAACAATTTACAGGGAAACAACAGTAGAGTGGATGAAGCTGAGAATCAAATCAACGATTTGGAATGTAAAGAAGCAAAAAATACCCAGTCAGAACAACGAGTAGAAAAAAAGAATAAAAAAAAATGAGGATAGTGTAAGGAGCCTCTGGGACAACTTCAAGCGTACCAACATTCACATCATAGAGGTGCCAGAAGGAGAAGAAAGAGATCAAGTTATTGGAAACTTATTTAAAAAAATAATGAAAGAAAACTTCCCTTATTTGGTGAAAGAAATAGACATACAAGTCCAGGAAGCACAGAAAGTCCCAAACAAGCTGAACCCAAAGAGGCCCACACCAAGACACATCATAATTAAAATGCCAAAGGTTAAAGATAAAGAGAGAATCTTAAAAGCAGCAAGAGAAAAGAAGTTAGTTACCTACAGGGGAGTTCCCATTAAGACTGTCAGCTGATTTCTCAAAAGAAACTTTGCAGGTAGAAGGGACTGGCAAGAAATATTCAGTCATGGAAAGCAGGGACCTAAAGCCAAGATTGCTCTACCCAACAAAGCTGTCATTTAGAATTAAACGGCAGATAAAGAGCTTCCCAGACAAGAAAAAACTAAAGGAGTTCATCATCATCAAACCATTATATATGAAATGTTAAAGGGACTTATTTGAGAAAAAGGAGATCAAAACTATGAACAATAAATTGGCAATAAATACATATCTATCAACAATTTAATCTCAAAAACAAACTAAGCAAACAAGAAAAACAGAGACAGAATCATGGATATGGAGAGTGTTTTGATGGTTGGCAGATGGGAGGGGATGTGAGGGAATGGGTGAAGAGGTGAGGGGATTAAGAAGTATAAATAGGTAGTTATGGAATAGCGATGGTGATATAAAGTACAGTATAGGAAATGGAGTAGCCAAAGAACTTATACACATGACCCATGGACATGAACTATGGCATTGGGATTGCCTGAGGGAGTGGGAGATGCTGGGTGAAGGAAGAAAAATTGGGACAACTACAATAGCATAATCAATAAAATAAATAAAAATAAAATCAATACATAAAAAATAAAATAATATGAACAATAAAATGCCAATAAATACATATCTATCAACAATTGAATTTAAAGCACAAAACAAGCAGAACAGAAACAGAATCATAGATACAGAGAACATTTTGATGATTGCCAGAGAGGAAGTCAGTTGGGGGGGGGGGGCAAAAGAGGTGAAGGGATCAAGAAGCACAAATTTGCAGTTGCAGAATAGTCACAGGGAATAAAGGTCACATGGATAAAACCAAAGAGGGGTGGGATCAAGGGTGTGAAGTGGGGATGGCTGGGGTGGGGGGCGGTTGGTGGAGGGAAAATGGAGACAACTATACTTGAACAATAATAAAAAATGTGAAAAAAATTAAAAAAAAATAGTCATAGGGACGTAAAGTACAGCTTAGGGAATATAGTAGCCAAAGAACATATATGCATGACCCGTGCACATGGGCAAGAGCATGGGGGTTGCCTGAGGGAGTGTGGTGATCCGGGTGGAGGAGGGCAAAGGAGGGGATGTCAGGACAACTGTAATAGCATAGACAACAAAGTAATGTTTAAACGTTAAAAAAAGAACAAAGAGTGATTTGGAAAATGCAAATATAAGAGCTGAAATGGAAACTCAGCAAAGGGTCTGAAAGATGATATTGGGAAAATTTATTAGGGTGTTCAGAAGAAAGGAGGAGGAGAAGAAGAAAAATTGTAGTAAAAAGATTTTAAAATTATAGAACAGGTCTAGTAAGTCCAAAATCTAAATAATGGGTATTCCAGAAAGAGAACAGTGGAAGCACAGGGAGTTCATTGTCCATGAGATAATTGCAGAGCTTTTCCCAAGTAGAAGAACACACGTTGCCATATTAAAAAGGCTCACTAGGGACCTAGCACCATGAAAGAACTTGTATCCACAAAAAGGTACATCATTGTAAAACTTCAGAGCACTGAGACCAAACAAACAAACAAACAAACAAACAAATAGCTAGAGGGAAAAGGATGAGAAACTGAGAGAGAGAGAGTACATTAAGGATCAAGAATTAGAAAGGATTAGAATGATACTGGACTTCTCACAACTAACTGTACAGGAGGCGAGAAGCCAAACGAGCAATGCTTTTGAATTCTGAGGAATTTCCAGCCTCACATTCTAAGGCAAAATATCAGTTAGGTGTGGGGTAGGAAAAAGGCATTTTCAGAAATGTGTACAGCTTTAAAAAATTTATCTCTAATTTAGTTCCCTTTTCAGGAAGTTACTAGAAGACTGTGCTTGGCCAAAATGAACGTGTAAACCAAGAGAGAGCATCAAAACACGCATAGCAAGCTTAGATGTGAATCAGACCTGACTGAAATAGGAAAAGGCACCAGGAGAGAATTATTCCAGAAGATGACATTGATAAATCTGGTGTGTTTAAGCATATTAGGAAAAGATTTATATATCTGAGAAAGAGTTTGGAAATAAATTAGGGATAAGTACAGAGACCATTACTCAACAAACAAAAGACAATAATTAATTGTAGGAAAAATAATAACTCGCACAGGAAAGCAAATCATTGTATGCCATGTCATTAGCAGTTAAATGACCGTTAATAATATAAACACAGCATAGTCATCTATCCAAAATTATAAGATTACTTATTGGGAGAATTATGAGTGAGGAGCCCTAATGCCCAAAATGGAAAAAATTAAGAAGTCACTATATCATATAATCATATAATTTAGAGACAGAGATGTAAAAACCAAAATAATCAGTTTAAAAATATGAGGGTGGTTCTTTCTGGAGAATGGGAACTGTTCAGGTGGAGAAATCAGAAGGCAACTATTAATATTACTATTTATTTTTTTGGTAATAAACTTTGTGGAACTGCTTGATTCTGTCCAGGGGTGTCCAACCTTTGGGTGTCTCTGGGACACACTGGAAGAAGAAGAGTTGTCTCAAGCCACACATTAAATACACAAACACTAGCAAAAATTGATGAGCCAAAAAAAGGTTGTTTTTTTATATCTTACTTTCTTTTTTTAAAATATATTTCACTGATTCTGCTATTACAGTTGTCCCATTTTTTTCACCTCTTTATTCCCCTCCACCCTGCACCCACTCCTCCACCAGCCTTTCCCCACCTTAGTTCATGTCCATGAGTCTTACATATAAGTTCTTTGGCTTCTCCATTTCCCATACTATTCTTAACCTCCCCCTATTTTGTACCTACCACTTATGCTTCTTATTCCCTGTACCTTTTCCCCCATTCTTCCCTCTCCCTCTCCCCACTGATAACCCTCCATGTGATCTCCATTTCTATATTCTGTTCCTGTTCCAGTTATTTGCTTAGTTTGTTTTTGGTTATTTTTTAGGTTCAGTTGTTGATAGTTTGAGTTTGTTGTCATTTTACTGTTCATATTTTTGATCTTCTTTTTCTTGGATAAGTCCCTTTAACATTTCATATAATAAGGGCCTGGTGATGATGAACTCCTTTTCATCATCACTAGACCTTATCTGGGAACACTTTATCTGCCAAGGAAGCACACACCAAGGCACATCATAATTAAGTTACCCAAGATGAAAGATAAGGAGATAATCTTAATAGCAGCAAGAGAAAAGGAGAGAGTTACCTACAAAGGAGTGCCCATAAGACTATCAGCTGATTTCTCAAAAGAAACCTTACAGGCAAGAAGGGGCTGGAAAGAAGTATTCAAAGTCATGAAAGGCAAGGACCTACATTCAAAAAAAAAAAAAAGGTTTTAAGTAAGTTTATGATTTTGTGTTGGGTCACATTCGTAACCATCTTGGGCTGCATGTGGCCCACGGGCCAAGGTTTGGATACCCCTGCATACTGTATGCATATTAAACCTTGATGAAAATAAAAATTAAATCTACCAAGGAAAAGAAAGAAAAGATAAGGCTGACTTTTTAAAAAGCATAGAAAGATGACAGAACATGTAAACTGGAACCCAAGACGACCTCAGGCTGAGGAAGCTGGGCTCTATTAAAACAGAGACCTGACTGAGAGGAGCTCTAACTATGACTCAGGAAGCGACACAGGACTCCAGAAGTCAAGCCCAGGATACCACATCCTGAATCAGAATAGTGTCGAGAACAAGGTGCCCCAAGAGTGTAAAGTGGGAGGACTATGGCTGGCACAGGGGTATGGTTTTTCAGATAAGCCAAACATGGATGGTGAAACCTGACTCCTTTTCGTCTGTTCGATTCCTCTTTTGTGCTTTTTGATGGTGGTTTTATAATTTAAAATGGTCCCCAAGCGTAGTGTTGGTGTTATTAGTCAGTTCAAGCTGACACAATGAGTTACCACAGACTGCGCGGCTTAAACAACAGAAGTTACCTTCTCACAGATTCTGGAAGCCCAAGATCAAGGCACCGGCAGGGTTGATTTCTGATTAGAGCTCTCTTCCTCGCTTGCAGATGACCGCCTTCTCAACGTGTCCTCGCATGGCCTTTTCTCCGGGCACCTGTATTTTCAGTATCTTCCTCTTCGTATGATGGCACCAGTCCTATTGCATTAAGGCCCCACCCTTAGGACCGCATTGAACCTTAATTGCCTCTATAAAGGCCCTGTCTCCAATACGTTCACATTGGTGATGCAAGCTTCAACATAGGGATTTCTGGTGGACGCGATTTAGTCCATGCCTGTTAAGAATGCCATCCAGTGTTTCTGAGGGGAGGAAGGCTTTGATGTGCCGTATGCAGAAAACACATGGGTGAGGTACGCTTCACTGAGGCGTGAGTTACAGTGCTGTTGGCCGGGAATTCAATGTTAACCCATTAGCAATGTATCTTTAAATGGCAACACACACAAAGCAAAGTTGTGTATTGATCAGTTGATGAAAATATTGTGATCAGAGCCTCACAGGAACCTAATCATGCATTTCCCATGGGAGCAATAGTTCAGTGTTTGCTAATTCAGTGGGTTTTGTGACTCTATAGAACATAACTACTACGAATAAGGAGAATTTGGCTGTGTGTATGTTTCTTTTTTCTTTTTGCACTGCCTTCAGATTAGCCCCCCTCACACTTTCGCTGCCATCCCCAAGCTGATGAACTGTTCCCCACAACTGCTGTGGTGATGAGGCTGACGATAGCCCCGATCGGGATGTGGGGAGCAAGGCTGGAGTTCACAAGGTCTCCCCTGACTGACCCCTCTTTGCCCCAGTGTGTGGACATCCATCCCAGTGTGTCCCCTTGCTCATACTCCAGCTCACAAGAGCCTTCTCATCTTTTCAGGGGGTCTCAGCTTTACGTTAGATTTCCATACCCATGCTTCTTTTCTCGTCTTGAGTTTGCCAAGAGTTAATTTGGGAGGAAGGGACCAGCAGCACCAGCTGGTTCACTGGCGTGTCAGAATCTTGATCAGAAAGAATGCTAGTAATATAATGCAAGAACCACCAAGTGAAATAGCAAATATGGAAAATATAATAATTGAAACAAAAGACATAATAGCTGGAGAGATGCAGTGAAAGAATGAATTAAGGAGCTGCAAGATCCTCCTGAAGATTCTAGAAGGCAAGGGAGAATATAGATATTTAAAAAAATAAAGAAATATTAACAGATATGAGGGATAAAAATAATAACGTTTAGTTAATAGAGATCCCATGAGAGAAAAGAAAATGGAACCTCTGATATGGAGCCAAACTGCACAGATAAAAATCTCCAAATCACACATTACTCTGATTAGAATCATTGAAAACTAAGAAAAAAATTCCAAAATGTTTCCAGAGAGAAAAAGCAGCTCATACAAAAATAACAAGAAATAACAAGTATCAGATTTACATCAGATTTCTCAGTTGCTGAATGCAAGAATATTTTTAAAAATAGTATTTTTAAAGTGTTGTACATAGAATTTTAGACCCAGCCAAACTGACATTGAAATGTGAGGATATAATACAAAATGTTCTGAATATAGCAAATATATTTTTTGACAAAAAAAACTTCAGAAATTGTGCCATACAGAATCATTTTGAAAAGCCCTGAAAGAAATATTCAAAAAAGGGGAAAATAAATATAACAGAGTCTATAGAGAAATTTGAAGTTAAGGTGATCAAATAACCCAGCATAATTGTTGCGTAAAAAAATGCAAAGGTTAAATTAAAAAAAAAACGAAGGAGAAACTAAATTCATAAGAATCGAGGATTAAGTGTGATCTAGACTATATCAATGTTGTGTGTGTTGTTGCCATTGTTGTTGTGTGTTTCGGGATGGGAGTAAGGAAGCAGAGTCCAAAGAGGGAAGAGAATATGCTAGACTATTTGTCTTGTTGGAGAGAAGAAATAGCTATTGATAACTTTAACAACTCAGGTGAATATATAAACAAATATATGTCTTAAGAGAAAACACACTGAAAACAAAAGTAAAGTATGTTCTTTTAAACAAGCTGAAGAAAATCACATCTACTCAGGAGTAAGAAGGTTAAGACAGAAGGAAAAAGAGGTATCAGTAATGGAAAATATGGAGATTCTCCAAGATGGCAGCCTAGGTAAACATGGCTCACCTTCTCACATTAAAATTTACAACTAAACTATAGAACAACCATTATTCAGGACCAGCAGAAATTGAGCTGAATGGGTGTCCTACAACTGCAAAATTAAAGAAGAAACTACATCGAGACTTGTAGGAGGGGAGGAGACGTGGTACAGGCTCGTCCCACATCCACATGTGATGGATAAAAATCAGGAGGGATATCTCCTCCTGGAGGAGGGAGCAAGGGGTCCCAGCCCCACACCAGGTCCCCCAGCCCAGGGTTCCAGTATCAGAAAGATAAGTTCCCATAACTTCTCCTGTAAAAACCAGTGGGGATTGAGTTGGTGGAAGAAACTTTTGAAGTCCCAAGTAGTTCCTCTTAAAGGGCCCAAACACAGACCTAATCTGATCCCACCCTCTGAGCTCCAGCACTAAAGCAGCAGCTTAAAAAGCACCAGTAGCATACAGGGAGAAACTAAAGTGTCTGGTGGCATCAGGGTGAGAACTAGGGGACATCTGTCTCCCAGACAGAAGAGCTGGTGGAGACCATTGTTCCTTTGATGAGCCCTCCCCCCACAGAGCCACAGAGTTGTGGGTGCCATATCTGAGACTCTATCCACTTGGCTCATACTGTTCACCCTGCCCTGATGTTCGCTGAAGCTCCAACCTGCCTAATTTATAGGTACACTCAACTAAGCTGTTAACAGTGGCTTTTCCATATCAATGGCTTGTCTTGGCTCATGCTTCAGATCTTACTAAATCCTCTCAAACAAGCATCAGCTGGCCTCAGCAAGCCCCTGTACCTCTTGCTAAGTGACCCCAGGCCTGGCATTAGCAGAAGCTGACCTTAGTTCACAGCCTGGCCATGCTTGGGCACCTCCAAGCACAGCAAAGTAGCATCCATTCTGCAGATTGCTTTATCTCTTATGCCAAGTGGCTGCAGATAGAACACAGGCAGTGGCTGACCTTCACTTGCTCCACCCAGGAAACCCCAGAGCGTGTGCACCCAGTGGATAGCTACAAACCACATCAGAGCAACACTACCCAACCACCTCCAAAAGTGAAACACTCAAGGGGCGGACTCAGCACACACCAGAGCCCTGCTGAAGTAAGTCCTGCTCTGTGGAGTGGGCCCCGGCATAGCTGAACCTCCATGGAGGGCAGAGGTTGGTGGTCAGGGGTCAAAGCCAGTCCCTGTGGTTGACCGGCCTGGGTAAATCCCTCCCATTGCCCACCAACGGCAATCAAGGCTCAACTACAAGAGGAGGGTGTACTCAGCCCACAAGGCAGGTGCACCACAGATTGGGCGATAGGGCTGTCTGTGCCACTGGACCCTACAAGATACGTACTACATTAGGCCATGCTACCAAGACAGGGAGTTATAGCAGCTCTACCTAATACATATAAACAAACACAGGGAGGCTGCCAAAATGAGGAGACAAAGAAACATGGCCCAAATGAAAGAACAGAACAAAACTCCGGAAAAAGAATTAAACAAAATGGAGACAAGCACTCTACTAGATGCAGAGTTCAAAACACTGGTTATCAGGATGCTCAATGAACTCAGTGAGAACCTCAGCAGCATAAAAAGATCCAGTCAGAAATGAAGGATACATTAATTGAGATAAAGAACAATTTACAGGGGATCAACAGTAAATCGATGAAGCCAAGAATCCAATCAATGATTTGGAACATAAGAAAGTGAAAACAACCAATCAGAATAGCAAAAAAGAAAAAAGAATCTAAAAAATAAGAATAGTTCAAGGAGCTTCCAGGACAACTTCAAGCATACCAACATTCACATCATAGGGATGCCAGAAGGAGACGAGAAAGAGCAAGAAATTGGAAATCTATTTGAAAAAATGATGAAAAAAAACTTCTCTAACTTGGAAAAGAAAAGAGGCACACAAGTCCAGGAAGCACAGAAAGTCCTAAACAAGATGAACCCCAAGAGGCCCACTCCAAGGCACATCATAATTAAAATGCCAAAGGTTAAAGATACAGAGAGAATCTTAAAAACGGCATGAGAAAAGAAGTTAGTTACCTATAGGGAGGTCCCATAAGACTATTAGCTGATTTCTCAAAAGAATCTTTGCGGGTAGAAGGTATTGGCAAGAAATATTCAAAGTAATGAAAAGCAGGGACCTACAATCAAGATTGCTCTGCCCAGCAAAGCTATCTTATCATTTAGAATCATAGGGCAGATGAACAGCCTTCCAGACAACAAACAACTAAAGGGGTTCATCATCACCAAACTATTATTACATGAAATGTTAAAGGGACTTATTTAAGAAAGAGATCAAAACTATGAACAATAAAATGGCAATAAATACATATCTATCAACAATTGAATCTAAAAAACAAAGTAAGCAAACAAGCAGAATAGAAACAGAGTATAGATATGCAGAATGTTTTGATGGTTGCCAGGGCGGAGGGGCTTTTGAGGGAATAGGTAAAAAGTTGAAGGGATTAAGAAGTAAAAATTGGTAGTTCCAGAATAGCCATGGGGTTGTAAGGCACAGAATAGAAAAATTGTTGGCCTGGCTGGTGTGGCTGAGTGTATTGAGTGCCGCCCTGTAAACCCAAAGGTCACTGGTTCAATTCCCAGTCAGAGCACATTCCTAGGTGGTGGGCCAGGTCCCCAGTTGGGGGTATATACAAGACTCAATCAATCGGTATATCTCTCACAGATCAATATTTTTCTCTCTCTCTTTCTTCCCTTTCCCTTCTCTCTAAAAATAAAATTTAAAAAGAAAGAAAAAGGTGTAGCCAAAGACATATATGCATGACCCGTGGACATGAACAATGGTGTGGAGTTGGCCTGGGGAGCTGGGGTTGCTGGGTGGAGGGAGACAAAGGGGGGTAATTGGGACAACTGTAATAGCATAAGCAATAAAATATTTAAAAAGAAAGAAAATATGAGAGGGAGAGCTCAGAAATATGTCCAATATAAAGTAATTATAATAAAAGTAAATGGGTTAGAACACCAATCAAAAGGCAGAACATTTCAGGGGGTGGGGGTTGGGTTAAAAAAAAGAAAAAAAAGCAGAACATTTCAAAATGTACATTTAAAAAGATCCAACACAAAATATAACCAGAGACATTGAAGTTAAGAACAATCTAACAATGGACAGGGGGGAGTGGGGAGGGGACAGTGAGGACAGGGGATTACAGGAACTACTATAAAGGACACATGGACAAAATCAAGGGGGAGGGTGGAGGTGGGGGAGGGAGGGGGATTTGGCTGGGGTGGGGTGGAGGGGTGGGGAGAAAAGGCACACAACTGTAATTGAATAACAATAAAAAATTAAAAAAAAATAAAAAGATCCAACAGTATATTATTTACAAAGGATACATTGACAAAAAAGAAAAAGAAAAGTTGAACATTAAAAAATATCGCCCTGGCCCGGTGACTGGGTGGGAGCATCATCCGCACACCAAAATGCTGCTGGTTCAATTCCTGGTCGGGGCACATACCCAGGTTGCAAGTTCATCCCTGGTCAGAGCGTGTGTGAGGCAACTGATCGAGATTTCTCTCTCGCATCGATGTTTCTGTCTCTCTCTCTCCCCAACCCTCTCTAAAATCAATAAACATATCCTAAGTGAGGAAAAAAATATTTTTAAAAGAAAATGAAAGGATATCAAGCAAATATGATCCAAAAGAAAGCTGAAGCACCAATATTGATATCTGACAAAAAAGAAAATTCAAGGACAAAGAAGGAAAACATATACTGGTGTGAAAGAATAGTAGAATAAACACATGTGCCCCTAATAATATTGTCTCAACGAAATAAAACAATTTTTACAACTTAAAAAGAAATAAATGAATATTTTCAGTTGGAAATTGTATCATTAAAAAATCATAGAGGAGAAATGGAGCCTTCAGAAATAAATAGGTTAAGCAGAAAAAAATAAGTAGTAATACAGAAGATCTGAACATTTCCATTAATAAGTTCAATTCATCTATACCCAACAGAGAACACATTTTCTGAGTACACAAAACAGTTTTTCAAATTAGCCACATCCTGGGCCACAAAGAAAGTTACAGGAAAGTATAACAGATGAGTGTTATTCCAATCACATTTTTCAATCATAATGAATTAAAATTAGTGAAAACACTTATGTCAGTAGTAGAAGACATTATTTTTCTAGAAGTACATTATTCCTAAAAAATAGAAAACCTATTTACTAAGTACTGCTTGAATTAACAATCGGCTCACCAAGAAAGTTATTAAATACATAAAAACTAAATAATAATGAAAGTGCTGCAGGTGGAAATGTGAAGACCACATCTACAGCGGTGGTAGAGTCCAAAGTACAGTTTTAAATACAGTACCAAGATCTAAGGCAGATCGAAAGCAAACGAAGGATAATACTCCGAAAGACGGGGAAAGGATAAAAAAGAAACAAATAGAAAAGAATAATAAAGGTAAAGCAGAAATAATAAAATAGCAAATAATAAAACTAGAGATTAATAAAACCATAAACTTGTGTTTTAGAAAGAGTAATAAATAAACCTGTGACAAGACTATCTCAGATAAAAAAGAGTGCTAGAAGATGCCACTAAGAAAATAATACAGAATGCGAAAGAAGAAATAACTATAGATACATCAGAGATTTAAAAGTAAAGAAGAGTAGTATGAACAACTGAGTATACACTAATAAATTTTTAAGACTAGGAAGTTTGATCTATTTCTTGAAAAATATAAAAGCCACAATTGGCACAAGAAGAAATGCAAAACTGAAGTAAATTATCAGGTGTTAAAGAAATTTGTATGCTTATCAGAGAGCTCTCTAAAAAAAGCACCGCCAGGGCATTTTCATAGGTGATTTCTATGAAAGGTCCACAAAGCAGTTAATTTCTATGTTACACAAGTAATTTCAGAAAACAGGAGAAAGACTGAAAACTGCCCAGCTAAATTTATGAGGCCAATATAATTTTGATTAAAAAACTGAATAGACTAATATAAAAATAAGAAAAGTATGAGTCTATTTCACTTATGAATATAAATGAAAAACTCCTACATGGAATATTAACAAATAATTGATATTATGTTTTTAAAAATACATCATGATCAAGTAGAGCTTATCCAAGAAATGCAAGAAAACACCAATAAATTTATAATAGCCAAAAGGAGAAAAAATATGATAGTATTAGTGTCTGAAAAAAAAGCAGATGACTCAGTCTTAGCATGATAGGGTTAGAAGTTCTGGCCATGACTGCTAATTGGTCCCCTTCCAATGGTAAAAGTCTACCGGGACACATGGTTGCCAAACTACGTGTCCCAGCCCCCTTTGCTACTAGACGTGGCCAGGTATGGAGGCTCTGGTCAAAGGGATGTGTTCTGAGCCATCTGGCAGTGCTAAGTCAAATCAAGAATTCATACAGTATTTTTTAAAAGATTTTATTTATTTATTTTTAGACAGAGGGGAAGGGAGGGAGAAAGAGGGAGAGAAACACCATGTATGGTTGCCTCTCATGTGCTCCCTACTGGGGACCTGGCCCACAACCCAGGCATGTGCCCTAGACTGGGAATTGAACCAGTGACCCTTTGGTTCACAGGCCAGCACTCAATCCACTGAGCCACTCCAGCCAGGGCGATACAGTATTGCACTTGACAAATCCCTCCTGGGTGTATACATCTCAGGGACATATCTGCACAGGAGCATTATGCCTGTTCTTACAAAGAAGTTTGGGTAACCTAGGTGGTGGCCAGGAGAATGGATAAGTAAACTATGGCGCTTAATGTAGGACTTTACGCAGCAAGTAGAAAGAACAAATTAAATGAGTACTTGGCGACAAGAGACATCTTAAAAACAGTCTAGTAGCCCACCCCCCCGTTATTCACAGGGACGTTCCAAGCCCCCCAGGGGATGCCTGATTACACAGGTTGTACTGAGCCTTATAAACACTGTGTTTTCCCCTGTACATGTATATATGTACCTTTGGTAAAGGTGAATTCATAAATGAGGCGCAGTAAGAAATTAACAACAATAGCTAATAGAAAATAGAAAAATTACAACCATATACTGTAATAAAAGCTACGTGAGTGTGACATTATGAAATTTCAGGAGGGTCACTTGAACACCAGCACTGAAACGCAGAGACAGTCTATGACAGTAAGTGACTGGTGGGCAGGTGGCACTGCTGTGGACGCGCTGGGCAAAGGGAGGATTCGTGTCCCGAGCAGGATGGAGTGGGACGACACAAGATGTCATCTCAAAATGTCACACGACTTGAAATGTATGTTGTTTATTTCTGGAATTTCCCATTAATATTTTCAGACCACATTTGACTGTGGGTAACTGAAACCTCAGAACGCAACACCGTGGATGGGAGACCACGGTACGGCTACGCGATCAGTGTTTGCCAGGGAACAGCGATTACCGTGGGGTAGACGAGGGAGTTCCTTGTGGGAGCAGAACAGCTCAGCATCTTCGTCGTGGTGGTTGTATAAATCTACACACGGGACCCAAGTGCACAGAGCTACACACACACAGTTCATGTGAAAACCAAACAAAACCTGTGATCTAGTTAACAGTATGGTACCAATACGTGTTCCCTAGTTTTGATGTTGTAATACTGCTATGTAAGATGTCACCATTGGAGAAAGCCAGGTTTACTGAGCGCTAGGTATGACTTTTCCAATTTCCCATTGATTTATAACTAAAAAAGAAACAACTAGAAGAAAAATCAGGTGGGTAAGTGTACTGACTATTCCAGAACAGCGAGACGGTTTTGCAGACAACTGGAAGTCCAGAGAAGAAACCACACGTCAGGCCAGCAAAGACCATCCCTACAAATACTGCACACTCAGGGTCTGGGGACAATCGCGGGACCAGGGGCAAGTATCAGGGAGGCCGTGAAAAACGACTCTCAGATCCCACGTCTTCTGCTGCAGTTTCCTAAAGGGATTCACGTGGTGACTGCTGGCTACACCACAGAAACACGCTTCCCTAACAATGCATGTGGGACGGGTAGCAGCGCAAAGTCCTGTCACTGAGGGGACAGTCCTGTCTTCACTGCCTCCCACCTCTCAGGGGCTTATGTGAAGCCCTGAGTAGGTAAAGGGAAGTCCTTTTCTGCGCTTCACAGAGGTCCTGCCTCAGGGCCAGGCCCAAGGAGCCCACAGGGGTGATTTCTTCCTTTCTTTTTCCCAGAGGTATCATTTCTGAGAGTCTGGGAGCCCCCAGTGCTCACCTAGGTGCAGTTTCAGGAAGGACAGTAGTGGGGGGTGGGGCAACACTTTACCCTCTCGGAGCCCTGCTCAGAGGGAGCACTCGGGCCTCAGAGCCCAGAGCAGGAGGACTGAGGCTGGGGCGCGCAGGGCAGCTGGCCTGGTGCGCTGCGGACATCAGGCTGGGAGGCCTCCTCTGGCAGCTGCCTAGAGCCGCCTGGAAGATGAAAGAGCAATCTGTCCTCTGCTGAGCCAGAAAGTCCCCTCTTCTAGGGGAGAGAGTCCTTCCTCAAGCCAGAGCTCAGGAGAGAGGCTGCGGGGAAGAGGCCAAAGGAGCCTTGTTCAGGGGAGCCATCCTCAGGGGCATCATCCTCAGTAGGGGGTCCATTCTTAGTGGGGCGGGTCCATCCTTGGTTGGGGGGGGGTCCATCCTCAGTGGGGGGTCCTCTCTTCTGGCAGAGCTTTCTGTCCCCTCTGCCCTTGCCCCTTGGCGTGGGTGCCGGCAGTCTGTCAGAGCCAGATCTGCTCCTGCTTCCTAGCAGGACAGGATGGGACACCAGCACCCACGCCCTCATTGAGAAGGCCATCACCCACGTTCCCAACACGCTTCCCCTCACCGGGCCACGTGCACTTTATGGAGAAACCTGGTGGCCTCTAGGAATTTCTGCAACGTGTCAGGAGCCTGGCAAGAAATGTCTGAGCGCCCTTCCTAGTACCTCCAGCCATACCGTGCTTGCGGCCAGGGTTGGTTTTACAGCATAACATCCATTTAGGGCTCCAGGAGAGGCTGTGGCCCGAGAACCAGCTGTCTGCCTGCTGCCCTGGGGTGTGGGTGTGCCTGGCAGGGAGACCAGCCACCTTGTGTTGCGGGCTGTCGGCCCGGGGCCACGTGAACCAAGCTCATGGAAACATCTCTTCTGAATAATAACAAACAACTACAGTGTAAGAACTTGTTTTTAGTGGAAAATAAGCCTTCTGTGTGCTGTCCTCTGTACCCGGCAGGGCGCTGGCAGGAAGGAAGCAGAACTCCCCTCGGATGGCTCAGCTGAGGACACTCCAGTGCGGGGACCACGTACGTGGCGTGGGTGAGGTCCCAGGAGCCCACAGGGAGCTGAGGATACTGGAGGCTGGGAACTGCTGGAAGCTGTTACTCCTGGGCCTGTAGAGAAGGGGTCACTGGGAGGCACTCAAGTACAATCAGAGACACAGCCCGAAGCAGGAAAGCAGTGGGAAAGAAACCCCAACCCTCCCTTCATTTCTTGTTGCTGCGTGGGCGCCCAGGTGAGGCAGCCCCCAGGGATCAACTCCCTGATACACAGAAAGGCAGGGAGGTGCAGAATGAAATCAGGGGGTGGGGGGAGGTGCAGCCTAACCAGTACACTCATCAGTATGGTGGATGTGCGTGTTCTTTACGACAGCGTGATTCTAAGGTTTGTGACAGAGGAGAGTCCCCTGCGTTTCACCCTTTCTGCCTCCACCTCACCCACCTCACAAATACTTCCTGGGACCCATGCTTACCTCCGTGAGTCATGCAGACTACCTGGAACCCGCCGCCCATAAAAGGGACAGACTTGTTTTCTTCCTGCCCACGAAGTCAGCAGACGAATAATGAAGGAAGGAGATTGGAGAGGGTATGCGTCCGTCTCCCGCTCAGATCCACTCCCAGTCCCCCGCACTGGATACAGCTCCCTGGTGGGCAGCCAGATGAGGCAGAGAGACATCCCTGTGACCACGCAAATACGGCCAGACCTCGGACTGTGGGAAAGGAGGGCAGCACGAGGCAATCCTGAATTTTCGTTTGCATCAATGAGTATGTAAAATCTCTTAGAAAGGTCAGGAAATAGCTCAAGTTCCTTCAAAAGCTGCTTTGGCTCCTTCCTCTTCAACTCCACTTGTTGTTTGTTTTTTAGTTCAGAGGACCAGGAAAATGTAAGCCATGCTATCCATTTAATTGTTTGCTCACCAGAAGGATGAAGAACGTTTTAGTCGGCCTGAAAAAGTCTCCATGCAGGTGAGGGTGCACACATTTATGTGCCCAAGGTGGCAGTGAAAAGTGCCATGGTGTTTGACTCCGGGCACCCCAAGAATTGTTCAGTTCTAAGCCCCACTCTGGGTCCCAGGAGTGACAGCTGTTTCCTGTATCACTCCCCCTGTGTCCCAGGCAGAGCCCACCTCCCTGCCCCTGCCCCTGCCAGGGAGCTGCAGGAGGGCCCTGTAAGCAGGTTCCAATGAACCTCCTGTGCCCACTGAGATTCCAGGCTCACATGGAGATAAAGCCCTGTGGCCCTCGACTCTCCTTTCGTCTGGGCTGTCACTCTCTTACCTGATATCTCAAAGACAACACCTACAATTTGTCAAATCATTTAGTTATCTTACCTGAAGCAATTTTAGTTGGAATATACGGAATATCAGACCCCTTCCTATTTTGCAAGGAAGTCAAGAGTAGGAAAGGGATGACTGGGGTGGAAGGGGAGGGGAGAGTTCTGGGGGCCAGGGAACCAGGAAAGGGAGCTGGAGAGCCAGGGCCATGCCCCCTGATGTCACACCTGACCAGGGCTGGCCCCGCTGGGCTGCAGCCGACCAAGGCTGTGGGTGTTCCACGTCTTGTGAGGCAACAGAACGTGTCTCAGTGGGCACAAAGTTCTTGATAATTTAAGTCATGCCAGAATGTACCTGCCCTACAAAAAAAAAAAATGGTCCAGTCTAAGACATAAGGTGTATCATCAAAGATCGTAACATGAAATTCTCTCCGCTACATAGCTCCATAGTCCATCCATCAAACAAATATTTGTTGCACTACTGTCAAGGACTGAGAAACGTGTACGAAACAGCCCATTCTCTCAAAATGCTTATTTTCTAGCAGAGAGGTGATATATGGCAGGATGGGGCTCCCTCCCACCCCCTTTCCTACCATCTCCTCCCTTTCCCAGAGAGTAAACCTCCCAAGGTTGCAATAAGAAAATTGCTTTTGTTGCTGTGAAACCCACGTCTTGGAAAGAGACAGTCTTTTCATACGCAAAGATGCAGGAGATATTTGCATAGGAGGCCTTCTGAGAAAGCTTGTATTAATTTTAAATATTCTACCTCTTTCTTCTTTTATTTCGGCATCCAAAGGTCCCCTTCTCCCCCATTCAAAAGCAGAAGGAGGTAAAAGAGATATACGAGGCATCCAGAATTTAGACACAAGAAGAGGCAGGGCTTGGGGGTGGTGCTGTGGAGGGAAAGGATGAAAATAACTGCCTGGGAAGGAAAGGGGGGCAGCGGCAGGAAGACTCGGGGAATGGACCCTGACACCCACAGCTGGCACTCTGTCCGGGACCCTAAAGTTGCACAGGGAGTCCTGTGCCCATGAACTGAAGTGGGAACAAATTAAGAGACAAAGTAGACTAACCATTGAAACAATGAATGCATTGGGTTACAAAGTCTGAGACACAAGTGAAGAGCTGGTTTTACACGCTGTGTGGTTCATTTGTGTGATTGACTGGGTGAGTCCTGTATTAGGCCACCCTTCCATCCCCACCTTCCTTCCCCAGCACGTTCTTGGGTAACAGAAGATGGGGATGTAAAGATGACCACTGCTGGAACCAACTGGATGACAACCGAAAGACCATTGTTGTCAGGCTCCACCTCCCTCCGCAAGAAGACATGGGTGCTCAGGTCACAGGTACATACACAAGCTTTAAGCAGAAGTCACAGCGTGCTTTGTGCGTTTAGAGAAGGGAGATGCTAATTAATCCCTCCTGCTGTGATAAAAGGAAGGTCTGAAGGAGACAGCAGCGCCAAGAGGAAGTTTTAAAGGACAACTGTAATCTCAGTCTGTGGAGGCAGAAGGGGAGGAAATTCCAGGCAGGAAGAGGAGAGGTGAAATGAGAATGGAAATGAGACGTGTAGTCTTTATTTATCAGGACTGTCGTGGGATGCCATGTGGAAAATCATTGTGATTATTTATCTCTACGATGCTGACCGCTTTGCATTTTTGTCATAATAACCTTGGCAGAAGCTTACATAAAATACCAACTGGAGCCAAATATTCATTTCTTATTTTTAACTAAACCACAGGTCGAACCAAACTACACACACACACACACACACACCCCACATACACCCTGAAGCTTAAACCAGACAGAATTCTGCACACTTTTTAAAAGCCATTGAAACAGAATTGTTGATAAGAAAGGTACATTTTAAAATTCTAAATTACTCTTCTCTTCTAAATATAATATCAAATTTATTCTGAAAATCGGAGATTATAAACCTCTTTATTAGCACACTGAGTTCAATGAGGTGGGACTATGCATAATGATATTGATTTCTGCTTGTAGCTTGCAGAATTAGTCTTCATAATTAAAGCTCTGTACATAGCTACATCCACAGGCTGTCAGTGGGGGTCCTTAATTGAAAACACCGTCACCCGCTTGGCTGGTTAAAGCAGAAAGGGAATTTATTACAGGCTATCAGGTATCATCCGCTGTCTGAGAGAGCCAGAGGGTTGGGCTTGGAAGCTACACAGCCAAGCCCACGACTCCTCCCGGGGCTGCGCGGGGGGAAAGACCACCCGGGGCAGCCCTGCAGCGCCCACTGCTGATGCCAGGCATGATGCGTCAGAAGCTCTGCGGCTGCTCCCCAGAAGCAGACGTTCTGTTGTTCTTCTGCCCATAAGAGACCCCCGTGTGCTCCTGCCCTTTACATAGCTCTTTCTAAATCTACTCCTTACACTGGGGCGTTGGATAAGCAGAGTCTAGACAGCATGCCTGCTTTCCACACCCACGTGGGAAGATGGGGAAATAAATACATCCTGGCTTCCACCTTAGGAAGTGCAAGCCCAAAATACGGGGAGTTCTCCAAACACTGGAAACTGTTCAGATAAAACTGGGTGGTCAGAAAGCATGTCCACTACACACAGATATGTCATGTACCATTTCAATCAATTTCACTTATTCGAGTTGCTTGGCCTTCCGGTGATTTCTGTTTTTGTCAACCTTGTGAACAAAAGAGCTCAGGAAAACATCCCACTGCAAAACATCTAGAAATTCTATATAAAAATATATCATATCTCTTCTGAAAGGCATTGCTGACCTTGACCAAAGAAGAGAAAGCAGTGAAATATTTACCACCGTGAAGGTGAAACTGGAAAACCTGGTGATGAGCTGACTCGGAAGCTGTAGTTCCCCTTTGGAGATTTGCCGATTTCTGTAACCCTGAGTTCTGAGTTTAATGGCTGTGTAACAACTGAAGGCAAAGCCTTGGGCCCAACCCAAGGTGCGATGGGAACAGAGACCCTCGTATAATGTTGACCCAGTCAAAGGGCCTTGGTGAATAGGTGTCTACAGAAAAGCTGCTCAGAATCACTGAAGGAGTTTTTCAGACTGTACAGAAGCTGGCTGGGGAAAAATGTTTCTCCTGAAACTTTGAGTTCTGGGCTTCATTCCACATTACTTGTGAAGCCCAAGAAGACAGAGCTGGGACGCCTAGTGATGTGCCTCCAGGTCTGTGCAGCGTACATGGGTGACAGGTAGCAGTGAACACTGGTTGCCGCTACAAGACATAGCCTCAGTCCAGGTCTCTTCCCCCAAATGCAGCTCAGTCACACACACGAGTACATTCCGCCATACAGACGATATGAGGGAACAAGCCACCAGCAGCAAGAGTCACTAAAAATAACAGTCGTGTTAGGTCATCTAGCGTTTCAGATACTCGAACCACAGTACAGTTAAACATGCTAAAAGAAAGAGAGAAAAAGGAATTGGAAACCTGAGCAAGGAAAAAGGTGTCCTCGAAAAAGAATGGGCCACACAACAGATCACACACAGTGGAAGAGAGAACTAGTGAACTAAAAGAAATTCCCCAGAATGAAAAGAGAGTAAGATAGAAAGATGGGAAATGTAAAAGGGAGGTGAGGTTAAGAGACATGGGAAATCAAATGAGGTCTAACATGCAATTAGTTAGAATTCTAGAATAATAGAACAGAAGGACTCAGGGATGTAGGGGTTTCGGGGAAAGGCCAACAAATGACACTCCATCCTCCATTGTGTTTGGGACCAACTGAGGAGTACATATTGGATTCAGGCCGATGGAGGTACAAATACCAGATTTATTACTGATAGAACTGATGAATGAGTATGCATTAATAATAATCTTCTTAATACTGAATTAAGCAAACCCACCCTATCACAGGCAGTGCTGGATAATTAAAGCCTTGTCTCCCTTTCTCCACTCCCCACATTTTCTGCCTTGAAAACTGCAGCAGAGAGGAACAGAAAGGAGTGTTTGCTCCCCGCAGTCAGCTCCCAAAGAGGAAAAAGCACCATAGGCTTAGCTGAGCAAGCTCAAATACTCAGCCTGACCGAAGTCATTGTGCGAGTCAACTCCCCACCAAGGGGAAGAGAGAGGAGGGGACAGAGAGACCAGGAGTGTCACTTTCGAGCATTCTCCTCCTATCACGGGACAGGCTCTGTCTGAAGAGCTAACACGTAAAAATCTTCCAATATTGACGAATCCTTAGATCACGGAAACACTATGGTAAAATGCAGAATACCAGAGACAAAGGGAATTTAAAAGTAATGAGAGGATAGAAATAGGTGACCAACTAAGCTGTTGAAAAACTTGTCACCAGCAAGAAGTAAACCAGAGACAGTAAAACAAGAATTTCAAACTGCTAAGAGAAAATAACTGTCAAATTAGAAAAGAACCCAGCAAAATTACTTTTCAAGGCCAAGGGTAAAATAAAGATATTGCAGAACTCCCCATCCCCCCCAAAAAAGAAAAGAAAAAACCACCAGCGAGCTCCTTACTGGAGAGGCTTCTCAAATGTGATCACTTTAGGAAGGAACAAACAATATACTAGATGGGAAGTCAGAGATGCAAATGAATCGGAGCCTAAAGAGCCTCTTCGACCTTTCACCTTTTACCTTGGGGAGGCCCCATGGCTTCATTTTATGAATTTGCTGTCTGGACTTTGGCCTGTAACTCAGCACCAACCCTGGTTTGCTCTGGAGCCTGAACAAGGATCAAAGCACTGCCACCTTTACAGAAGGCATGAGCCCCAACGACGACGATGTTAAGGGTAAGGAAAAGGGAAACGAGGCCTGTGATGCGATGCACTACCCAGGTGGCCAAGTCTTCACAAGGAGCTGCAGAGAAAAGAGATGGCTCAGGTGGAGTTTCCTCAGGAAACACTGCAGGAAAAATCCCGTGCTTCAGTGTATTGTACGGAAGAGAACATTTCCTCTGCTTGGCCTCGTCATCTCCTGCTTCCCACTGGTCGGAGTTTACCCCGGGCGGAGTTCACTCCCCTGCACGGCTGGTGACATCCTGGCTGCTGAGGAAGCCAGGTCCCAGGCTTCACGATGTGTCATTTCGTTCAAGTTCCAGACACAGAAATGTGACACTGCCAATAAACCTTGGTCTATGAGATGTAAGAACTCTGTTGGTCTGAACCTAATCCCCAGACAGCTCAGAAATCTTGGTGGGTGCCAGCGGGTTGGTGCTGGACAGCTGGGGAGGCAGGCAGTGCCTTTGGGAAGAAGGAGGCAATCAAGAGAATCGGAGGAGGCACAGAAAGTTTGAGTCCTACAACAGTCTTTCTCTCCACGAAGTGACTTGCATGAAGATTAAATCTGTGCCTTTGGCCTTATTAGAGCTATTCTCTAACCAGTGAGCTAATTAAGCCAGATTCAAATATTTTTTAACTGAAAATTAAAGGAAAAACCCAACACTCTACCTACCAATCAGGGTAGGGTACACAGTGGGATAACAAGCATCCCCAAACCTCATGGCGGAACACAGCAAAGGCTTATTTCTCATTCATGCAACATCGTCCTTCGGGAGATGCCTCAGAGATCCAGGCTGGTAGAGGCTCCGCCATACTTCGCTACTCCATCTGAGCTCGTGACCTCCTTGGCGAGTGTGGCAGGAGAAGAGGATCATGGGGAGTCGTGCACCTGTTCTTGAAAGCTCCCTCCCATGGGTGATACACCTCGCACTGGCTGACAGCACTGATCCAAGTTAGCCACGTTGCTCTGCCTAACTTCAAAGAAGTGGAAAAGCAGAACCTTCCATGTGTCTGGAAGGGGAGGGGACGCCCTGGAGAACACAAGTAATGTTTGCCACAACCATGTTTTAAAGAGAGGATTAATGTTCAGAGGGTTATTTTAATCACTAACACATCAGCTCTCTTATTATTCTTATTCCCCCTCATCTTCCTATTCTGCACACTTAACTGTATTCAGCTTAAGTACAAATTTTAGGAACATTTAAATTTATTCTCTTTGATAATCCCATCATTTACAGAACTATCCTAACTAGAAGTTCTATATTTGATTTTTCTTAGAGAAAGTTTTGATAGTCAGAATTGAAGTTGGCCAAGAATAAATAGATTTATAACTGGAAAGGACTTTAGAATTTCACACAAAAAAAATATGTTTTTGGAGGATCGGCAGAAATCTCCATCAAAATGAGAATTTGATATTAATGTCCGTCAATATTCCCTCCGCCCTTTCTGCAGTGTCGACGTCCTGTCCTGTTCCTTGTCCTTCATGTGGACTCAGCATCTCTCCCTGCCCCAGGGAATTGCATCTTGCCCGCCGCCTTGCCTCCCCAGTCCCTACCCGGCCCATGTCCCATGCTGAGGCTAGTATGTGTATGGTTATAAATATCAGACGTGGTGTCTAGGCTTTTCTCGTTATTTGCTCAGTGTGTCTTGCCTCTCCATCAATACTGAAAGCTCCTGCGGATTAGAACCATTTCATACATTGTTGCGTTTTCTCCCACCCTTGTTTCCTGCCTTTTCCAGCACCTGGCCCAGAACACTGTGGGTTCACAGTGCACTCAATAAATACTAGTTGAATTGAATTCTCTAAACCAAACTGATTATTCATTCAGCTCAAGTCTCTCCGTCAATGTAGAATGATGGATTTCCAGACACCAGGACTGAGGGCCAATTCAAAGCTCTTGGAGCCTACTGGGCTCACAGTTGCGCAGCACCTTCCCCGTCCTCACTGGTGAACAGAGGGCGCAGGATGACGCCGTCCAGGATTTCGAGGCAGCTGCCCTGCATTTTGTGCCTTCCCTAGAATTAGTCCTGGTGGCAGCCATAAAAATAGACCCATTTTTTCCCTAAATTCTGTCAACAAAAGGGCCAATGAATGTCAAATTAATGACTCATTGAAAGTCCACTGCATCCTGTTTCTCTGACTTCTTGGAGGAAGCAATTTTGTCTTCCCAAAATTTCCGAGAAGACGCTCAGCAATTTCTCCACTAAACACTCCTTTCAGATGTTCACAAGAGTGACAGTGTCTCCATTATTGTAAGTCGAAGACTCTCAAAGACGTTCTGGTGTGTGATGCTTAAGCGTTGTCATAGTTTGTTTCTAGATGAGTGGGCGGGAGTAAAGCCGTGGCTCTCACCTTTTTGCTTGTTCTAATGTGACGTGATTCTGCTGGTACAAACAAAACAGATTCACCATGTAACAGAAGACACTTCTAATTGTGGGGATCAGTGTTAATGCTCTGCCAAGCGAATTGGTAAAACGGCAGTGCCATATGTACCGAGAGCAGAAGAGTAACGGGAAAACGGCACAGGTCATACCACAACAAATGCCTCCACCAAAACGCGCTCAGTGAGCGGCTGCGTGCTGCAGAGACGTGCGAGAACTTCTGAAAAGAGGCCAGCATCTCCCGGTTGGGTAATTCCACACAAATTGTCTGACCTGATTAAGGTGTGTTCTTTAAACCGTGGGCTTTTCAGCATTGTTCGCAATGCTGTGGACTGTGAGTGCCAAAGTTTAGTTTTTCATAATGAAGTTTGAGACAGGACATTTGCACAAAAGCTTCAAAAGAGACAAGAAATTACTTTGGGAGAAGCTGATGAAGAGATCACATTAGCAAATTCTCTGCAATATAACATGGTTATACAAGCCTGTATATCTTAAGATACTTTAAATACATTCAATAAAAGCACTGTGGTCGTGTACAGTAACAATGTCACTCAGCTTGTAACTGCAGCGTGTCAGAGACGAAACTGAAACGTATGTGACATCAGTATAACAAAGGCATCAGATCACTGTTGTGAAGCGGAATGCACCTTTACCGGAGACGAGAACTGAGTTATGTGACTTTGTAAAAGGTCATACATAGATCAAAATATCCTAATATCAGAAGTTATCATACAATTAGGATGTACTTCCGTCCGAACAGTGCAGACTCCTACCTAGTACCCGAGGAATCCATTTATCCGTGCTGCCCTCATGGACTGAAACCAGTCAAAGAACGACGGCACATACTAATGTTAACGATTCGAGTCTGGAACAGTCCCGAGACACTCAATTCCCTTCCCAAGCTCCTCTAGAACAGTTAATTACAGAGCATTGTGAGACGTAAGGCACGCTATTGATAAAAAGCTTATGTTTTATGATTTTTATTCTGTACATTGGGATTTTCTCAATGTTATGTCTTAAAAACAAATCACAGAATCAATTGGCTAACATGAGATTTAAACTGTTATCCATAACCTCTGATTTGAAGTTAATGCGCTCATCAAAACAGCCTTATTTTTGACTGATTGATTTAATAATAAATAAGTGATATAAATTCAAATTGAAAATGAAACTTAAGCTGATAAAATATTAGGAATTCTGACCAAGAACTTAAATTTGATAAAAAACAAAGTACTTATTCCAAATACAAATATTACTAAAATGGTGGAATAAGCTTAGTTATAAAGTCTTTGGGGTTCTAGGGCCCTAACTGTATTATACTGGGGTACTTTCTGTGTAAGTAATTGTCATTGAATCATAGGTTGATGTGCGGAATTCTAAAACTGCGTGATAAAATTACACTTGTGATTCACATAACATTTTATATTTGCCAGGACACTTTCATATTCTCTGTCTCATGTCGTCTTCCGAATGGTCATGTGGCACAGAAAAGAGCCTTCTCGCTGGGCCACGTGCCACAGGACCAAGGACTGGTGCTGAGTCGCTTCAGAGCCGATCGTCAGAAGTCAGTGGACTTGGGAGGCAAGGCAGGGACAAACGGAGGGTGGACACCGCGTCCGTGGGCTCCCTGACCTTTGCACAGGATCACCCCTTGAGGGCTGCGGTGGGGGCACAGTGAGGAAAGGCAAAACTGAGGCATCCCTCTCATCGCTCAGCCCAGGAGGGAGTCTCTGTGAAGGCAAGCACACCAGAGGCTGGTGGAGGGAAGCCCTGGAGTTGCCCACTGGGGAACCCACTCAAAGCTGGTTACACTGATGTGGTTTCTCTTGGTGAAGGGACCCATCGGAGGGTTTTACCTAGAGCAGGGGATGCTGCGGTACCTCTTGTCGGTATGCGCTCGTGAAGCATACAGCGGGAATTTCTGTGTAGCTCAGACAAACTACGTGAAAGAGATGATTTAAAATACCTTGAAGCAGAACAGAAGCAAAGGCTAAAGCCTGAGAGGGAGAAAACTCAGTAGGCAAAATGTTAAAATTTTAAACAATCAACATTTCCTGAGTACAAGTTTTTGTGTGTAACATTCTTCAAACTTTCCATTAGCTCTAAGGAAAAAGTCAGTCAGGTAGTCTCAGTTTCTCTCTCCACCTCACACGTCCTTCCAGTGCCCCGGTGAGATTTGACCTTGGGTCTTCTGACTAACTGCAAGGACAAGCAGGGGCCTTTCCAGTTCATTCAGCACTTTTCTGATGCGCTGTAAAAATATTTGTAAAGACGTTTCATGTCTGTGCAGAAAAGAGTTAACACGGCAGCCTAGTACCCTTGACTGGTACCCTTGGAAAGACCAGTTGGAACTGAGTGCTCAACAGCTCCCGAGACTGATACAAAACTCTCCCTGAATGGTAAGAGTGGCTCACTCTGCCTAAACTGCTTGTGTCAACAATGTGGCGTGTGCTGAACACCTGCTTTCCCCCTGGGGATCGGGCATTTTGCTACGTGCTAGGCAGGCAGAGGGTGTCTACACGACCAGCTCCCAAGAAAAACCTCGAACACGGAGTCTCTAGTGAGCTTTCCTGGCAGACAACATTTCGCGTGTTGTCAAGTCCTCGCTGGAAGCACTGCATGTGTTTTGTACGACTGCACTGAGAGAGGACTCCCAGAAGCTTGAGTCTCGTCTCCTCTGGACTCTCTCCCGAGCTCCTCTTCCCTTTGTTAATTCCCTCTGCATCCGGCAGTGGTGACAACCGCAGCTGCCAGTGCAGCGGTTCGCGGGGTCCTGTGCGTCCTCGCAGCAAACCACTGTGCCTAGGGTGGCCTTGGGGACCCCACGCGGTGCCTCCAAAACAGCAAAAATAGTCATGATGGGTTTCAAATCATCAAAATGTAATTTTCACAGGTAATTATTGATTTACATAATACTTGCACAAAGTATTGAATTTCAACAAGAACTAAAAGGCTTATCATAAAGGTCCTCTCTTGCTTACCTCTTCCTTACCCGCCCCCCCCCCCCCCCAGTTTTACTCCCTGCAGAGAACCATTTCTAATGCCCTCAGACATTTCTCCTGGTATTTACATCCATATTGATATATGTGCTTAGACTGACTATTTCTTGATGTTCGCCGCTGTAGGTATTACATATTGCCTTCCTGCTCTGAAGAAAGGGGCTCCACTATCTGACAGCCACCACCGTCCCAGCCCACCTGCACAGCCTCTTCTACTCCTCCATCCTTGTAGTACACTTTCAGCATGATTTTTGGTTAAAAAAATTAATATTCAGTGTATGTATTATGATTACCTATTATTCACAGCTGAGCCACAAACAGTACTGTGATTAATTTCCTTTCTTATATAACTTTAGAAAAACTGCCCCGGAGATAATTACTTTATAAGTTAAATTGCTCTATTACAAACCCTTCTACTAAACTCTCTCTGAAAGTTTTAAAACTTCTGCCCTGGCCAGGTGGCTCAGTTGGTTGGAGCATTGTCCCGTACACCAAAAGGTTGCGGGTTCAATCCCTGGTCAGGGCACATACCTAGGTTGCAGGTTTAATCCCTCCTCAGGGGGCATACAGGAGGCAACTGATCAATGTTTCTCTGTCTCTCCTACCCTTTGTCTTCTCAATAAACATATCCTCAAGTGAGGATTAAAACAAAAATAAAAAGCCTCTCAGAAAGGCAAATGCTTAGTCTATCATTATCCTTCCTTCCTTTCCTTCTTCTCTTCCCTTCCTTCCTTTCTTCCCTCCTTCCTTCCTTCTTTCCCTTCCTTTCCTTCCCTCCCTCCCTCCTTCCCTTCCTTCCTTCCTTTCTAGATACCCCTTTAAGATTCTCTGTCCCCCTCTCATGTAGATGTGTCACCTGAGAATTCTCTTTGCTTCTCTCTGTCCGATGCCCTGTTTCCCAGCTCCTGTGTTTTCCTATTTCTTGGCTTGATAAAGCATGTTCTCCAGTAGCCTCCTAGAAATGGCATAAAGGAGCAAAATGTTTGGGACTTGCATATCTGGAAATGTGTTTATCCCACCCTCCCGCACTCTTAATGGATAGTGTGGCTGGTTATAGAACTCCACGTCGGCCATCCTTTCCCTCGGAATCGGGAAGACATTCCTCTGCTGTGTTCCACTTTCTGGTGTTGCTGGTTAGAAGTCTACTGTCTTCTGATTTTAGGATCTTATTTTTTATGCAACTAAAATTTCACCATTACGTGTCTCCACATCGTTTTTCTGGGAACCCAGAGGGCCCTTTCAATAAGGAAAATCACATCCTTCAGGCCCTGGAGATTTTCTTGTGTTACTGTCTTGAATACTTTCTTACTTAATGTTCTGTTGTTTCCTTCTAGAATGCTTACTAATGTAATTACACTTCCTGGAATGATGTTCTAATTTTTGTATTTTTCCATATCTATGTCTCCTAGGGCAGGGGACCCCAACCTCTGGGTGGCAGACCAGTACTGGTCCAGGCCCATTAGGAACCGGGCCACAGAGCAGGTGCGAGCTTGCATGTAATGCGCTTGAATCATCCCGAAACCATTTACCAGGTCTGTGGAAAAGTCATCTTCCACAAAACCAGTCACTGGTGCCAAAAAGGTTGGGGACAGCTATTCTAGGGGATTTCCTCAATTTGTCTTGCAGCCTTACGTTCAGATTTGAATTTGAGTATCTTATTTTTAACTTCCAAGAGCTCTTTTCCATTTTCCGAATGCTTATTTTATAGTGGTCCCCCCCCCCCCCTTTATGGATGTCGTATCTCATGCCTCAGGTGATATTAAGTCCAGAATATTTTCTTTTATTTTTTCCTGCTTCTTTGTTACTAAAATTTCGTTACTAAAACTATCTTTTGTTGGGAAAATGTTCCTCAGGTGCCTGCTGGTTCTTAGCTATCTGGTCCTATTTCTGAGCAAGGAACAAAACGCTGGTTATGTCCGTGGGCGGAGCTTGCTGACCAGTGCGCCCCACTGCAGAGCTGTGGGGACGGGGCTGGCCATTCTGTTGCAGCGTCAGTGTTGGGGGTCTTTCCTCCGTGTCACTGAGCTTCTCCCCAGAAGAACCTTCCTGACAGAGGGATTCAATCCTGGATGCTAGTGTTCTAGGAGCTGAGGAAGGAAGGAAACATAGATCTCACCTTCAAAAATGAGGATTTTTCACTTAATCCCCATTTCCAAACCCTTGCACTATATCAAAAGCTAGTTAATTTGAACCGAAGAAAATCTAATGTGAAGAAATGTTAACTAGTACAAAATGGTTACCTACTTTAAACAGGCCTCTAAAAGCTACAGAAGTAGCAACGAAGAAGACGTAAGCCTTAGACTGCTTAGGCCGAGGGAGATTGGGCAGCACAGGAAATGGGACCAGAAACTCAGAAAGGCATGTCACTTCCCACTCCTCACCCCTCCCCCTCAAGGCTGAGGTTAGGTCTCCTCAAAAGCCACATAGCTGCTACAGGAACACAGAGCCTGAGCAAGGCAGAGACCTGCCGGAGGGCACCTGCCAGAGATGACCTGTAGAAGTGGCCAGTCACTGCCGAGCATGTGGCTGGGCTGAATCGCCATCGGGTGGGGAGGCAGCTCCCTGAGGGCTTAGTACGAGCTGTATGGAGACAGAGCAGACGGAGCATGGGCAGGGTGTGGCTGGAGCTGGTCTCTGAGGGTCCCTGCGGCGAGCACCACCAGGCCTCCCACATCCATCCACTGGCTCCCTCAATGAATAAGATGGTAGGAAGAACAGAACCAGAAAGGAAGCAGGCACCCTCCTGCTGCTGTCAACTTGTGGTGTCACTCTGGTTCCTTCTACTGACAGAGCCTTAATGTCGAGCCAGCAAGCAAAGAAGAAATGTTCACAGGGTCCAGTTCCAGGGTCACAAATCAGGGCAAAGAAGGGTGGATTTAGAAGTGAGAGGCAATAAACTGGTAATAGGGACACTCACCCTTCAGGGGCCAGGTATCTCTGAGTTTAGAGCCTCTTTGTCAATTTCTAGAGCATTTATCTTCTGTTTATTGGTGGGGCAGAGGAAGACACCTGTGGTCTAACTGCTACTTACATAGAATAGGAATGAATACTCCTCTTTTCAGCTTTACTCCTCATCCTTACGGTTTCTAGTTCCTCTGGTCTCCAAGCCTGTATGAGGCTGACATGAGCAAATTGGCTTCTCATTCTCACTTCCCCTATCGCACGTGGAGATTTCTGCTTCCTCCACCCTGCTACACTATTTGCCACTTGTCTATCCACTTTATTATGACTCCCAACATTTCGTTGACACAGTCTTTTCTTCTGTTTTTCTTGATTCTTGCAGATTTATAACTTTTGCAAAAATCCACTAACTGTCCTTTAATTGGAATTCCAGGTGTTTACCCACCAATCTTTTAAAGAAAGTTGAAATATTCATTTAGAAATGAAATAGAACTAGTTAGATTAAGCAGTGATGAGTGACAAATAATTTTTAGTTTGGAAGGTATTCAATTTACATCCATGCGTATGAACTTCTTCAAACCATACCCTGCAACTGCCAAAGATCACCCCAGGAACACGGCAGCAACGTCAGCTTATGGCGCTTGTTGCAAATGCACACTCCTGAGCCCGCCCTAGAACGTACGTATCAGACTCCGAGGGTTGAGCCCTCTAGTCTGCATTTCAAACACATTTCTCAGATGATGAACGACTCTAAAGTTTGAGAGCCACTGCTCTATTTTGTATTATTTATGAGTGACAGAGTATGTTGATTTGGCATTTTGGTGAAAAAGCTGCATTTCATTAGGAAAAAGGCCATTAAAAATGACTGAAATGAGTAATGTCTTGTTTGCTTGCTTTCTAGCCATACCTGGCTGAGCCTCGCTGATTGGCCCACACTGAAGTAAGTGAGAGCACCCCCATCCAGCTGCTGTTTGCTGCCTGAAATTGAAGAAGAGCCTAAGAGGCCATAGATCCCCACCGACCAGCCCACAGATTCGGACACACGGGAGCGACGACAAATGTTACCGCCTCCATGAGACTGTGGATGAAGATGAATGTGTGTTCCAAGGCCTTGATGAGCTCAACTAATTATGCAAAGCAAAACTCCACGTTACACTTTCGTTCCGTGCCTACTCTCTAGCTGACTGCAGAGTGGGAAACCAACCTGTAGCGGTTCCGGGAAAGCCCGAGCAGGTAACAGCGACCAGCAACCAGCAACCAGCAACCTCCCGCGGCCCTCCCTCCTCCAGGCCTTAGTGGCACGCCTGCCCTTTAGCAAGATATTTTGCAGTCAAGATTATTTCCTTTTCTTTTAAAACAATAACATTAATGTTCTTTCTGCTTCTGAAAGTAATAGGTGCTAATTGAAGAAAAATTAGAACACTGAGAACAATTGAGAAGAAAATAAAATTTACCATAATCTCAGAGATACCCGGTGTGAATGTGTTTGTATATGTCTCTCAAGTCTTTTTTCTTCCCTTAATGGGTTTTCCTGGTTGAGGTAAAACCTGTGAGCTGGTTGTGTACCTGCTTTTTTTCACTTACGATTGTAAGCCTAGCTCCACAGAATTAAAGTTTCTCATACACATCTTTAAATCTTAAATAATGTTAATTGTACAACTATATATTCATTTATCCATTCTCCAATTACTGGATATTTATGTGGTTTTCGACTTCTTACTGTTGTGAATAGCGTGATATGAGGCTTTGTATATAAATTTGGTCCACATTTCTAGCTTCTTCCTGAGGATGCATTCCTACAGGTTATAGGTATTTCAAGGCTCTTGATAGCTGTCAACCTATTTTCCCAAAGGGTCTCAATACGCTGCCACTGGCAAGGCATGAGAGTGTCTCTCTCACTACAGTTTTCACAGGTCTGGATATTATAAATATTTTTAATCAAAATAATATATGCATATTGTTTAAAAATAAGTGTTACCAAAAGACATGCTAAAGACACTAATGTCCTCACTCAGCGTCCCCTGCCCTCCTGCCCACAGCCCCCGGGGCAAGCCACTCTGAACATTTTTAGCTATTGTTTTAGGTGCTCGCCGCTCATAATATGTTTCCTCCGTAATTTCAGAATGTCATATATTACCTGTTCACCTGCTGCTGCAACAGGTTAGGGTTTAGCTCCCTTAGAGCAAACCCCCTCCTTCCCACTTTCTATTCCTGCATCCTCCCTGTAAGCTTACTCACATGGCTGCGTTTAGTTTAGCCAGTAAGAAATCAATAATTAATTATTAAGTAATATAATAGATCTCATTGTGATTGTCATTAATATATTTATTCATAATTGTTATGTTTACTATGGTAATAAATTATTATAGGTGCATCAATACTGTTCAACACAGACCCGTGTTGTGTGTTAATATTATGCTTATTTTCCCATCCCTCTTAGTTTGGACGGGGATTTCTAATTGTCCTTTTCTTCTTGCATCATCTGCTTTTGTCACTGTTCACATTTTTTTTTCAATCCTCACCTTAGGATATTTTTGTTGATTTTAAGAGAGACAGAGAAAGAGAGAGGAAAAGAAACATTGACTGGTTGCCTCCTATATGCACCCAGGCCAGGGATCAAACCTGCAACCTTGCTGGTGTGCGGGGCAATGCTCCGACCAACTGAGCCACCTGGCCAGGGCACTATTCACATTTTTTAAATGCACCATTGCCTTATACGTTGTACTGAGTCTCCCATTTTCTGAAAGATCTCCCTGCCAAAGTTCTGTATGTTCCTGAGTTAAGATGGATCAGGAATCTAATTGTTCTTTCAAATGAATTCATCCTCTGGTTTTTAATTCTCTAAGTCTTTTTTGCCTTTTTGGTGCTGGGCGTTTCTAAAGCAAGAGATGCTCCAGGGCACCCAGCTTCACGTGTTCTGCACCTGTGCTGGCTCTGTGGCCACACCAAGCCTGGCTTCCTCCAGCCCACTCCATCCTAAACCTTTCTTCGAGCGTTCTGTTGAGATGCCTCGCCCTCACATGCTCTGGCCCCACCAGCCCGGATCCCAGGGCATCTCAGTGCTGCCCACAGGGAACATGTGGCAATATCTGCTGACAGCTCTGGCCACTACCACTAGGGAGGGCAGTGCTACTGGCATTTAGTGGGCAGAGACCAGGGATGCCGCTAAACATGCTACAGTGCACAGGACAGCTCCCACAGCAAAGAACTGTCATCATTTTAGTGGCATCTCAGGAGGGAGAGGACATCAATTTATATTCAAACTGACACCTTCAGATCACTCAGTCTCTTAGAGACTGCTTCCTCATTCCTAAAATGAGATTGACACTTGGGACTATTTGGGGGATATTAGGACTGAATGAGATGATGTGTGAACAGGGTCCAAGGCATAAAAATTCTTCAAAACCAGTCAGAAGTTATAATTTAAAAAAAATTGTTGATAGTTTGACAGATTTACAAATGCTATCTCATTTAAATTTTTATTTCTTTGTCCTGGAGAGACTGACATATTATCATAAGCTAACTTTACAATTTGCATTCATTCTGCTGTGATTGGCTGGTTTAAATCCTCTATTAAAATTTATTGGCCTTCTAGGTTTAACTGAAGTGCTCCGGCCCCACCAGCTTGTGACTGTAAAATTAAGTCCCATTTACTTTAATACTTAAATCACCACTCTGAACCTCTACATCCCAATTTAATAAGAAATCCGCTCTTTTCTGGGGTTGCTCTTCCCAAGTATTTGAGTCCCCTGAGTTATTTAAATGCCTGTCCTCATCAGTTGCTGCCCCCTGCTGGGAGAGCAGGACCGTACATCCATCCGCCCCACACCAGAGGGGCGGGACTCTGTGGTTGTGGGTAGCTGACCTCTCTGTACACCCTCTGAAGGCCCCACCTACTGGCCTCACTGCCTCCCATGCCACCATTCCCCCCGCTGGCGGTAGTCACCGGTGTGCTTGACATGATGCTGCCCTGTGGGCCTGCAAGGGTGGAGCCCAGCTGGGCCCCTCTCTCAACGCTCTTGTTTTACTGCCTCTGGTGTAGGAACTGGCCAACCCTCCCCCAGGTGGAGAATGGTCTTGAAGATAGGAGGAAGACCTTAGTGTTCAAGTCCATGAGGACTGTGCCACAATGAAGCTGCCAAAAGTCCACCTGAGTCAGCTCTTTAGCAATACTTGTATACTCAGTGGTTTTATATAGAACATTCTTTAAACACTTCTTAGGTAGCAGATATGGTGCTCAATACTTTACATGAGTCATTTCATATTCACTCCTCATGATAATTTAGGAGTTAGGCGCTTTATTGCTATAGTTCCCATTAACAGACGAGGCCCAAACAGAGGTAGGTAATTTGCCGAAGACACAGAACCACCACTCAAACTCAGAACTGTTAGTCCTCAAGGCCTACATCCTGCGTGACTAAGGTATTCATTTTTTCAGTTTGCACATGCGTGCTCATTTCCTCCCAGGCAAACCTGGGTGGAGTAGGTAGCATCCAGGTGCAGGTCCTTTTCTCCCCAAAGGTGTGTTTACCCTCAGGAGCTAATTCCTTCATGCTGGCCTCAATCAGACCCACTCAAGTCCACCAACACATGTTTATGTTTTTGAACTTCACAGTGGGATGGGGTGAGGGCAGGGTCAAAGTCCTAATCTTCTCCCAAGAGAAGACTCTCCCATATTTAATAAATCCCACACCTAAATAATAGGACCTCACCACCTCGTCCCCTCTGCTCCTGCCTCTCCCAGGCCCCCTGTTGCCACCCATCGGCCCCTTCTGTCCCAAGCCGGCTCCTGACTGAGATTCCTGGGTGTCAGAGGCCTCAGCACGCTCCGTTTGCCTCCTGGGGAAATCATCAGGGAATTACTCATCTGCTCAGACCCCATAACAGAAGCAGGCATTGGCTCCTGTGTTCTCCCCCACCTTCTCCCAAGCATTACCCCCAGGTCTTGACTGTATGTCAGTAGCCTAGGGGTCCAGCTCCCCCTGTTCCACACTGAGACCAAGCTGAGCTCCCCCTACCTGCCCACGTCCCCACCTGTGGAATCTAGGGGAACACAACCGGTATATATAGTCTTGGAATCTGGTTCTGAGATCTGACTGGTTATGCCTCCTGGTGCCCTGATCCCTGTCCAGAGCAAGGCGTGGGCTGGGGATCCTCAGTACCCTGTTTTACTGTTGCCATCTGGACCCTTGTCCTATTGTTCACGCATGCTCAGATCTCTGGATACCACCTGCCCACCTCCCTCACCCCGAGGACTGGCAACTGTGGTGTCTCAGGTCAGCTGCCCATTCTTCCTGATGGAAATCCTGAGTCTACACCACAATATTTCCTGGTCAAGCCTGACCTCACCCAGTCTTTCAGGCATTGTGACCCCCTTAATTACTAACTTATCCCTGTGACCAGGCCATTTCCCCTGTCCTGGTACCAAGTCCTGGCCTCTTCCCTGCTCTGTCCCATCCTCCAGTTGTCCTTTCTGACTAAGCCTCCATTCTAATGTGGACTGAGTTTAGTTAAGAGGATTTCAAGGGGCTAGAATAACCAGGCCCAGAGAGGATGCCACGCCGGCATAATGTGTGAATTCCAGCTTGTGAGCGGAAAAACCAGGTCTCCTTCTTCTTTGTAACCTGAGTCTTTTGTGCATTCACTGGATCAATTAATATTGTTTGATGAGTAAGCAGGAAAACAAATTATCAAGCAGACCCGAGGGAGCTTCCCATAGAAGCCCACTGGGGTCTCTCTCCTTGACCCTGCCCAGTTCAATGTGTTCATCAGTGGGGGCATTTTGTGAATATCCAATAAACGGCGCTATGGAGGATGTGGCTATAAGTTGCAAATGACAGGACGTGAGCGCTTATTAGTACCATATTTCACTCATTCTAAAACGTGCATTTTAACATGTCTGCAATCCAATGCATCATACAATCGGCTGCGTGTCATAATTTTATTGACGGTATTTCTTTCTCTTCATGGGAATTTTTTTAATGGTGCATCTTACAACGAAGAGAGTCTTATATTTGATGAAATGTGGCATTGGTTGATGTAATCCGAATCAGAGACTGTCATCAGGACAAATGAGAGTGACTCTAACAGGAGGGGATTCGGTGGTGATCAACAACACAGTCCCGCGCTTCAGTTCAAAAAATCAATTGTACAAGTAAAAGATGAAGACAGCTTGGCTTAAATTCAGCGCCTGTCACAGCAACAAGAACGGGTTTGAGTAGACTGCTAGACAAGAGTCAATAGCAAAGTCTCTGCCCCAAAACGAATGCAGTTATGTACTGCGCTAACAGAAACATAGTGTCCCCAAACAGACAGAAATATCTTGTCATTTTCTCTGGTCGGATTGAGTTTAAAACAACTTAGTGCTGTATTTTAAGAGGCATTTTAACAACTGGAGTGTGCCCTTTTATGGAAATTGTGCTTTGGAGTTAAGACCTAGAGCTGTGTTGAGAGGTGACTTTATAAGAAACGCCTTGAGTAAGTGTGTTATTGAATTTATCGTAAGAAAACTTATTGGGCCCATTTTTTGTTAGGAGGACTCAGAAAATTTTCTTTCATTTCCCGATTCAGGAATAGCTGTGCTTCCTGCTTGCTCTTATGAACACTGAATTGTATAACTGCCCATGTCTCTCTTTTTGCCTTGGCTACCAGTAAGTTCAAAGGCAAACTTAGGGACTATATCTAGGCAAGTTCAGAGAACCGTATGGCAAAACACTATGTACAATGTTTACCTTGGGCTGATATTTCCTGCTTTTCTTTTCCCTTCACTAACATTTCCTCTATTACTTTCATACACCTGCCGTATCATTTACGCTTTGCAAGCTCCTTCAAGCCTCTTTTCGAATAAACTGGGGCTATGAATGAATCAGCACCAAAATAACTAAGTGAAAAACGGATGCATATTCAGAGGAGAGCTACTGGGAAGGCAGTGAAGAGAAAATTGTTCCCAAGTGTTAGGAGAAAAGGAACTGGAACTATTTGGAAAGCAGAAGACTTACTGGAAAATAAAAGCCATCCTAAAGATGTTCGCAGGCCTGTCATGGTGAAAAGTGATTGAATTTATTCTGTATGACTCAAAGATAGTAAAATCAGTGGAAGTTAAAGGGAATTCGATTTTTTTTTTCTCAATATGAAAGAAAAACTTACTAAAAACTCAAGCTGCCCAAAATGAGAATGGCTGTCCGGGGAGGCAGTGTGCTCCGCGTTTGCGGAAGTATTCAGGCTGAGGCTGGATGGCCACCTGTCAAGGATGCGAAGGATAGGGTTCCCAAAGGATCTCGGAAGTCCATCTGCCAGTGAGTCAGCTTTTTGTGAAATGGAAGCTGAGGTGAGGAAGAGGAAGCCACCTGCCAAGGGACAGGGCTTGTCCAAGAACCTTGTACTTGTGGGACGGGATTCGGGGAGGTAGGGGCCTGTAGGGAGAGAGGCCACTCTCGGGGAGGGCTGTCTGCCCGCCCCGCCCCACGGGACATTCTTCCAAGCCATTGACAACTGCACAAAGGAAAATCCAGAACACAAATACGAACACCAGGCAGCACAGGCTTCCAACTGGCCTTCGTGCCCTCCCCTGTCCTCTCACAGAGGCTCACGTGGGGAGCACAGGGACGTGACACAGTCAATTCCCCAGGGGTCTTTTCCCGTTCTTTTTCCTCAGTTCAAGTTCCATCCTTCACTCTGATTGGCTGACAATTACCTCATTGTTTCCTCACTTGTTGGAAAATCACATCTGCCCCCTCGGCCCCTCCCTTCTTGCCCCATCCCTCTTGCTCCAAAACGACAGAGTATTTCCCTGGCTGGGTATTCCTCCCCCCAAGTTCACAGCTCCCCATTGTCCCCGACCTGCGTCCCCGGGCTCTCAGTGGGCTCTGTCCTGACTTCATTAGCCATGCAGATTTATGCGGCTCTCCTCTCAGCCTGACACTGTCTTCCCTGCTATGCTAATAGTCAATGTTTCCCTTCTCCCAACTCCGCTGCCAGCAGACCTTATTCCAAACTACCTCAGACCCTCTGTCGGAGCTTGGAGGGGGCAGCCGCAGGGGGTGACCACAGGACAGTCCTTGGCCTAGGGGACAGGAAAGCCCCCCACCTGGGCCAGCTGCTGAGAATTTTAGCTGAGAGTAGGAGGGGAAGAATGAGACAGCCCCAACAGCACAGGCTAAAAACAGACCTGGCCACCTCCGAAGATTCCAGAGATTGAGCCCCTCTTCCGCCCTTCTCCATTCCTGCCCCCGCTCCCAAACAGCTGAACTGCAAACCACACAGCCCTGCGTGGCTTCTTTTCCCGTTGAGGCCACTCAGGATGTTCATCTTAATTTCACTTTGACAGACACAAAGAACAGGGGGAGGAGGGAGCCTACAGTGTGATGTGTCCCCACTCTGCCCACCCCCAAGCGCGGCCTGGGCCCAGCCAGCAGAATCTACAGCTTGGGGATAACTGATAGCCTGAGATCTCAGAAGGTTGGAACCAAGCCAAGGCCATAAACTTTGTTCAAAGTGCTGTTTGATAGTTTATGGTGAAGGGCAGACTCCACTTCCTGGCCCTGGGCCGGCCCCTGCATTGCAGAGCGACCTGCCCGCTGCTCTTCTCACCAGGTTCACAGGCATGTGGTGCTGAGCCACACGTGGTGAGCACGCTTGGTTCCTGTGACCTGGTCCTCGCACACCGGGTCCTCATACACGCAGGCTTTTATGCACCCAGGTCCTTATACACCCGAGCCCTTACATAGCCAGGTTCATGCACTCCCAGGTGCTCACACACCCGGGTCCTTTCATGCCCTGGTCCTCCCACAGCTGGGTTCCCACACACCCAGGTCTTTAAATGCCCAGGTCCTCACACACCAGGGCCCTAACGTAGCCAGGTTCATGCACACCCAGGTGCTCACACACCCCGGTCCTTATGTGCCAGGCCGTCAGGCACAAACACACTGGACAGAGAGTCACAGAGTAGGCCATCAGGAAAGGGTACAGGGCCTCCCCAGACCCCCATTTCATCTACTGGGGAATGGTGTGCAAATGAACTTCAAGAGCAGCCTTGTGGGGAAAAGAGCACAGAATAAGAGGGGTGGGGAGGGAGGGGCAGGTGTTTGTGGTGGGGATGGATTGACTGTGTAACAAAAATGTTTGAGTGCTTCACCAGCCTTTGTCTAAACAAAATGTCACATTTCCATTTAAAAACAAGTTATTGGACTTAATCCTAAGTCCTTCTGACTACAAGGAAACTTGTTTCCCCTCCATATGCCCCCCATGTATCGCTGAGAAACCCCCAGGAATTCTTCCCTGCTTTGCCTGAAGCCATGCTTGCCCCACTGAAGGTCCCTCAACCACCCCTGGGGGCTGCGTTCACCTGACCCCATCCCACAAGCTGGGCTCAGGCCTGTCCCTCCATTCCCCACCACGACAGGCAAAAAGCAGACGGGCACACTTAACCAGGTTCTCACCTGGAGCTGAGACTAAGGGCACCATAACCCGTCCACAAAACTCACATAAACCTCCACAGCGGATGTAGGGCATCCTTCCTGGGTGTCCTTCCGCCTCCCTTCCAGCCTGATTCACTGAGGGAAAGAACCACCTTCCTCTCCCCACATCTGATATTCAAAGGCACTCACAGCCCATCTCCAACCTGTCACCCCATCACCCTTCACAAAGCCTTGAGTGTGATCCCCACTCTGTGACATTCTAGAAAAGGCAAGACTACGGACAGTAATGAGATCAGAGGTTGCCAGGTGGAGAGAATTAAGAGGCACAAACTTCCGGTTATAAACTAAGTCAGTCATGGGGATATAACGTACAGCATAGAGAATATTGTTGATAATATTGTAATGACTTTAAGTGGTGACAGATGGTAACTAGACTTACTGTGATGATCATTTTGTAATGTATATAAATAGCAAATCACTATGCTGTACACCTGAAACGAATAGGATATTGTACGTATAATTCATAGAAATTTTTAATAAAAAAAGGGATGTCAAATGCAAATTAAAGCCATAGCAAAGTACCCCTTCCCACCTAAGGGAACAGGTGCAGTAAGAAGGCTGGCACAGCTCAGTGCTGGCAAGGGCATGAAAGCACAGGGACTCTCACACAGCGCTGGCGAAGTGCAAAGTGGCACGGCCACTTTGGAAAACAGATTGATTTTAGCCACCTCGAATGTGAGCCCAGCTGTTTCACTCTGAGATACATAACCTAGAGCACGGTTCTCAAACTTTACTCTGCCGTTAGCACACCTGGGAAAGGGACGTCTTGTTAAAACAGACTGCTGGACCCTTCTCCCAGCGCGTCTGATTCAGCGGATCTGGAGGCAGAGTCGAGATTCTGCATTCCTAACGCGCTCCCAGGTGATCTGATGCTGAGGCCGCATTTTGAAAACCAGGGCCCTAGAAAAATTATTGCACGTGTGCCCCAGGAAACTAACAAGAAAGTCCATTGAAACAACCCAAATGCCCATCAGCTGTAAACTGGACGCAGAAGTTGTGGCATATGAAATACTAATCAGTACCACAAAAGAATGAAACACAGCCATGGACGTTAACATGGATGAATGATGAGTAAAAAATAACCAATCAGAGGAGGACACATAGAATACGATTAGATTTAATTAAAGCTCAGAAACAGGTCGGACTAAGAAAACGGTCCTAGGGACGCAGATGCTAAAACTCTAAAGACAGGCAATGGAACCACAGTCCCAAACCGTCCCAGTGGCCCTGCCTCTGGGGCGGGGACCTATGACCGGAAGACATACAGAGCACTCGATCCTGAAATCCGCGTTCTACCCTGACTGGCGACTGGTGACGTAGATGCTTGTTTTGTGATTATTTTTCAAACTGAACATATCTATCTTTGGACCAGGTTCTGAGGAACACTACCTTAGAGCTTCCAAACAGATCCATCAAAAACTAAAAATTCTGCACCAGTCCTTTCCCTGTGCCTGGCTCCCTCATTCCTGGAAAGGGAGTGGGACATCGTCTAAGTCACGTCTCCAGCTCAGGGTGACAGCAGGCCGGCCTGGCCCGCCCTCCTCCTTCTGCGTCTCCTCTGAGCAGCTGCTGAACCAGAACACACATCCGTGCGGCCACAAGGGCAAGTCGTCACGCACAAATAGCGCATGGAGTCCAGACCCGCGTTAGGAAAGATACACTTTTCTCCCAGAAACACAGTTAGTAGAGATTAGACTTTCCCCACGGAAAATGGAAATTATTTTTCATTATTATACAAAGTAGTTTGGCTCCTGAGAACCAGGCTCTCAAACCTGTCATTCCAGAAAAGGGTCTTGGCTCTATGTTTGCATAACCAAAGGTTCTTCAGGGGTGGTTTTTCCCTCCAGAACAATGAAGCTGGTCTGCCGCAAAATTACCCCAGAGCAGAAAACTGCTTCCAACCTTCAAATGAAACCAGAGCAAATTGTTACTTGTGTATAGAAGCCTGTATTTTTTCTTCTTCTCTCCCCTCCTTTTCTTCCTTTAAAGCAGCGGTGACTTCTTTCTTTACACCACAGTCATTTCCATTTGTGAACACTCTTGCCCTACTGATTGAAATACTTCTTACCCAGAGCTTTTAGCTGGTTGGTTCTGTTTCTGCTTCTTGGGGCCAGGGTACAAATCTAATACCTCTTCAACACGACAACCTTTCAAATAGATGAAGACAGTTAGCACATTGCTCCTGAATTTTCTTTCATTCTCGGTCCCTGGGCCATCTCCCGTAGGGCAGTTTTGAACCCCTTCTTTCTCGGTTGATGTGTTTTCAGGCTCCATGTTGTCTCTCCCCAGATCTGAAGGCAAGTTCCAGTTGTAAGAAGAGAGACACTGTTTTCCCCCTACCTGACTTATAGGGTGGGCGGGGCCCTGCCAAGTAGACTGACAAAAGGCAGGGTAACAAGAGAAGAGCAAACAGAAGTTTGTTAACCCGTGCTTGTGCGTACGTGTGGGAGTGCTCAGTGATGAGTAACTCAGCCGGGTGGTTAGAACTCAGGCTTATGTAGCATCTTAACACAGAACAATAAAGTTTTAGAGAAGGGACAAGGCAAAGGAAAAGAACGTTGAGTTTCTAATGTTGACAAATTGTGGGAAGGCAAGTGTTCGGGAAAACTACCAACACATAAGGGTTAATTTTAGCAAAGTTAGTTAGATTCCTTTGGTGCTGGTCTCCGGGTTGATAGGGGTTTCGTGTTGTTTCTGGTGATTCACTTCTGTCTTTCCTGGTAGAGAAGGGAGGAGTGATGACTTTACAGATTTATGTCCTGCTTTTAGGCAAACAGGAGGCAGACAGAGAGCTTTTCTTATGTCTGCTTCTTCTCAACTGCTTCAGCTCAAAATAACCCTTGTGCCGAAGTGCCGTACTCTGCTACCCTTCACAGCAGGATTATCAACCCCCGTGTGCAAGACATGATGTGCCTACTAAGGCCACACTTTCGAGGGCACTATGCATGGTATCCGAAGCAATTTTTCACCGATGATGAGTGTCGGTACTGGAGGAGAAAGACAGTAAAAAATTAGTTTGTCTTTTTAAAAGCAGAAGCTATTGCAACAGTGTGAAATGTTTATTATTGATGCCTAGTTGTCATGCAGCACAATACCAGCTGATGTCAGAACCTGAAGGGCTGCCAAACAAATAAGAGACTTGTCAGATTCCGTTTGCCAGGCATTGAATTTGACGACAGCAGTTAACTCTGGGTAAGTGGCCTCAGTCTTCATAGTGCAGAGCTCATTGTATTAGTAACAGATAAACCCTGAAGGCTCAGTGATTTAACACAATAAAAAGTCATTTCCTGTCTCTTTATATTCAATGGGGGAACTCCTGTGCGGGTGGCTCTCTCTTAAGCAGAGCTTCAGGGGTCCAGCCTCCTTCTCTGCCATTGTCAACAGGCTGTTCCTGAGACTGTCCTGAGGACGAGGACAAATGCAAAGGACATCACTTCTGCCTCATTAACCTACTGGCTAGAACTTGGTCACAGGCCCAACCTAACCACAGGAAGGCTGAAAAATATAGCTGGATATGTAAGTAAGAAGAATCTATTTCTTGTCTCTTAACATTCGAATGTGGGGGTCCTGTATGGGTAGCAAATAACACCTTAATATTTATGTGAAAATTGTCTGGACTTGCTGGGCCCCCTGAAAGGGTCTCAGGGGCCTCCAAGGGTCTCTGGACCACGCTCTGAGGCGACTGCCCTGGACCATCAGATGCCCCGAGGCAGGCTGGCTTCACAACACTACAGTTGGACACTGAAAGGTCACATACAGGGTTAAAGTGCCCTTGGTCAGTTTTCTGCCTTGCCCAGGCCCTATTTGAAGGGACTGAGCTAACTGCCTCCCTCCCCGCCGTGTTAGGGGCCGCTGCAACTGCTTGTGCTTCTCAGTCCTTGATTTCCTCAGCGCTATGCTTATGTCCACGACTTATGACCTCTTCCCATTCAGCTCAGACAACCTGGGACTATTCCTGGGACAGATGTCAGCAGCCAGGCCCTGCTGACACAGTCTCCGCCTCTCTTTGAAAAAGGCTAATAGAGGAGCAGAGACTCTTGCCTCTAATTCCCAACAGGAAGTCCACCCTGCACCCCTTTGACCTGCATCCCTTCTCCTGGGCTTTCCTGACAGGCCCTGCGTCCTGCTCTGCCCAAACAAACAGAGCCGGCGCCTCCCCCACCACTCAGCGGCCGGGAGCCTCAGGCCTCAGGAGCCCATGAACCCCTCTCCCCTCCTCACGCCCACATGGCACGGGCACTCCTGTGTGGCTTCCAGCACTCCAGGTAGGAGGCTCCCCACGCACCACGGAGTTTCTATGTTAGATCCTGTCCCTCCAACTCCTTCAGGTGGGGGATCAGGTGATGAGATGGGGCAGACCTTATAGCCCCTGGCCTGTCATTGGAGCCTCCAGAACTCTTTCCCTCTCCTGCTAGTGCTCTTTCTCGAGGTGTGAGCCTGGGGTGGAGTGCACTCAGGGCAGAAACCGGTTCTGCCTGTTTGTGCTGCACTTCAAGTCTCTGGGCCTCACTAGGGATCGTGCCTTTTGAACCCCAAAGTCAGGAATTGGTCCCCTTTTCATAGGTCTAATCTTTGCTTGACAACCACCCCCGACCTGGGGCAAATGGCTGCCTCGTCTCTCAGACTGTGGAGGCGAAAACAGCACGGTGGTGATGTTTCCAGGAACTAGTCTGCTGGGTATTATAAATGGGTTAAGTGGTTTTGCGGCAACAATTAGGCTTCAAGTCACTTTTGAAAGAGAGAGAGGGAGAAAGAGAGTGAGTGAGCAAGCTTATTCCAAAGGCAAGGCTTTAAAGTGGGCACTCTGGGTTGTTTGTACTGCCTGCTGGCAGCCCATGGGGGCGGGGGGCGGGGCGTTTGGAGCAGACAAGGGAAGAAATAGGCAGTAACTCTGAAAATGCCCTGTGTGGGAAGATGAGAAGAACTAGTTGCCTCTCAGGCCATTTTCATCTGGAAAATTCTTTTCTCCCAGTCCCAGGTCCTGCCCTCAGCACCCCCCCACCCTGCCCCGGTCAATGAAGCCCAAGCTGGCCCTCTTCCTCCAGTCCTCCACTCCTAGTGTCCTTCCTTGATCTTGCCAGGGCGTGGCTGTTGGGCAGAGGAAGCGCAGGTAGCAGAGAATGCTGCCAAGGACACAACCAGTGCCAGTCGGTCCTCAGACCCCACTGGGCCCCAGGCCCCGGCTGGCAGAAGTGCCAGTCACGTGCTGCCACGATGTCCGGTTTTCAGAGCACTGATCCACACCTGCTCCCCTACAAGAGGACCCGCTCCTGGACCACGGTCTAGTCGGGCTCCTCTGAACTCTTCTCAACCAGGCCCCAGCTTCTGGGCTTCTGTGTCTGTCTCTGCATTACCCAATATTAGCAAGAACCCTGCTAAGTCAGTTTAATAAGAGCCCCCATCCTTGACATCTGATTGCGTTCAGTATCTGAATAGGTTTTTCACCCTCCACCATCCCCCAGGGGATGTTTGAACAGCATGCTCTGCCTTCAGCAGGAATCCTGACAGAGAGAAAGGGGGGAGGGAGAGAGAGATCAATTTGTTGTTCCACTCATTCATTCATTCATTGGTTAATTCTTGCATGTGCCCTGACAGGGAACCGAACCTGCAACCCTGGCATCTCAGGACAACACTCAAACTGACTGAGCTACTCAGCCAGGGCATATTTCCCTAGTAGGAGGCATAATGCCCTCTACCCTCTGTTCACCCACGTGGTCACAAGTAGCAAGATTTCGTTCTTTCTTATGGCTGAGTCAATAGCCCATTGTGAGTATGTGCCACATCGTTATCCATTCATCTGTCAATGGATACTTCGGTGGTTTCCGTATCTTAGGTGGGCTATGTAATAGCACTGCAGTGAACATAGGTAGGGCGCCTATATCTTTTCGAATTAGTGTTTTGGATTTCTTTGCATAAATACCCAGATGTGAATTGCTAGGTCATATGGTAGTTCTATTTTTAATTATGCTAAGTGAAATAAGTCAGACAGAGAAAGACAAATACTGTATGATTCCACTCATTTGTGGAATCTAAAAATACAAAACGAGTGAATAAACAAAGCAGAACAAACTCATAGACACAGAGGACAAACGGATGGGTGCCAGATGAGAGGCGGTTGGAGGAACTGGTGAAGAGATGGCCAAATGCCAGTTATGGAGACATAGAGTACGGCATAAGGTTACGGCCAGTAATACCATAGTCACTGTATGGCGCCAGATGGGTACCAGGCTCATTGGATGATCGATTCCCGATACAGAAATGTATGTATAAATGCATATATAGAAGGTATGCAAATGTCTAATCACTCTGTTGTACACCTAAAAGTAATATAATATTGTATGTCAGCTATAATTGAAATAAAAAAATTATTTTGAAGAATCTAGTAGGTCAGTTTAGCCAGAACCTTCCCTTCCCGATGCTTCCTCATAGCAGTTCCCATTCACTGACCACCCCACACGGAGCCCTGGCTGTTGGTGCCCACTCTTCCCTGTCATTCAGAGTTGAGTCTCTCTCCCTCACTGCCCAAGCCCCCTGTGGTGGTCCCTACACCTATCACGAGTCCCCTGACGGAAGTCTGTCTTACTATGCTTAAAAAGTGCCGTGAATAAGTCTTCATTTCAGAGGTAGAATAATGTGCCCTGACAGGTGTGGCTCAGTTGGTGAGGTCCTGCAGACTGAGGGGCCGCCGGTTCGATTCCGGTCAGGGCACATGCCTGATTGCAGGCTGGACCCCTGGATAGGGGTGTGTGAGAGGCACCAATCGATGCTTCTCTTGCACATTGATGTTTCTCTCCCTTTCTTTCTCTCTCCCTTCTCCTCTCTCTAAAAATAAATAAATAAAAATCTTTTTTAAAAAAAGAATAATGTACTCTGGCCAGGTAGCTCAGTTGGTTGGAATGTTGTCCTGATGCGCCTAGGTTGCAGGTTCAATCCCTGGTCAGGGCACATACGAGATGAAACCGGGGACTGCATAAATAAGTGGAAAAACAAATATTTCTCTCTCTCTCTCTCTTCCCCACTTCCTTCCACACTCTCTCTAAAGTCAGTAAAAATAAAAAATAAAAAGAAAGCATTAGAAGAAAGGTTTTTCTTTATCATCTCATATACAAGAGTTCACACACAGGACCGCTGAAGCCCTCCCAGGGAATAGGCAGATGAGCTCAAAATAAGCCCCCTCCGAGGAAGTAGGCTGATGATGCACACGTTCCTGGGCCTTAGGAGGTTTGGTTGAGCCTGTGTCCAGCAGGAGGGCACCAGCACTGCCTGCCCAGCTCCTGGACAGGAGGAACAGAGCTACCAGAAAGAAGCCCACCCTGTGGAGAGGCTGGGAGGTCACAGAAGCTGGAGGGAGGATTAAGTCAAAGCAGGTGCAAGGCCAACCCTGTGAACATGACCAGTATGTGGCCCACAGCGAAGGGACTTAAAAGGGCAGGACTGGGGTTTCCACCAGTATGCCATAAACGCTGGAGAGCCCCACACCCTTCACAGCTGTGCCACCAACTGCAGGTCCACATGTAACGTCTGGTTCCGATGCAGCCAAGGATACGTTCTATAACAGCAGTCATCCATCAGACTGAACGCTGAGCTGAGCGGGCAATGGGATGCGGAATACAGTGGAGTACAAGCTGCTGCGAAAGGAGGCCGAGGGCCTGGTGGTGGTGGAGACAGTTTCCTTTTGACCAGAACGATAGAGAGCATTGTCTCCTGGGGAGAGGAGGGTCCAGCCAGGGCAGTAAACAATGGTACTCCAACAGTGACCCAAGGTTAAAGGACATCAAAGGACAAGGGAGTGACAGTAGATACAATTGCATTTCTTTGTACGTACCAATACAAGTCCTAGTATCTAAAAGTGTGCCAGGAGGCTGACGTGGGCATCGCAGGGGTGAAGACGATGGGATGACATAGGTCCCCACACCAAAGAACTTGCACCTTCATGAAGCAGTCCATATTTTGAGGTATTTCTTTATATGATGAAGAAGTTCTAGAAAATACACAATATTTCTCAGCTTCCCCAAAACAACCAACAGAGTAGTTAACAGAAAGACTAGAAGCAAGTAAATCAAGATGGTAATGGAAGTAATCCCCAGCTGTGAGAATATAAATGATTGTTCCTGTTTCTGCACTTCCTATACTTCTAAATTTCATCAAAATGAAATGAAAAGGCACACAAACAGTTTTTAAAAGCTCAAAAAATAGGCTGCAACTCCTACACTTTCATGGGTGCAATCTTATCGAATCCTCCCAACATCTCTGTGGGACACACTATTTTGTCCATTTTCAGATGGGAAAACTGAGGCCAACGCTATTAAATAATTTCCTCAGGATCACACAGCTGGTACACAAATGGATATGGACTTGAAACCAGGTCTTTTGACTCTAGATTCCATGTTTTGTTCAAGGCCTTAATTCCAGTTACTACTGTTGAGTTACAAATTACCCCCAAACTTAGCCCCTTAAAGCAAACATTATTTCACTTATGACTTTGTGAGTCAAAAATTCAGGAAAGGCATGGCTGGGCAGTTCTCTCTGGTGTCTCTCTTGTGGCTACAGTCAAATGTTAGCTGGATCTATAGTATCTGAGAGCTCAGTTGGGCTGACCGTCCCCAACAGCTCATTCACATGATTGGCCATTGGTGTTGGCTGAATAGGCTGTTAACTAGAGAACCCGTGCATGGTCTCTCCAGTGTAGCCAACTCGGGATAGTTGGATGTCACACCTGGTATCTAGCTTCCCCCAGAACAAGCTTCTGATCTGGCCTCGGAAGTTACGCAGGACCACTCCCATACATTCTTTTGGTGACAAGTGAATCGTTAGACAGACTAGATTCAGAGGGGGAACTAGGCTCCACCCTTTGATGGAAGCAAGGCAAAATCACATCATAAAGGAGCCTGTGGGGTCAGAGAGATTGTTTCAGCCAACTCTGGAAAATAAAGTTTGCCTCAGTCATTTAATCCAATGCTTCCCAACCTTTGACGCTGTGTAGCACACACAGAAAGCATTAATATGGGCGTGGCTCATGCCACCCCAACTGGGAAGTTCTGATAGGCTAGCCCTCTGTGATTAGCAAAGCTTCCTTTCCTTACTTCATGGCCTGTGTGTGTTCAAGGGCAAGATTTCCCACATGCTCCATGGTGCTTTTGGGCCAACAGAAAAGAAACTCCCAGCTCTGACTCCTCCGTGCTGCAGGTATCTCTGCCGTGAGGATTTCTGTGTCCAAAAGCTTCGAGACAGCTTTTCATCTTATCTTTCACACACATTAAAGGGGAGAAAACATGGATTCTGTGTGCATCGCATCAGTTTAAAATACATGCTGCCAATCAAAAGAATAATAACTGTGATGGATTGAGCACTTCAAATACGTTAAAATTCATGAGTTCACAATGATTCTGAAACAACAAAGACGACAATAGACACCATTATGGTAATCTTCAGAGTTTTCCAGAGCACTGACTCATTCAGAAACTGGAGAATAAAGGGAAAGGACGAAGCATTTATCCTGCCCTTCCGATGAGTATATGAACTATATGTCACATGAGGTACCAACGCATTGCCGCTCGGCTCCCAGTCCACACTTCTTGGCTCTGCCTTGTGATCCTGGTATTGGATCCTGTAAACATTTCTCCTGTTGCCACCTGGAGTAATGTTAAGCTTTTGTCAGTAGAGGATGCTGGAAGGACATTGTAGGAGGAAGGAGTTACTTCCAGGCTCCAGTGTGCTTTCCTGCTTGTTCCTGTGGTGCACAATGGGCAAGAGTGTGGAGGATTCCCCAGTGAGTTTTAGGGGCTCCCCTCCCCAAATCCAGCCCCACCTCAATATACAGCTTTCTATCGAGCTTGTCAGTATCCCAGTTTCCTGCTCACCAGGCCTAACTCAAAGCACTCGGGTGACTTCCCCGCTATCCAACAGGCACAGCCACAATCTCTCCATCTTGGGTGGGGAGACCCTCTTCCTGCTTGTGACAGGGCTCTGAGTGCCCTGACCCAGCTCCAGAGGTATGGCTGTTCTCTGAACCTGCCATTCCTAAAGTCTTTAGTTTCTTAACACCCTATTGGTTAACCCCATATTATTATTTAATAATTTCCTTATTAAAATTTTTCTGTTTGACTTATGGCCAAGATGGAGGCGTAGGTAGACACACTGTGCCTCCTCGCACAACCAAAAGAAGGACAACAACAATTTAAAAACAAAAAACAGCCAGAACTGACAGAAAATAAAACTGTATGGAAATCCAACAACCAAGGAGATAAAGAAGAAACATTCATGCAGACCAGTAGGAGGGACGGAGACAGGCAGCTGGGGGGAGAGAATCGTGGCAAGGCGGCAGCTGGCGGACCCAGTGAGGTGGCGGATTGTGGAACGGGGCAGGCCAGGCTGCAGCTGGCCAGCGAGGCAGCAGCTGGTGGACCAGGTGACAGACCGCACAACCCAGAGTTCCAGCACGGGGAAATAAAGCCTCAAACCACTGACTGAAAACACCTGTGGGGGTTGAGGCAGCAGCAGGAGAAACTCCCAGCCTCACAGGAGAGTTCACTGGAGAGACCCACAGGGGCCTAGAGCATGCACAAGCCAACCCACTTGGGAATCAGGACCAGAAGGGCCCAATTTGCTTGTGGGTAGCGGGTGAAGTGACTGAAAACCAGCAGAGAGGGGAGCAAGCACTACTGCTCCCTCTCGGACCCCTCCCCCACAGACAGCATCACAATGCCCCTTACTACATAATAGGGTTGCCCCACCCTGGTGAACACCTAAGGCCCCGCCCCGCCTCCAACAGGCGCGCCAAGACAAAAAAAAATGGCCCAAATGAAAGAACAGGTCAAAGCTCCAGAAAAAGTACAACTAAGTGATGAAGAGATAGCCAACCTATCATTTGCACAGTTCAAAACACTGGTAATCAGGAAGCTCACAGAATTGGTTGAATTTGGTTGCAAATTAGATGAAAAAATGAAGCCTATGCTAAGTGAAACAAAGGAAAATGTACAGGGAACCAATAGTGATGGGAAGGAAACTGGAACTCAAATCAACGGTGTGGACCAGAAGGAAGAAAGAAACATCCAACCAGAAAAGAATGAAGAAACAAGAATTCAGAAAAATGAGGAGAGGCTTAGGAACCTCCAGGACATCTTTAAACATTCCAATATCTGAATCATAGGGGTGCCAGAAGGAGAAGAGGAAGAACAAAAAATTGAAAACTTATTTAAACAAATAATGAAGGACTTTCCTTATCTGGCAAAGGAAATAGACTTCCAAGAAGTCCAGGAAACTCAGAGAGTCCCAAAGAAGCTGGACTCAAGAAGGAACACACCAAGGCACATCATAATTACATTACCCAAGATGAAAGAGAAGGAGAGAATCTTAGAAACAGCAAGAGAAAAGGACACAATTACCTACAAAGGAGTTCCCATAAGACTGTTATCTGATTTCTCAAAAGAGACCTTGCAGGCAAGAAGGGGCTGGAAAGAAGTATTCTAAGTCATGAAAGGCAAGGACCTACATCCAAGATTACTGTATCCAGCAAAGCTATCATTTAGAATGGAAGGGAAGATAAAGTGCTTCTCAGATAAGGTCAAGTTAAAGGAGTTCATCGTCACCAAGCCCTTATTATATGAAATGTTTAAGGGATTTATCTAAGAAAAATAAGATAAAAAATATGAACAGTAAAAATGACAGCAAACTCACAGTTATTAACAACCACACCTAAAACAAAAACAAAAACAAACTAAGTCAACAACTAGAACAGGAACAGAACCACAGAAATGGAGATCACATGGAGGATTATCAACAGGGGAGGGGGGGGGACAGGGGGGAAAGGTACAGAGAATAAGTAGCATAAATGGTAGGTAGAAAATAGACAGGGGGAGGGTAAGAATAGTATAGGAAATGTAGAAGCCAAAGAACTTATAAGTATGACCCATGGATATGAACTATAGGGGGGAAATGTGGGAGGGAGGGGTTGTGCAGGATGAAGTGGAGTGAAGGGGGAAAATGGGACAACTGTAGTAGCATAATCAATCAAATATATTAAAAAATTTTTTTCTGTTCAAATCCCTGCGTGGTTTCTGTCTGTTTTCTGGACCCTGGTTGATATTCAAGTACTTGACAAAAAGAAGGTTCTTTTATATACAAGAAGACCAGCTGATGAATGTGCAAGGAATGATACAATTGGAATGCTCTGCAGTGAAAAAACTAGGCCATGATCCTGAATGGCTGCTACAGCCATCTGGTGAAAGGCAGGTGGGGAACCGAATAACAGGTGGATTAGGCTGATCACACCTGAATCCACAGGCAGGGTGATGGGGAGCAGATGCAGTGTCAGTGGCCACGCCCTCTTGCGCATGGCACGTCCCAAGACCTAGAACCTAATTTTGTATTTGTAGTTTCGGTTTCTTTCTTTCAAAGTAAGCTCCTCAAATCGGAAACTTCAAGGTCCACATGCCTGGATCACTGTGTGAAAGCCATGATCGACTTTAACGTCACAAACACAGAAACGGGCAAACAGGATGCCCTTCCTGATGTGATGGAATAGGAAACGGCACCATCCGTGAAATACCTTTGCCAAAAGTTTAACCTCAAACTGATCAAGCTCCAGATATCATCACTAATTTATACAAACACTTGGGATCGAAGAACACGTTGAGACGCCATCAGAATACAATAGCCAAGTCCAAAACATGGGAGATTTTACAGGACAAATTACCCAGTTTTTTTTTTTTTTAACAAATAAATAACAGGTTAAAAAAAAAGTTGAGGCAGTAAAGGAGAATCACAGATTTTAAAAGACTTTTGGAGAAATATCACCAAAAATAATGTGTGCACCTTTTTTGGATCCTGATTCAGATCAAATAACCACTTATGAGGTCATCAAAATTTCTATGCTGACTGGATCTTAGATGATATTAAGGAATTATTGTTAAATTCTTTTAGCTGGAGTACTGGTATGTGGATATATTTTTGTATAGAGTCCTTGTCTCTTAGAGATAAATGTTTAAGTATTTTTGAATGAAGTGATAAGAAGTCTGACATTGTTTTTAAAAATAACCTCACAAAGGGTTGGATAGTAGAGGTTACAGGTAAAGTACAGGTGACCTTACGTTGCTAGATGGGGAAGCGAGGTGATGGGTACATGGAGGTTCGTTATGAATATGTTAATTATATCCAAACACACTTTAGTGTATGTTTGAAAATGCCATCATAAGAAGTTTCATGAAATAAAGTGTATGCTGCCACAGATGACATATTATCTGCATATTAATAACCAAATTAATATTGTATATTGCAGTTTCCAGAGCACTTTTCATACATAATTTAATGTAATCCTAGCTGTAGGCTTACAAGATAGGTTTTATTGTCTTCATTTCACAGGGAACAATTCAGAGTGGTTAACTCAGTGGCTCGGAGGCCTGGGCCCCGGAGGAGGCAGAAAAGGAATTCAGACCCTGGTCCTCTTTTCATAAATCCCAAACCCCACTTGGCGAGGTGGACGAACGGCGGGAGGATCCAGGTGAAGTCACTGAACTTCTCAGCCTGAGAAAAACAGGAACAATAGTATTTCGCCTGCCTCCTTCTTAGTTGTTGGGAAATTCTAGAATGCTGATTTCTACGAAAGTGCCTTGTACATTGTAAAGGTGTCTTATGAATTTAGATAACACACTAGTTTTCTCTACAAAAGTGGGAAAGAGTGGAGAACTCTAGGGGCTGGTCTTGAGGGACCAAAAGTGTGCTCTTGGCAACTTCTGCCTCGCCTTTCTCTAGACCGCCTCTCGTTCCCAAAGCCCTTCCTTACATCAGTACTAACCCACATCAGCAAAGATGGTTCTCCCTGTGGCTCACGCAAATGCCTGCCGTGGTCCCTGGTGTGCTGTGTTGTGTTGCTTGTAGGAACAGAGACTCCACAACAGCTGTTTATAGCGCAAGTTTTCTGGCTAGATCTTAGGCTAATAAAATGAATATGGAACTGTGTGGTATTTTCCACTGTTGTCCAGAATTCTCTATTAGATGATTTACACTAAGTCATCAGTGCCCAAGAAGTCTCATCAAGCGACACTGGAAAACAAGTGAGGTGCTTTCAGTTCTCCAGGGGGAAGAAATATCGAGTGGCACAATTAAAATGGCTGATATTAAATAACGACAACTGCAAAAACAAAAAACAAAAGCAAAACCTCTCTGGGGACTCGGTACAGACTCATCCAAACAGCCGTGTCGAATGGCAGCTTCCGAACGCCCACTGCAAAGCATCTCGCTCTGAAACACACACTCAGTGATTGCAATGCAATTGTGCCAGTGAGTTATTTAAATACTAACAAGAGTGCTTACATATAACTATTTCACCTTAGATAAGCTATCTCATTTGTAAGTATTTCTTTTATAGTAATAGTTTTAGCCATAAACAACTTTGGGAGTCCCGTTGCCTTGCTGGGTTGCAATTTTCTTAGTCATAAGTTAGGAAGGAGAATAATATTTATCTCATGGGTTAAAATTAAATGAGATCAGATGTGTAAAAATACCTTGTGCTTTGCTCAGAGTCTGGCAAAAAGCAGGTGCTAAATGTTAGTGTCTCTTTGAATATAAGTACTTGTTAAATTGTGCATTTCAGCCTATAATTGCCACAGGAGCTCAGGGAAGGGGGGCCTCATGGACACCGCCGTACCAGTGTGTGATGGCCGGAGCACCAGTGCTACTGAAAACGGGGGGCTGGCCGTGTGACCAAACAGTGTAGAACGTCAGTTTTGGAATCTTGGTGCTGAGTGCACGCCCGTTCACCGAGCGTTTGTTCAACTTTTCTGAGTGTCTGAAAAGCATTATTAATACAACGTTGGGAGGTGAAGTTAAAAATAAAATCTGGTGACCCCTCGGAGCTGTCCTGGGCACAAGGCGCCTCGGGTGAGTAAATGAAAATCAGCTGTCCGGATCTGTGAGCCCACTTGGTGGAGACTGGGAGGGAGAAAGGCAGGCAGGGTGCACTGGGGGCGGCCGAGGAAGCAGCCCTTTCCTGACGGGTGGACACAGTGCTGGAACCCCAGCTCACAGAGGGGCTCGCGCGTGCAGCCAGGAAAGTGTGCGTCACTTGGAACATCTGTGCGGCACTTCTCCCGCCAGACAGGCCAGATCCCTCCCAGCCCTGCTTCCAGCAGCTGGGGGAGCAGGGCTACAAACAGTCACTCCGCTTTTAAAATGGAAAGTTTCAGTCCCAGGGTTTCCACAGGAACTTCTGGAGCTTGTGAAAGGTACCTTGCTACTCAAGAGCTGAATTAAACGGTAAAATTTCAGAACAGCTATAAAAGTGAGTCTCAAATGCCCTGAAAATAGCATGTGTGAGTGATTCATTGGATTCTAATGTCTTGTTTGGGTTTAACGGGTCATCCAGCACATTCAATAGGAGAGTATGGGTCAACACTTCGGCCAAACGCAGCGGGGGGCTGCTAGCTACAGTGCACAGTTCACTGGGGTACGGCTCCCTTGAAATTTAGTCAAATGGGAGTATACATGTGTATCTTAACTCTGGACAGAGGCTTAAATATTTTGAATATTCCTGAAGCTAATAAACATCTGTTGAGCACCTACTGTCTACCATGTGACTACTATGAAGTACAGAAAATACTGCCTTTTCTATGATACGTGAATTACGCAATTCCAGGAATGTGTCACACGCAAGCCTTTTGTAAGCACGATACGATCTCCTTACCTGTTCTTCTCTGTGAGAATCACTGGCGTCTTTACAGTCATGCAAATATCAAATCAGGGGCACAATTGAGACTCTATATTCAGCTGGTTAGGGATCACTATTAATTTTTTAAGTGGGTATAAATTGAACATGCCAGTGGTTTGGAAGGATATAAACTGAAAAATAAAGTTCACCTTCACACAGCACGCCCAGTCTCACTCCCCAGAGGTCACACTGATAACAGATTTTTGCATGCACTCCCAGCAAACTTTATAGAAATGCAAGTGTATATGTGGCCCCAGGCTGGCTGCCCCCTCCTCTGCCTGGCTGACTCTCTTTTGGCTCCATGCCATGCTTGACGCAAGGCTCAGCCCCTTGAACAGCTTTTACAAGAAATCTAATCAAACCAAAAACGGTCGGCTGTTTAAAGTATCATTAAGGATTGGTGGGATTCGGGAGAAGGGTCACATTGTCTGGCATCAGCATCTCTCTCTTAAACAAAACTGTGTCCACCATGTGTCTCCTTCATAGCTTTGCCAGCCCAGAACTGACCATTCTCTTCTTTGGCCCCTGTTCACTGCATCCAGCCCCGCCCCCCCCCCACAGCCTCAGTAATTCTGGTCATGCCTGTTCCAAGGTCACGCCTGTTCCAAGAGGCTTTGTGGGTCCCTACGTACAGTGCCAACTTTCTGTCCTCATTTCCCAGCCAACTGCTTCAAGTACAGTTTGCTCCAGCCACACTAGGACATACTTCAGTGTGGCCTCATTGTTTCCCACCGGAATGTCATGCACTTTCTAAAATATCCTCCCTGCCATAGGGCTCTGTGCATCTAGTTTAGCCCCCACTCACCCCCATCTCAACCCCTATTTTCTAAACTCACCCCAGTTAAGGTGTATTTGACCAGTCCCTTTTTGATGGACTTTGCAGTTACTTCTAGTTTTCTCCTGCAGTATTCAATAAACGATGTCATAATTAATATCACTGGAGTTATATCTGTGTGCACTTGTGAGTCTGTGGCCAACTCTTAGCAGAGCAATGTGTGAGTCAAGGACATGCATTTGCAATTGGATGTACCTTGACACATTGCTCTTCGAAGAGCGACACGAGTGCCCATGAATGTGCGCTCCCATACTCCTCTGCTTCCCACACCTCGGCTAACACTGGATATTACTAAACTATCATCATTACTAATCTAATAGCGAAAACTAGTATATCATCATTATTTTAATCTGCCCTTTTGTAATGATAAGAGGGGTTAAGCATCTTTTCATAATTTACTTGCCTTTTTTTTTCTCTATCAATCATATCAGTATTGATATCAGCAAAATCTATCTCCCATTAGAAAGGTCTTTTCCCTTTGCTCCCAGGACAGCTCCACCCTCTGAGTCTTTGGTACCCTGTTCTTGTCCCTTTGCTGGCTTCTTTTTCTTTACCCACCTCTGGAGTGTTGCTCTTCTCCAAGGCTCCTGCCTCACCCACTCCCTTAACCTCTCCCCTAGCCTCCAAGCCCACATACCCACATCCTCAAAAACAACCTCTACCTGGACATCTGCAGGAGCCTCAAAGGCAACACGCTGCCCCATGAACCTGCCCTTCCAATGGTCCCTTTTATGGTTAATGGGGTCTTCCATCCTGTCAGCCTCAGCCAATCAGGCACCAAGTCCCACAGAAACATGTTGCCCAGACATCTAAACTTTTCTCTCCTTCCCTTCGAGGTGCCTTAGCCCATGACATCATCATTTCTTGCTCTGAATGTCACACGCTTCCTACACTATTTCTCCTGCCATCGGCCTCTGTGCACTCAGCTTTATCCCCCGCTCTGTTGCCAGAGGTAGCTTCTCCAATAAGCATAACAATCCGCAAATGATGATGACACTTTATCTTACAAGGCGCTTACACAGAGTAAGTGACCATCTCTGTAAAATATACAGCTCATGCTAATTCCGCAATAAATATTAGGACTCCTACCTTTCTCCTAAAAAGTAAATCTGGGAGGATAAATCTCTTCGGACTGCATAATGAAGTCTAAAGACCCAGTGGCTTCTAAAAGCCTGACCGACCTCCCCCACCATGGCCTCACACCCTCTGCTCTAGTCAACCGAATTCTTCACTTTGCATGTCTCCACGCCTTCGCACAGACTGTTCCTGATACTGGAAACTTCCTTCCCCACACTTACTCCATTAGTGAGCTCCTTTGATTCTTTAAGATCCAGCTCAAACAGCACTTCCCCTATGATGCCAGGGCCCTGAATTCCTCTGGTCAGGTTCCTGGGCCCCTTCTCTGTGCCCCTTTATTTAATTACAACATTGCGTTGCAATTATTTGTTTACCTGCTTATCTCGGCAACAATACTGAGACAGGGTGCTTTAAAATGTGTGTGGAAGTAACAGGTTCCATGTGTTAAGAAGCACCTGGGGCCCTGGCCAGGTAGCTCAGTTGGTTAGAGCATCGTCCTGATACACGAAGGTTGCGGGATCAATCTCTGGTCAGGGCACATATAAGAAGCAACAAATAAATGCATAAATAAGTAGAACCAAAAAATTGATGTTTCTCTCTCTCTCTTTCTCTCTCTCTTTCCCCCCTCTGTCTCTCTCCTTCTTCCTTTCTCTCTTTCTAAAATTAATAAATTTAAAAAAACAGCACCCTGCATACCCTCCCCTCTTGTGGAGCCAGAGTTATGGGGAAAAGGCATAAAAGTAAGGCGGCACCACAACAGTGCACCAGGTGAGCGGAGCCCAGCCTCTCAGCCCCTGCCCGAGGCATGAGGCTAGTCGACGTACTTCCCGTTTAGACTCGTGTGGTCAGCCTCAGCAGCCGCCCAATCAATTAAAAACATAGAGGGACATCACACAAAGAAGGCAGAATGCAGTCAAGCTGCAAGTCAGTGTCAGAATTGGTAGCCAAAGCCAGGGGAGGGATAATCATTTCAGGAAAAGGAATGATACCTGGGAAGAGGGCAGGCATTGGAGTCAGATAAACTTAAATTCACCGTGCTACCTGGTGGAAACAAACGAACCCTGAAAAATGGCCGACTTATCAGAACAAAGGGCTGGTTGTACTTCCGGTCCACATCCACCAGGTCTACCACCGGGACAAGCCCCTCCTCCTCTCAGTCATGGGGACCTATACTGATGGCATGTGGCAGGTCGGGGCTCCCGCAAAGCAGACGTGAAAGGAAATGAACATGTGAGTGTTGTTAGGCAGTGCTCTTGGAATCCACACCTGTGAAAAAGAGAAGGAGATAGGATCGTGCAGAGGGAGCGAGGAACTACAGTGCAGGCCCACCAACAACCTCGGCCTAACCCAGGGGTCTCTGCAGCTTGAATAGCCAGCCCTTCAGAGCTGTCCCAGGTTGGGCCAAGATGGCTGGATCCTTATACCTCTGTGTCAGTCAGAGGTGGCCCATGCCAGGGGGCTCTGTGCAGCTGAAGCAATCAATCCCTTCAGGGACTGACCGCTGAAGGCCAACTGCAGAGGACAGCACTCTCAACCCCCAGGGCAAGAAGACTTTCATGGAAGGGGACCCGAACAACGCATGCGAGAGCCCGCCAAGCACAGGACTGGATAGTAGCTGCCCCCGCAGAACACGTGCCAAGGTGTCTCACCTTGGATTCTCTCCTGAGGCCAACCCTCAGCCTGGGGCGCAAATACAAGCAGCTTACTGGGGACTACAGAAGGGTGACAGGGAGGTAAGGCAAGCACGTAGATGCTCTAAAGAACAGGATGCTGCTGGGGCTCTGTGAGACAGACTGGAACAGGCCAGCTGCCGTCCCACCCAAGGGGCAGCAAAGCGATGGTATTTATCCACCAAAACCTGACTGGCACACGAGGCCATTCCTGGAGGCAGCCACGCCCTGGCAGTTTCAATGCGCCCGGCCCACTTGTGCAGTCACAGGTCTCTGCAGGAAGGAGCCACGGGAACGGTGGGCACCAGGGGAATGTGGGTCGAGCACTTCTCCCCAGTGTCTGCCACACCAGGGAGGAGAGAGCCTGTCAGGAGTGTCATGTTGCTTCAGCCCAGCAGGGGCACTGTCACATCCCTGAGCAGAGCTAGTTGCAAGGCCCACCCTTGATGGGGCTGGGACAGGGAGTCTGTCTGGCCCTGGGGAGGAAGGAAGGGGATATTGCTGAGCCCCATAAGGTCTAATACACCACCTCGCCCACCTACGAGCTGTGTGAGACTGCGTGGTTGCTTTACCTCCTGAGCCTCAACCCACTAACCTGTGAAGCGGGGAGAATCACACCTATGTCTAAGAGTGTAAGAAATGAAACTGATGCCCCGAAGAATCTACCCTAAGTCACAGTGCTGGTGCGATTCTGGTTCTAACCTTGAGTCACATGACAGATTCATGTTATTATTTTATACTTTATAACACAACTACATTACCTATATTCTTTTTATGTATCAAATATAGCATTAAAATAATAAAGGATACTTGCTTGACATATATTGTGAAATTCTAAGATGATTTCAAATATATAAGCATTTCTCTACATTTATATATTTCTAAATAGTCTATCAGTTTCTAGTACCTATTTGGCAATTAAAAAGCATCATAGACAAACAATGGGTTTGGAATGAGAGTTTCTCAGATAAAGAATCAGCTCAAGGAGAGGAGAGATGACCCATGCCTGTTGACTCACCGTGTAAACACAAGTCACAGTAATTTACTGAGAGCAAGACCTGTTTCCTGCTGAGCACTTCCAGCCCGGGCTCCAGAGCGAGACCCAGGGGAAAAGGTCCAATTCGCTCACATGGAATCTCTTTCCCTTCCCACCGACTTCTGACCGATGCTTGTTGCAATGTCATCAAAATGAGACACGGAAACTCCTCACCTGTCATAAGCTAGACAGAGCTTTTGAGATGCAAACCATATACATTCTCAGAGGAGAGGATTGAAAGGGAAGGAAAGTCACTTTCAAAGAACCATCCCCCTGCCTTCCTCTATACTCATGCTAAGCACACAGAGCTTTTGCAATCTGCTATGAAAACAGAATTTTAAAATAAACCCTAGTCTGCTCTCTCAAATCAGAATGTAGAGGGAAACGGATTTCTGTAAGGTGAATTTGTCCTCCCAAATTAGTTTCATTCACATACGCCCACACCCACACCCTCACATACACAGGCCTGTCCACAAAATGCAGCCTTCACGAACAGGCCAAATAGAGAACAAGCGAGGCCATCCTCAGCAGGAGAGAGACATCCGATAATTATGAGGACAGGCTTGAAGCTGCATAAAAACGAAGCTCTCAGAAGCCAGCAGATGGCACTTACTCATAATTTTTCCTATGATTTGTATTAATTGGTAAATATTCTTCATTCTGTCTTCCCAATAAAATGAATGACATGGTAATATGGCATAGTAACTAATGTTTTCCCTTTGAGATATTAAGTATGCTTGTTAACATAAAATTTCCCCACCTACAACACTAGCCCAAGACCGTTTTCTCCTGCGTGTATTTGTCATATCACGGCATGCATATGCATGCCCCCATATCTGTGTGCTTCCAAGCACGCCGCACATTGATGAATGTAGGAAGGAAGAGCTAACACCTCCGGTTATCTCCGGGAGCAAATCCAAATCAAGGGATTGTTGTCCCAAATCTAAGGGCCTCAAATAGTCACATAAAACCATTTAAACCACATTGTCTGCCGCAAATAGAAACGTAGAAATACCTCAGGGAGGCCCCGCTGGCAATTTCCTTCAAGGCTTCTATTACAAGAATTAGCCAGGTCAGTGACCCCTCCCAGGCTGTTCCACCTCACCTGCCTATTCATTTCCTGGCCCCGCCCACCACCTCCCTTCACTGTGACTGTCCTCTCCCTCCTTCGCCCCACACTTGCGCAATGCTGCTCCTGTGTCTGCTGTCTACTTCCCTTTCTCTTTCTGCTTCTCTGGTTTTCTTCCATCTCTTCTCCTCCCCCTTAAGCGCTGGTGTCGGCTTCCTAAGTCTTAGAGGGACAGATGCTGTACCAGTCAGGGTTCTTGGTTTCTGACACCAGAAATTGACTCTGTTAAGTAGGGGAAAAAAAAGTTGGAAAGTGATCAAGTAGTTCACAGACTCCACAGGAAGCATGGAGAATCTGGCTCGGCCAAGAGACAAGAACCGAAGGAAACTGGCACTAGAGAAGACGGCCAAGGTCACACTACTGAAAACCACCCATTTGGGACAGTGCCACCGGCACCATGGCCACCAGCCATACCGCTGCCACTTGACTCTACTGAAAAAGCATGCACTCATCCCCAGGGTTGGTTGCGTTCCCTACAGACCTCCAGTCCAGGCTCAATACTTGCTCTGCAAGAGCACAGCCGCAGCTCCAGCTCAGACGAAAGGGGGGGTGAGGGTGCAACGCCGGGCGCTGAGTAATCCATCTAGAAAGCAGGAGAAAGCTGATCTCAAGAAACACTGGAGATTAGGAAGTACCATGTCTCGCAGACACCATTCATTTTAAACCCACCTTACTCCTGGTACACAGATGGGGAAGTCTGTACTTCTGAATGGGAATAACTTGGGGGAAAGGAAAGCTATTGGGCAGTATATACACATCAATTATGCCAAGTCTGGAAAGACCACGTATAAAGGGAAATGTCGCCGATGCTCTAGCTCTGAGCAGTGGACTCAGTTATTTCAAGCGTACTTTGTCCTAGACAAAGCTAGGAGCTGCCACTACTAATGTGAACATCCTTTGTTTTCAGGTTCTATTTAGCCAGTTTAAATTCCAGCTTCTAAACCGTATTCCTTTGACCTCCTACTTCTTAACCCTTAATGGAATAAGAACGGCTCTACTTTCCAGGGATGAAATTTGTAACATGATTCCTGGCTTGGTGCGGGGGCCTCTGTCCTCATCCTGCCAGCTGGTCCCAATTATGAGCTGGTTTGGGAAATTTGAGAGTGTGGAGGAAATCTGGGCAGCGGGAGCGTTTTCTAAGCACTTCCCTGAGGATCCCAAGCCCTCCTAGAACTAATGGATCCTTTAATGCTCTGAATCATGAGGTGACTTTTGCTGGTTTTCCAAAAAAAGGAAATAAACTATATAAATAAGAACCCTTGGTGGCGAGCCTGATAACCACTGCCAGCGCAGAGTGAAAAATGAAGGCAGCTGTCTCCGTCACGTGGGCAAAGCTCCAACTTTGCCCACATCTTCTTGGCGATTGCCTCGCTTTTCCTGTGCTTTCACAGTGGGCCTGTGTTGCTGCAAGTTTCCTCTGTGACAGGTGACACCAGGCAAGTCTTTGGGGAGCTCCCGCCCAATTTTAAAGGGCCGCACACTTATCTGAGCTCAAGGTTATGGTTTTCCGATTTAATGTTGATTGAGCATCTATTAGACCAAGGCACTGACGATTCTCAGTTCAGAACCTGGTCAGGCTCGCTACCTAGTAAGATGGGTCTCATCCAACCAGCGGCATTGCAAGGCGGTGGAGGGTGGAAGATCAGCCGCTGGCTGGAAAGGGCCTTTTGTCCCTGACATTGTTTAGAATTGCCATGGTGCATGGTGATAATACAAACCAGATGGTATTTAGTTGGTCGTATTACTATTTTTAAACTCTGTCAACTAGGCACTCGGGCTGACTTCTCCCAGGGGCCCCCTTGCCATACTCCTCTGCTCCAACCACTCACTGAGCAGGTGCAGGAGAAAATTACATTTGAAGGTGTAAATGTCACCGGAAGACAAGTGCCCCGAGCTGAGTGGGCCTGAGTTCCACTGGTTACACTTGATCTTTGTGGTGCCTGGCTGAAGCACTCCCCTCACCCCCACCCCTTGAGACACATCATCGGCATGTGTGAGCCAGCTCTTTTTCTCACTAAGTTATTATTAAATTTCATGTCTTTGGGCCCAAGGGTCCTCATGGGGAGAGTGTGGATAAGAAAAGTCCTTCCTAGGCCCTGGCCAGGTAGCTCAGTTGGTTGGGGCATCGTCCTGGTATGCCTGGGTTGTGGGTTTGATTCCCAGTCAGGGCACATAGAAGAATCAACCAATGAATGCATCACTAAGTGGAACAACAAATTAATGTCTCTCTCCCTCTATCTCAAATCAATACATTTTTTAAAAAGTCCTTCCTAGAAGGATTGTTGTTTCACACACGGAAGAAATGGAAGGCACAAGTAAAGCACCTGGCACACGGTAAGCGCTCAGTACACATGAGCTGTTATTTCATCATTATTTTATTAGAAGACTTAATGGTATGGCGCATGATTCCAAGGAACAATTTTTAAATCTTCCCATAAAATTCAGTCCAAGCTCATGCATTAGAAAAATCGTAAGTGACCAAGAAAGAGACGTCAGAGCGCAGGAGGTGGACAAGGCTGCACCCAGGTCGGCCATATCAATGCAGGCGCGACCCCGAGGGCCCCTTGCCTGAGCACTGCTGGCCACCCTGACCGACCCAGGAGTGCTCACCGGGGCGGCGGGGTGGGGGGCGGGTCTTAGGCCCTTTCCTCACTCTGCTGTGACCATTGATCACCATCACCCGCTGATGTTTCTTGTCCAAATTATTACACTCATGATTGCCAGATGGTGACTTTCTGCTACCGGTATTTCCCTGCATTTATTAGCTGACTTTTTACTATAAGAAATAATACTGTTCCCATTTACTTGTTTATATGACTGTATCTATATGGACCCAAAGACTTCTATTTTACTCAGTGGTTTGTTATCTCGTTTCCCTGACTCAGCCCTGACATCGGCGATCTATGCGAGGAACCAAGGTTCTCCGCAGGGGAGAGCGGTGCGGTGCGGGAACCAAGACCTGAGCACTAAGTGCACTCATTGCTAGCGGGATGTCAGTCCTCCTAGGTTCCTGCACCACACAGAGCCAGGAAATACATACGTGTATGTGTACGCACACACACACTCACATCTGTTTGCATTTCTCTAGCTGTTTCTCTATCCGTCCGTCACTTAGGCTGACCCCATCCTTTACACCGACAGCTCCAGTTTCCGTCCCACTCCTTGAAGCTTGTTTTCATTCCCCCTTGCCATATTTGTGCCCCCACCTTCAACAGCGGTAGACCTGCCTCCCACCTTCTCAATCTGCCTGTAGGTAGCCACTCTCTGGACACCACTGGGTCACTGCCTCATTCCTCCTGGAGCTTATGCCCTCTGAACTGGGTACCTACCTTGTCCAGGTTTTTTGATGAAGAAAGAAAGCAGGGAAGCCAATAAATGTTTTTCAAAGACAGGAAGATAAAAGAAGAGAAGGGAATGGAAAGGAAGGGGAGGACAGGAGGAGAATTGGGTTACCTTTTGATTTGCATATTGAATAGAGCACTCCGGCAGATTTGTAGAAAAAGAACTGAATAGGAACAAGAATGGATTCTCCTCTTCCTCATCCTGGCATCCGTTGCCCTAGGTAGCATGCTTTAAGAAAAGCTCTACAGAAACGTTTAGAGAAGGAAGTGGGGGCAGGGAGGTGACAAGAAGGAGGGATGGAGACTGGAGGCTTCCCCAGAGGGATACACCATGAACTAAACTGTGTTTTTCTTTCCTGAAGTTGCTGCTCTCTGTGTAGTATAGGACAGAAAAATCAAGCTGAAGTGTGTCTTTCTTGTCCTGGGAAGAACCTCTTCAGTGGCTTCCTGCAGTTGTTACATAAATGTAGTGGTGTTAGGCCCCCTGTCCTGTAGAAGGGCAAATCATACTGATTCCTTATTCAGCAACAAATCACTCACAGTCTCTTAGTTATACGCATATAGGACAAGTCAGCCCTTTGTCCTGGGAGGCGTTGTGACGGGATGTGTTTTCTTTCATGGAGTTTTAGACTATGGCACTATCAGCAGTTTTCAGCTATACCTATGAGTTAGACTGTCCAGCTACTGGGCTCTTCGTACCATAAGACCCTAGGTTTCTTGATCATTGACTTCACCTTTCTGGCACAGCCACTCTCAGCACAGCCAATGCACGAAACGGACACTTGCATCAGGCTGGCACAGCCACGCTGCAGCATACAGAGGGAGCTGCCAGTTAAGACGGACCTGGAAAACAAACTCACCACCTGCTACAGAAACCTCTGCAGAGTTGTTACTCTGTTTCATAAGGAAGTTATTTTCTTGCGAAATGTGCCTCACTTTCACTCCATTTTTTTTAAACTATGCAACCTTTGCATAGTTGTTAGTTACTCTGTTTTAGTGGAGTTACCTCCTTATAAAATGCGCCTCACTTTTACTCCACTTTTTTAAAGTGCTTTCAAATGTACTTCAGAAGCGTGCTGGAAACTCCGATCCCGGAGTGGCCAGGTGATTTACAGTAGGGTCTGAGTGCCACATTGCCCCTCAGTGGGCACAGATCTCCGTGAATGTTACAAATGCACCCAAGCACACTGTAAACAAATTTGTAAACAGCTGTGCAGTTTCTAAGCCCACGTTTTCTCAGTGAAGTCACTGTAGAGACTAGGGTGTATTAATGACTTCAGGGCCTTTACATGAATCACTTAAAACATGGATTTATCTGTACTGAGGTAAAGAGAAGTTGCCGCTCAATTATACACAGTTGCCAATGAAGACTTTTATTCAAGCTTAAAGTAAAAAGTAATTTTAGTCAAGAAAAATGGAGTACCAGGTGAACTGCAACATACAGTGTCACAATATGATGGGATTCCTTTTACCCTTCCCCTCTCTCACTCCCTTCCTTCCCCATCTTTCCCATGCAGACCTGACAATCCCGTGCCTCCCATGAGGGAAGGGATTCGAGTTTGTGTCCTGGCTCCCTGAGGTTCCAATCAGGAGTCCATGGCGAGGCGGCATGACTCAGGGGCTAGGCAGTACAGTTCCCATGAGGTTAGACACTGTCTGGCTTTTCTAGCCCTCAGTATCAAGATTTACCACATGGTCGGATCTTCCTTAACTCGGACAGGTCCACCAGGTGGCACAGGCTGGCACCTGGAAAGTGGCTGTGTACGTGTGGACAGAAGAGCTGGCTGGGAAGAGCTATACACCAGTGGTGTTCTGGAGCTGGCTCATACAAGCTTGCAAGAACCGACTGTTAATATTTCAGAAATTCTGCGAGCCAGTTGTTAAGTAGTACAGCCACTTGCAAATATTAAGTTATGTAAACTTTCCACTAAACGAGTACATACAAAGGTAGTCGGCCTTGGCCGGACAGCTCAACTGGGTAGAGCATCGTATTGACACGTTAAGGCTGCAGGTCTGGCCCCCCGGTCGGGGCGCGTACAGGGAGCAGCCAAAGAGTGCATAAATAATTGGAACCACAAATTGATGATGTCTCTCTCTCTCTCTCTCTCTCAAATCAATTTAAGTTTGTTTCTTTTTAAATTTTTGAAGATGGCAGCATAGGCAAACACGGTTTGCATCCTTACACAACGACATCAAAATTACAACCAAATTATAGAACCATCACTCAGAACTGTCAGAAATTGAGTTGAATGGAAGTCTCACAACTGTGAAATTAAAGAAGCCACATCTATCCAGACAGGCATGAGGGACGGAGGTACAGGATGGGCTGGTCCCACATGCAGGTGTGGTGGGTAAAAATTCAGGAGGAATATCTCAGGAGGGAGAGTCCCAACCCATACCGGTCCCCCAGCTCAGGGTTTCAGTGCCAGGAAGGTAAGTCCCTATAACTTCTGGCTGCAAAGACCAGCGGGGATGGAGTCTGTGGAAGAAATTTCTGGAGTCCTAAGCAGTTCCTCTTAAAGAACCCACACATGAACTTGATCAGACTCACTTTCTCTAAGCTCCAGCACTGGGGTAGCAGCTTGAAAGGCACCAGTGGCCCCAGGCCTGAAGTCTGCCTAAAGCACTCCCCTCACTTCTTGCTGAGTAGCCCCAGGCCTGGCACCAGCAGCAGCCAATCTAGGTTCACAGCTTGGCTTCACCTGGGAATCTCTAAGCCCCACACAAGTAGCAGCCATCTCAGACTGCCTTATAGCCCAGGCAGGGTGAACCCAGGCAACACACAGGTGGAGGCTGACATTGGCCAGCACCACCCAGGAAACCCCAGGGCCTGCATACCCAGTGGGCAGCTACAGACCACACAGGAGCACCACCACCCTGCCCCTGCACAGCTGATCCTCCACAGAGGGCAGAGGTTGGTGGTCAGCGGTCATAGCTAATCCTTGCAGCTGACTGGCCTGGGTAAGTCCCTCCCATTGATCTGCCAACAGCAACCAAGGCTCAACTACAAGAGGAGGATATACTCAGCCCACACAAAGGGCACACCTTGAGTACCCAGCTTGGGTGATAGGGGAGGCTGTGCCACTAGACCCCACAGGGCCCCTACTACATTAGGTCACACTACCAAGACACAGAGTCAAAGCAGCTCTACCTAATACATAGAAACAAACACTGAGAGGCTGCCAAAATAAGCAAAGAAACGTGGCCCAAATGAAAGAACAGATGAAAACTCCAGAAAGCTAAATGAAATGGAGAAAAGCAACCTATCAGATGCAGAGTGCAAAACACTGCTTATAAGGAAGCTCAAGGAACTTAGTGAAGACCTCAAAGATCCAGTCAGAAACAAAGGATACACTAAGTGAAATAAAGAGCAATTTACAGGAAAACAACAGTAGAATGCATAAAGCTGAGAATCAAATGAATGATTTGGAACATAAGGAAACAAAGCAACCAATCAGAACAAGAAGAAAAAAAGAATCCAAAAAAATGAGGATAGTGTAAGTAGCCTCTGGGACAACTTCAAGCACTCCAACATTCACATCAGGGGTACCAGACAGAGAAGAGAAAGAGCAAGAAATTGAAAATCTATTTGAAAAAATGATGACAGAAAACTTCCCTAATTTGGCAAAGAAAATAGACATGCAAGTCTAGGAAGCACAGAGAGTCCCAAACAAGATGGATACAAAGAGGCACACTCCAAGACACATAATTAAAATGCCAAAGTTTAAAGATAAAGAGAGAATCTGAAAAGCAGCAGGAGAAAAGAAGTTAGTTACCTACAGGGGAGTTCCCATAAGACTGTCAGCTGATTTCTCAAAAGAAACTTTGCAGGCTAGAAGGAATTGGCAAGAAATATTCAAGGTCATGAAAAGCAGAGACCTACAGCCAACATTGTTCCACCCAGCAAAGATATCACTTAGAATCGAAGGGCAGATAAAGAGCCTCCCAGACAAGAAAAAACCAAACAGTTCATCATCATCAAATTCTTATTATATGAAATGTTAAAGGGACTTACTTAAGAAAAAGAAGATCAAAACTACGAACAATAAAATGGCAATAAATACATATTTATCAACAATTGAATCTAAAAAACAAACTAAGCAAACAAGAAGAACAGAAACAGAATCATGGATACAGAGAGCATTTTGATGGTTGCCAGATGGGAGGGAGAGGTGGGGGAATGGGTGAAGAGGCGAGGGCATTAAGAAGTGCAAGTAGGTACTTACACAACAGCCATGGGGATATAAAGTACAGTATAGGAAATGGGGTAGCTAAAGAACTTATAAGCATGACCCATGGACATGAACAATGTTGGGGGGATTGCCAGAGAGAGTGGGAGGTCCTGGATGAAGGGCAGCTAAGGGGGAAAAAATTGGGACAACTTTAGAATTAAAAATAAGATAGAATTAAAAATAAAATCCATTTAAAAAAGGTAATCAATACTCAAAACTCATTACTTACTAATTAATTTACCACAGTTTACTATTATCTATGCCCTTGAGGTCATTTACATCTATTGTCTCCATATGGTGACAAGTTTATACATAAAGGTGAGCTACTATGCATTCCTATCTCGCCTTCAGTGATGTCACACTGGGAACTTGAAACCACTCATGGAGGCAGCATTTACACCACAGGAATTGGCAAACTATTAATCTGAGCTTCCCTCTAAGCCCATAACTCCCCAGAGGAGCCAGTTATTAAACGTTTAGCAGCACACCCCTTGAGAGACACACCCCTGGCTAACCCTTGAGACATTCCTTCATTCCCTCTTTCCTGGCTGAGACGAGTTACGCTGTGATGTCCTCATGACGGAGCACACACTGAAGGGTCTGGGGCAGTGGACTCAGAACTACCTTGATTCTCCTGGTTTGAATGATTCTGGACTGCTTCAACTTCCTGAAATTCTTAACTTCCACCAAAATGACTCAACTGCTATTAAGTTGTTGATTTAGCTTTGCTTCTACCAAGTTTCTAGTCATGTTGAGGCAATATTATTTCTCAGCCCAAATCTCTGCTGTTGTGTGTCCATGAGATGTCCAACATCCCTTGAGGAAGCAACAGAATTGAGGGACCCCAGGAGATTTCTGAGCAGTCCTGTCCATTGGGTTGAGAATATCCACCATTAAGCATAATTCTGGTGAGTGGGCCAATCCTCAGAAAGATGCTATCACAAGACAAGGCAGGTCACCCTGGATAGAACCTGTTGCTATTACAAGAGGCGGGTACTTTGCATAACTTCCATGCTTTAAACATGAGCCATGTTGGCCCAGCAAGCCTCTCTCTGCCCAGTGAGCTTGCTAAGAGAGGACTGAACAGAACTGGGTGGCTGTTTGCACTCTAGGATCCCTGGACACAAAATGTTGGTTACAGATTTGGAAGGTGAAATGCTGGCTTCTTCATTTGGACTTCCAGCTATAAGCAACATAGGGGATCCTGAATGATACCCTCTGGGAACCAACTGTGCCCATTAATTGCATCTTCAACTGTAGAGAGAGACAGGCTACTTCGATAGGAAAAGGAAGGAAGGAAGGAAGGAAGGAAGGAAGGAAGGAAGGAAGGGAAGAAAGGAGAGAGGAAGGAAGGAGGGAAAGGAGGGAGAGAGGGAGGAAGGAAGGAAGGAAAGGAGGGAAGGAGGGAGAGAGGGAGGGAGGGAGAAAGAAAGGAAGGAAATAAAATAGAAAATTAGAAAGGAGTACCAAATATTCTCTGAGGGAATATTTCTACAGTATCCTTCTATAGTATCTTCCATCTCAATTCACAGTGTCTTCAGTTTTCGGTGGCTCGGGTCTTGGTATCATTCTTGACTCCTCTCTCCCAACCCAAATTCAGTCCATCATCACCTACAATTTCAAAATAAACCCAGAATTCAAACTCTTCTTCACCATTTACCACGGCCACCACTAGATCCAAGCCGCCATTATCTCTGTCCCACATGGTCGCAAAAGCCTGTTTCTGCCTTCGCCTTCTTTGTTTTGAACTGAGTGATCTTATTATGTCACAAGTGAAATGACAATATTCTTCAGCTCAAAGTCTTCTAGTGGCTCCCACCGCAGCCAGAATGAAGGTCAGAGTCTTTTCTTTGACCTTTGAGGCCCTGCTGACTGGACCCCCATCCTCTTTAACATCCATTCTAGCTGCTTCCCTCTTGTTCCCTCTGTCCCAGCTACATTTGCCTCTGTATTCTTAACTCTCCCAGACACGCTCCTACTTCAGAGCCTGTGGAGTCACTGTCGTTCCCCCAGGGCACTGTTTCCCAGGAAGCCACATGGCTAACTTCCCACTGTGCTTAGTTCTTAACTCAAAAAGTATCTTCTCAGTGAGCCTTCCTCAGCAAGCCTAGCCAAACCTTCCCCATCCTCCCACACTTCATACTCCTCTTTTCTACTTTATTTTTTATTTTTGGCTTTTATTCATATTTGTGTATTTTTTTATTGATGGTCTCTTCCACTAGCCTGTGGGTCTGCGAGAGCACAGATTTTTGTTTTGTCCACTTTCCAGATTCTAGAACAGTGCTTTGTGGGTGGAGGGAAGGCAGGAAGGAAGGCGTGGTGGTGAGAGAAAAGGAACTGGAAGCTTAAAAGAGAAAGAAAAGAGGGAGGGAAGGAGAGGAGAGAAAAGGAGGAAGAGAGGGAGAAAGGGACCACAGCCTCCATTCCTGAGTGTGACGGTGGCACGATAGCCCCCCGTGTAAAACCCGTACTTCCCTGCCTGACTCTGCTTTCCCCTTCTCCCTCCAGTTGCACGATGACCCGGCTTGGAAGGAGTCCATCCGACAGTGCACATCAGAACTGGACTGCCCTTGGCAGAATCTTACACTTTGTATCCCAGGTTCAAGTCAGAGCCAAGGCATATTTCCAAGGGAAAAACAACACAGCACTTTATCTTGATGTAGCTCTTCCCCTTGGTAATTTCAAAGCAGCTTTATAAACAAGCACTATCATTGTAAAAAGAGAGGAAATGGAAGGGGACTGGTGACATTTAGGTGACCAATGGCAAAGTCATTGAATTAATGTTATAGTGACGTATAACAGGTGATTATGTAATGATGTGGAAGTAGGAGCAGGCTTCAACTGCATCAAATTACAAATATAATTTGGAAGAAATAGAATATAAAAATTTCCACATCAAAACTAAAGCCAATGGAGATTTAAGGAGTTAAGAAATAAAAATAGATTTATACCAAATTAGAGACAACAAAATTTAAAAGTCGTTAGGATACGAAGAATGGATTTGCTTTTTAAAGAGTTTGGGACAGTTCAGTCATTTTCCAGGGCCGCAGGTTTTCTGTGCCAGGTGGGCAGTTTTTCCTGAACCAGCCCGGCATGTGGTTGTCTAATGAGGGGGCTTTGCCGACAAGCCTTCTGGCTAAAACCAAGAGAATTAGGTGAGTGTATGTTCCTGAAGTTCCAGTGCCTTGATACGAAGGGAGAGGCTGCCGTGTTTCCCCGCAGATACTGCCGAAGCCACGGATGGTGTCACAGAACGCAGGCCGCTCCGGAAGCTAACGGATCAGAGGGTGAGGCAGCATCACATTTACTCCAACCCATGTCCTCTCTGGACCACTTCCGGCCTCTCACAAGTGCCCATTTCAGAAAAACTGGGTAACTCAAGAAGTAACTTCTCATGCATTAGTTAGGGTTGGGTCTGGCAGCGGGAGGGTGAATTCTCCTTACCCCTCTTTCCTGCCAGAAAAAAAAAGTGGCTTAAACAACATAGAAGTTCACTTCTCTCTCATATAAACATGGACAAGTAGTTCAGAGACTGTAAAGTTCCTTCCGCAGTATCAGGAAAGACTCCTTTTCCTTAATTTTTTGCCTTGTATAATCTTCAGTTCCCAAATCATCTCGTAGTCCAAAATGGCTGCTTGAGCTCCAGCCATCAGTGCGGTGGGGCGAAAGGGGAAAAAGACAACGAGAACGGAACACCTCCTTCCCTTTAAGAGCACTCGCTAGAAGTTGCTCACACTATTGCTTATACCCAATTAACCGAACCTAAAACGGAACCAGGAAGACTGGGAAGTGGAGTCTTTCAAGAGCAAACACTGGCTAAATACTAATGGCACCAATACTACGAAACAGAGGGCAGACAAAGGTCTTGAGACAGTTGTGAGTTTCTGCCACAATTTATCCCTTTGACCTTCCAAAAATATATGTGTACCCTTCTTCCCCCTCGCAGGATACTCTCCCCCCCCAAAGGAGGAAACCCCAAAATCTTACCAAGGAACCGCCTCCAGTTCAAATTCAAGATCTCTGGATGGTGTGTAGTCTCCCTGTTTGAGTTCAGATTGAGTCCACGGTCTTGCAAACCACAAACGAAAAGACGAATTATCTGCCCCCACCAAGCTGCACATACAGTGATGGAGTGAGAAGAGTGAAGCCACAATGAAAACTACCATTTAGCAAACGGGAAACCCCCAGAAGTCCCAATCCACAGCAATGACCAAGTCCCGCTGAGCAGGAATAGAGCAGACTCTCTTCTCCAACAGAGGAGGTCAGCTGGCTGTCCTCTGGGTGGTGTTCCGCGTCCATTATCCTGCATGGGCTGCCGCAGCTGAGCCAGGAAGTGGCCAGTATGCCCTTTGGGGGGTGCATAGCTTTCAAAGTCTGTTTCCTGCTGATGCAAATTTGGAGGCACAGGGGTTGCTTTAGACATCAAAGAGTCACGGGCTTTTGCAGGTTCAGCTTACGGTTTCTTTGGCAATGCAGTTCCCCAGAACCTCAGTGGGCCCCTCTTCCCTGTGTCTTCTGTCACTTCCATCACAAGTAAGCACCACCAAAGACCTTGTCTAAAAATCATTTTAAACCTGAGGACTCAGGTCTTTCACTTACAGACCTTTGTCCTCTGCTACCCTTCACCCCACTTTAATGGCAGTTAGTTAGGGCTATCCGAAACAATACATTCTGGAGGGAAAATAACATCTTTAATTGGATAACTGCTATGTTGTCTTCACTTGTCCAGCAGAGAAGTTTTAATGGCACCTACCTGCATGGGACTTTCTGTAGCTTTAGCATTGCTGCCTAGGATGGGACCTTTTAGGGGCTCAGAACATTTATATTTTTCACATTTAAGTTTCCAAACCGCACAGCACTGCTGGTCAAGTTCGAGGGCAGGCCAGAGGCAGGAAGCATATATCCCCACCACTTTCCCAACATCTTAGAAACTGGGTGGACTTAGCTTAGAATCCCACCGCTCAAGGATGTTAGGGTTGTGTGATGACACTGCCCCGCCTCCCCCCCAATCCTGGTCCCGATTTATGTTTTAGCTAAGGTAGCAGAACTGCTGCCAAAATGGACCTAAGAATTTAACCATGCTGACACAAAAGACATGTGGTTTCCTCTCACGTAACTGTCCAGGACGGGGGCCCGAGACTCGGGGGCCCGGACCACTCGAGGCTGCGTCTTCACAAGCAAAGCAGCCACGCTAGTGCGGAGCGGGGCTCCTAGCCTAGGCCTCTGCTTGTGATGAGTGTTGCCGGCGTCTCCCTGCAACTTACACAGAAGGAAAACGAATTTTGCTAGGTGCTCAAAACCCAGTTTTCAATGAACAGAGTTTTGCGTGTGTGGCAATAGGGCGTCGCTAGTACAGATGTTCATTCCCTCATTGAGAGATGGGCTTCCCTCACTCCCCCAGTCTGAACCCACAGGCCCAGGGCGCTTCTCCGAGCTTTGCACAAACCCGAATTCAGGTATCCCCCACTACCATTAGACACTACCTATGTGACTTTGGGAAAGTTAATTACTCCTTCTGGACCTCCATTTTCTTAACTGTAGACTACAGACTTAAAAAACAGAACTACCTGAACTGTGTAGGCATGACTTTATGTACATTCACTATATATCTAATTAAATTAGTTTATATTTATAAATATGTTTAAATTATATATATACAATGCTTGGCACTTAGTACGTGTTTAATAAATGGTAGTTTTACTTATCTGAGGCATCTGCAGTCCGGATGTTGGAACTTGGATTTGAATCTGGACAAATCTGGGTTTAGACCCCCACTCCGCGCATTGCTGGTTGGGTGCCCGCGGGCAAACTTTCCCCTTGCCAGCTTCCCCACTGGTTAAATGGGGACCGTAACACCTATCTGAGAGTGTGGTGGTGAGGATTATACACAAAAGCGCAATTAGCACGCAGCATGACAATGAGTACATCATAGCCATTCAATGTGCAGTTATGTTTTTAAAGTTTGGATTAACTTGTTAGTAAGGATGTTCAACCAAGTTTGGCAAATACAAAACGCTGGGAAGGAGAAAATAAGAACTGACCGAACTCCACCACCCGGGCTGACACTGTCAGCATTGTGTCTCGGGGATTTCATCCCAGTCATCCCTCGTCTGTCAGACTATTACTTGTAAGGTTGTGGACTACAGGGGACCCTTTGATTCCATACACAGCCGGATCCCCACTCGCGTGATGAAAGGGAAGCCAGAGGTCTCCACCAGTCTGGACATAGAAACAAAAGGGCCCACTTTGTAGACACTGGGCTCCCAGGGAAGAGAGGGTCGCTCTTCCTAAACCGGGCTGGATCTGGTGCCACCTCGGAAAGAACGGAACCCTACGGGACAGGAGGCACTGGGACCCATCCGGGGGCAGGGGTGGGTCTCGGACTCCTGGAGATGCTGGGCCAGTTTACAGTCTCGCCTCCGGCTGGCTCTGCTGGGGAACGTCCAGTGCTCGTTCCAGTCAATGGGCTATTCTAGTCCCGGCGGGGCTGTGAGATGTGGCAAGGAGCCCGAAGCGAGAAATGCAGACAGAAACTTAAAACTTGCAGCTTGGCGCAGGGTAGAAATAAACCCACAATCTCTGGATACACATATGCTGACATACCCAGTTGAACTGGAACAAAGATCAAAAATTTAAAGCGGGCAGCTACTGTTAGGATTTACTTCTTCCCCAAAGGGCTGTGTAGAACTGGCACTCAAGTACTATTTTTTATAATAATCAGTGATAATCTGATAGCAGCATAACAGACCAGTTTGTCATTTTTAATTTCTATACCTTCCCTTCCTATTATCACTGCCTAGACATTCTGCATTAGCCTTTAAAATGTAAATTTACCTGCAGCTGTTCATTCCGCCTATTACAATGCCTGTCAGAGATGAAAGAGAGCTACACCAAGGCAAGTCTGAGATCTGCGTCTCAATCAGTAAAATCTGCCGTGGAACCTTGCCCTGCTCAAGCAAGACAGATCTGAGCTCTTGATACAGTTAGAAAATGTGACCTACTTTAAAACCCAGCAGTGTGTGTGTGATGAAATGAAAGTGAATTGTTTTGCTGAAATCTGACACTAAAAATAGGGCACCGGATCCTTCCCCTGCTGGAAAAAAAAAAAAAAAAGGAGGCATTAAAATGAGTGTGTGTCTGTATGTCTGGGAATATGTCTCCATAGCAACCATTGTCCCACCTCTCCTATCAACAGCATTACCCCTCTCTACAGAAAGAGGTCATATGAACGCCTTTTCCAGTGCCCCTCCCACTCCCTTACTCCATGAAATCTAATTAAAGAGTGAAATGAATTTTAGTGATGGTTCTAGAGGCTGGGGGAAGTCCAAGGTGCGGGTGGAAGGGGGTGTTGAGGGAAGATCTCTGGTTGGGGGTTGAGGGGGGAGCAGGGAGACCTGCCCTTCCATACTGGAGCAGCAGCACGCAACTCTGTTCTCATTTTTTTAAAAGAGCCACAGCTCCCACGCTGAGGAGCTGCAAGGGAGTGATAAACCTGCCATGCAACGATGTTATTACTTTAATGGATACGGGACTGGTTGAGCACTTTATTTCCACCAGGGCTTTTTACATTGTATCTTCTTCCCCTTACACAACATCCAGTTTTCCTCAGACACCCCCTCCCCTTTATTAAGGAACCTTGTCCCCATTTCCAGTCCCACTGGGTTAGGGGGGCAGAAAGCATTGTTTGAGGTAAGAGGTCTGTCTCTAGAATGAGGTGTGTGAGACAATCACACTTGTGAACAAGCCCCACCCCCAACCTGAAGCTCCCTTTTTGTATGGATTAGAAGCCTGAAAAGAATGGGGGGCGCCTGGGATGGCAGGGGTTGAGGAAGACACTCTGGGGGTGTTGAAGCTGATTTGTGCAGAAGACCCTCAGGGTTTTTTTTTTCCTTCTTCCTTTCAGCAGCTGCCTCCCTCTCCTGCTCCTTTCCCCCCCCCCCCCGCCCCCGCCCCTGTAGTGTCCAGTCAGCAGTGGCCTCAGGCACTCCCTCTCCCTGCACTCCGGCCACCCCTGCCCTTGGCTGTCTGAGCATCTGTTCCTCATTCCTGCATCCAAATGTGTTCTCCAGGTTGCCTATCAGACTGGCTGGGAGCTGCACAGGCCCCACTGGAGCAGAGCCGTCTGCGCAAGAGGATGGAGTCAGGTCTGGGCATGCCCACCCGCAGGCAGGAGAGGGGCAGCAGGAGGGCCTGACAAAGAGGGGAGAGTCTGTCACACGCAGTCTCCAGCCCGGGGCCTGGCTCAGCGGCAGGGAGGTGGGGGCCGGGGGGGGGGGAGTGTGAAGAGCAGCACAGTGTTTGTCACGCAGGCCTGTCTCCACGGGCTGCTCACGTGTGAAAGGTGAAAGCTGTGTGTCACCAGGACGGGGTGGCAAGGCACAGCGTAGGCCGGCATAAGGCAGCCGCTGTGTGATGCTAGGCAGCTGCAGGGGCTGCCACCTCACCGGCCAGCCCTGCAGCTTCAGGAGAAGGCACCTCCCTGGAGAGTGACGGCCAACCAGCCTCTCCTGGGTGGGCAGTGGACCTCCAGCTAGGGTGGCGGGGGCTTCCCTCTCGCCAGCCAGTAGAGGCAATGAGGACCCCTTGCTTGCCAAATACCCCAGAAGCCTCTCAGAAAAACTCAGGGAAGCTCTACAAGAATGGGTCAGGCTCAAGCCAGGGAAATCCCTGTGACTGTAGTTTTTTGGCCAGGCTGGTGTGCCTTAGAGCACATGACTTTTACAAAACATAATCACGAGAACTAATATTTACTGAGCGCTCACTCCCAGCCTGGAATTTTTCTAAGCACTACACATATCCTAACTCACTTAGACCTACAATTGCCTACGAAATAGACACCATCTGACAGGTGAGATAAGAATACGCTCAAGGATCTATGACTAGAAAGCGGCAAAGTCGGGGTTACAGGCCAGAGGCCGGCCTCCAGCCCCTTGGAGTGGGGCGGGCACGTTCACGGCACAGCGCTGGTCTCCAGCTTTCGCCACATCGCCTTCCGTTGTTCCGCATGCTTAGGACTTTCTGGAATACCGAGATCATTACATAAATATTATAACACCATTAAAAGCATATTTAAATGAGAGAACGAAAAGAAGTCGCTGCTAAACCCACCACCCCAAAGCAGCCAGCTTTCCACGGGCCCGTTCCTCCAGTGCATGCACTCACATATTTCACACCGTGAACGCCTGAGTCTGGTTCCTGGGTGATTTCTGTGTGACATTCTATCATAAAGATATTTCCACAGGGTGATTTTAATTGCCGCATAGCATTTCTTCTAACGGATGCACCCAGCCAGTCCCCTATTTCGGACAGTTAGATTGTTTCCAGCTGGTTACCACTTCAAAAGAAAAAAAACAAAGAAGACAATCTTTGCTTCCATTTTTTCCTTTTATTGAGTATTTTGACTGTGTCCAGAGGAAAGCTGCTTAACCTGCGCAGTTGGAGCCATTTTGATAACCTTTGGCCTACATCAAAGTTCACTCCGAGGCTGGAAGTGTGTGAGCTGGAAGGGTTGCATTAGGTGCTACTCTTTTTTGAAGGACTTGGGAGGAATGAAGCGGTGGATGGAATTCACTGGAAACACCACTGCTGATGTGCAGACCGAGGACCAGACTTGCAGACGTGACGTTCTTAACGTGGTAACAGACAGCCCACTGTCCGCAGCTCAAAAGACCAGGGCTCCTTTACCTGGTAGGACGCAGGCAGGTGATTGGCGTGTTCTCCACAGCAGAGGGACTGCCTCTGCTCAGCTGCCCAGGGCCAGGAGGACACATGTGAATTTGCAAGAGCCGTGAATTCTATCGCCCCCTAACCTCCGTTGTTCACGCTCCTAGTCTCAGACAGAGACTTGCAAATCTCTGAGTCACCACCGACCGCACTCCCAGCTACACCTGGGCTCAGCCCTCTGCACTAGTGGGAAAAATCTCAGAATCTGGCATTCGCTTAGACCAGACGATTCTGCTTAAACCCTGATAAAAAAAAAAATGAGCCATCTCCCCTTATCTTAAAAGCTCAATGCTGGGCACTAAATCAGCCCAGAGCAGAAAAGGGGCCCCTACAGCAAGGCAAGTATAAGGAGGCATCGCCGTCGGGTGCTGGCCTTGAACCTGCACGACTCTGAGAATGCTGCTTCCTTAAGCTTGGTGTCCTGGGCATCTTACATGGCTGACCCTAGTCCTGGTTCTGCCCTAAAGCCACAGCAAGGCTCTGGCTTGACCTCTGCTGCCCTTCTCAAGCCCACCTCCCCATTAGACGCTGAGTAACTGGCTAAACCTGGGCTCCCGGTTCTGGCAGGTAACAATAGCCCCATGCGCTAAAAGGCGGCCGTGATGCAAGAGACAGACTGACAGCCTTTCCACGACCAGTTTGAACGTATAAGCTCATGGACACCAACCAACTGCCACCCAGGCTTGTTGACAAGGGGGCCAGACAACCCGAGCCATGACTTCAGTAGGGACTGGCACTCGTGCTTTTAAGCTTGCTGAGAGAATTAACATTCAGCAGCTGTGCGTACTCACACTGCCGGATGCGTGTTACACAATATTATCAGACATTCTCCTACGCAGAGCAGCCGTCTTGGCCCACTGGGTGATTCAGAAGGTTCCAACACAAGAGAAAGGGAGCTATCAAGATTTTGGTGATGAGAGAAATCGTAGCACATGGCAACAGAGGAAGGCAGACCAGGTACCGTATTTTGCCGTGTATAACGCACACTTTGGTGCCCCAATTTCTGAGGGAGAAACAAGGGGTGCATTATACATGGGTCTGATGATTACACACCGTGGGTGTAATAATGGGCCTAATAATCCCGTGTACAATGCGCACAAAGACGTGGGTGCACATGATGCACGGCAAAATAAGGGATCTATTTTTCAGGCTGGATCAAGAAAAGCTTTGACAGAATGAGACGTGGTTTCCTTTTATTTGAGGTGGTGCAGGTCTACAGATCTCGGTGCAATTTCTTCAGCGTATGGCACAAAGCTACAAGTATTCCACCCCTGAACTGCTGGGAAAGAGAGAGATGCGGGACGTGAGAAGGGAGCCGGGTGAGTTCATGCTTGAGTAATAGATTCTCTTGGTAACAAAACCACAAAGAGGGCTAGAGCTGTCCCAGGTCTGGAAGTGACAAGCACCTCTCCCTCGGGTCTCCACCAGCTTAGGTTTCTCCTATGCCACCGTGACCATACTGCTCCCAGGAGCAGGGCCCTTCAGAGGTTCCCAGTGTCTGAGCCAGCGGCCTCTGACGTGGGAAGTGTGTGCGCTCATCCACTGGGGCACGGAAAAAATGTTAGAATCATCTTTAGCAATGGTTTGGCCTCTACCTTAGTTTCGTTGTTGAAAAGGTATTATAATGTATGTCATATATTAATACAACAGTGATGAGTATTCATTTTAACAAAGACTGTCAAAAATATACTAATGTGTTGCAAGATCAAAAATGTTTGGAAGCCACTGGTCTAAGTAAGGAGGTGGGTGCCCTTGGCCTGGTGCTCAGGGTTCTCCGTCATTCCCCTCTTCACTCTCCCCTCTCACTATTTCACTTCTCAGACTACCCACTGCTATGGAATAGAACCAGTCATCAGAGATTCCTGGTTTTGTTTTGTTTTGTTTTTTAACACTTTCTTGCTTTTGTATCTTGGCTCATGGACTACTGCAAATGAGATTGTGTTTACCCAGATATGCGGAGCCTCCAACCACTTCAGTAGGAGAAACTCCAGTCCTTCCCAGGATATCCCTCCCTAATTAAGCTCTCCGAGGGTAACTACCACATTTGTAATTCTCAGTGAAATACAGCCTACTACTGTCTGCTGGGGAGAGATGGTGACTCAGATGTAATCAAATCTCATGGACAAATACGACAGTTACTGCCTCTCCCCCCACGGCTCCCCCCACTGCTGCGTAGACCAGAGACCATCAACATGACAGGAATTATTACTGTGGCACTGCAAAGTAAAAGTGATTCCAGGAGGCACACTATGGGCACCCAGAGACCACTTCCTCCCTCTGTAATTCACTCAGTCAGGGTCCTCCCACAGCACAGCTGCGAAGGGAGGGGCGAAGACGCTGCACGTGTTTCTGCAGCCTGTCCACAGGAGATCAAGCCTTCGATCTACTACCTTTCCACGGTTCCCCCACCCCCGCCCGGATTGCAGCTTTCAAACACAGCAGCCGGAATAGCTCCCATCTATCGAGATCTTCTGATAATGAGACGTTGACGCTCCTCCCATTCAGTGGTGAGGTCAAAGTCGCCTTCCCCCACCACCCTTCAGGCTTGGGTAGATCTTCCTGACAGCTTCAATCAAAAGAGTATGGCAGAAGTAATGCAACTTCTGAGGTTAGGTCATAAAAATGCATGTACATCTACAAAGATCTCCCCGAGCCCTTCTTTATTATCTGTGGCACCTACCACACCAGATGAGCTGTGTAACTGTGGGCAAGCTGCCTAAGTTCTTGGAACCTCAACTTACTCATACATATAATAGGGATACTGTTGAAGCCTACTTCGTGCGGATGAAATAAGGCAATCCGTGCAAGTGTGATGCCTGGCATGTAGTAAGCACTCGTGGCTAGCAATTATTATCAACATCTGGCATACAGTGGGGGGCCAGTTCACATTGGTCCACTGATTAACCAAAGCATACTATACACAGAATGAAAAGATGAAGACTCAGTTCTTATCCCAGGCAGAGAAGGTTCTCCGTGACCAGGCTCTGCCCGTGTCTCCAGCCTTCTCTGCATCAGCTGCCTTGGGCACACAGCCCATGACACCCCCGCCCCCATGCCTCACACCAGTGTGCCCCCTGCCCCAGTCTGCTCTGAGTTTTTCCACAAACTCCACATTGCCTCTTGGCATTTCCTCTTGCAGGTCCCTCTTCCTGAAGGATTCCCTTCATCTCCTCATTCCCCTTTCAACTCATTTTATGGCTCCAGTTCTCAGCTTTTAGGGGACCCCTCTGGAAGCCTCTCCTGCCCTCAAGATTAAATAAAGTCCCCCTCCCGGCTTACCCCGTCATGGCAGTAACTCATCCCAGGGCAATCACCTGCTCATTTCTCTGTCTCCCGCATCACCCAGAAGCTCTTGGAAGGCAGGATCTGTGCGCAGTTGCCCGCTGCATTCCCAGTGGTGAGGAAACTCTAACCAGTAGTAGTTACTTAATAAACACCTGTTGAACAAATGCTTGCGAGTAAAGCATTAAAGAAAGGTTACATAATGTTTAGCACCATCCCTTTAAGAAAATGGAGAGCTGCATAATACATTTTGAAAAGATTTCCATCAAAACAGTTTCGTATAAAATCTTGGCACTTAATGGAGCAAGTTTTAGTTATCTGGAAATATAATTTGCTTGCAGCGCTTTAACAGAAGATGGTAACTAAGTGAGAATGTTATTCTCTGATTTTTCACTGGCTTCTCAAATAGATAAGCTCTTGGGAGGATGGGGGTGGGGTGGGGAGAGGAGACCCTGTAACTTCCAAGGGCCTCAAAACTTAGTTGCACAATGAAGTTTTGATGACAGACTCTAGAAGTTTCAGGCTGAAAGGGACCTTGATGACCGACTGAAGACTATCGGACTGGAAACTGAACTGTCGGCGACCCTGGGGAGTGGACTGCAACGCAGTGGTCACTGGCCAGGGGAGGAAGGGAATACCTCTGCTGCTCCAGGGATCTGGCCCGGTGTCTGTGCTGAATGGCTTTCCAGGAACCCTGGCTGTCCCTGCCAAGACTGCATTTTCTGATTTAACCACTAAGGCTTTTTGTATGGAACAAGGAAATATTCGCTATATATTTTGTGCAAATTTGACTAGCACAGCATTCTGCATTATTCGTTTGCAAGGAAAGCATACCCTACCTAAGCTGGGGAAACACCCAAAATTTCCATCGTGGTACAATCCACCAGGGTGAAGCTAACCGTGATTTCTAACGTAACCGAGGCCGCTTTTCATTTCCCACGGGAGGGTTTCTACCACTCCACCCTGGCCTGTGTGGCCAGAACCTGTAGGAGTTCTGCATGCCGCAACCTGTGCTTCCCCACATGTGGCCTATTATGAAAAAACCCAAGACTATGACATAACAGCAACAATCTTGAGAAAGCTGCCCGAGTCTCCTTCCTGCCTGGGAAAGCCTTTCTCTGGACAGGACGGGACGTGCTGGTCTGGGAGATCCCGGTTACACGTTTCTGCTACTACCCAGAATAATAGGAGATAGGTGTGTCCACTCAGAGACTATGCCTCTCCCTCTTTCTTTCTTTTTCTTTTCTTTTCCTTTCTCCTTCCTTCCTTCCTCCCTCCCTCCTTCCCTCCCTTCCTCCTTTCCTTTCCTTTCTTCTTTCCTGTCTTGGTCCCCTCTACTTAGTCCCTTTCTCACCTGTGTTAATACACATCTCTATGTACCTTTAATAATACTTATACCATTATAATGTAGCACTGGCCAGGTAGCTTTGCAGGTTAGAGCATGATCCCGATAAGCCAAGGTTGCATGTTCGATCCTTGGTCAGGGCACATACAAGCAGCAGCCAATGAATGCAGAAATTAGTGGATTAACACATCAATGTCTGTCTGTCTGTCTCTCTTCTTCTCCCTCTAAAATAAATTTTAAAAAATCATTACGATGTAATTGCTGGCTTATATATTCATCTCCTCTTTTAGACTCTGATCTCTCTGATTCACTCCTGTTCCTCGACTCTAATGCCACGAATGCTGTTCCCCTGTGTCCGATGGAGAGTGTGGGGTGGAGCCTTGCTGTCCAGAGTGTGGTCTGAGGACCTGCAGCATCAGCATCACTTGAAAGCTAATTAGCAGCGCAGACCCTCAGACTCCACCCCCAGCCAATTTAATCACAATCTGCATTTTGATAGGATCCCCAGGTGGTCTGTATGCACATTCCTATTGAGAAGCCCTAGGTTAGAGGCCAGCACAGGTGGGTGGTGAGCATGTGTCTGTGTGGGTGTTCTCACACTTTGTATGGGGTGTGACCACCCTCAAAGGAGGCCCTAATTGGTAGCCTCTGGAAACATCCCCTCTGATCACAGCCCTGATGGGCTCTAGTCTCACCCACAGCTCTCCCCCGGGGTGATGGCTTTGTAAGAAGTAGAGGAAGATGAGTCTGCTGGTGGGGCTCCGTTCAGAGCAGTAGAATACTTGCTACTTCCTCAGAGCAAATCTTATTGCCACAGCGAGGCTGGCATGGCAAAATGCCCAGCACAGGGAAGATTTCTATATTCCCGCTGACCATCGACTTCTTTCAAGCAGACTTACATCAGTTCGTTCATCTGCGCGTTGGTGAAGTAGGCTTGGAATTGGATGAAAATGACCAGTTGGCAAAATCCTGCATGTTCTCTAGGATTGTAATTGGGAGACCAACCCACTGTGTTATCATATAATCAAGCTTCGTAGGGCAATTCCCGGGACTTTCCCAAAGCTTGCTCACAAACGTCCGATGAACCTGCCCACCACTATTGTAATGGACTTCAGATTGTTGTCAAAGAGAACTCTGGATCTTCCTTCAGATGTTGATTCCCCTTGAGTAGCTTTAAACTCTGTGTCTATTAACAGACTGAGCCGAGACCTTTCTCTTTCAGTGAAAAGGACCAGGATGGAGTGGGAGACCATGTCCACTCCAGATTTGGTCGACTTGTCAAATCAGCTTGCTCATGCCCTAGGTGCGTCATCTGAGAGAAAAAACACTGACATTCTTAATTTTTGACTGGCAAATGAAGATCCTTATATGAAACCAAAACTTCCTCATTTCTGCTGTTATTGCAATGAGCCAGGACATTGGAAAAGAGATTTTTATAAATGTGTCAGACGTTCAGGCATCTTTAGCCTTCCAACCAACCCATCCGATGTCCCCCTAATCCTCCAAGGAATGAACTACAGGGGCTCTTCCTAAACCTCCTTAATCTGCTGGGAGAGACTACTGCAGATCGAGGGTGGTTTCAGTCTCTGTCCTTGTTGAGACTGGTGCCCGCCCCTCTGCTACAAAGCAGTCCCTGGTGTCGTAACCCAGATCAAACAGGGGGGATCTCCAGTGACCCTCAACAGGTTCCTGTCTCTGAATCCTCTCCCTGTTTGTCTGGGCCCTTTGAGAGATGCTCACCCTTTTCTCCTTAGCTCGCTCTGCTCTTATTCATTTATCGGGCTGAGACTTCTTAGAAGAGTATCATGCCAGCGTTTCTTCCTCCTAAAAGGGGAAAATAATTCTAGAATTTAACAGTAACCATCGAAATAGCTAATCAGGTAAATTAAGTGACCTTTCAACATCTTTTATTTGCTCCATGGCTGGATCTGGGAGCACTAATTACGTGTCCCTATTGGATCAGCTGCCATCATCTTTATGGGCAAAATCTTCATTGATATGGGCAGAATCCATATCACACCTTCTATCAAGATTTATATAGGTCCCTCAGAACTCCTTCCCAGAATCAGTCAAAACCCCATAAGTAAAGAAGCCATTCAAGATATAAAGTCCACAATAGAGTAAGAGTCAGGGCCTCGTTGTCCCTTGCGCTAGTCCCTGTGATATTCCTATTGTACCTGTAAGGAAACCCGAGGGCCTGTGGTAAAGGTTTGTCCAGGACCCCCCAGCAATAATCAATGTTGTGACCCCTTGGCGCCCTGCTGTTCCTAATCCTCACAACATCCCTCCCAACTAAAAGTGATTTATTTATGGTAATTGATGAATGCAGTGCATTCGTTAGCAGTCCAGTTGATGAAGTTAATTAATACGGTTTTCCTTTCACTTGGGAAGGAAAACAATTCACCTTGACAGTAACGCCTCAGGGTTTTACTGAGCTCCCCTCTTATTTCTCACAAATCCTAACGGAAGGGTGATCTGGATGATACAATGTTCCCTAGGGGTTCTACTTTGTTACATGTGAAAGACTTGGTTTTTTACTGTTCCTCCCACGTCTCCTCACAAGAAGACAGGATCCACTTGCTAAAGCTTTCAGCCTTAAGGGACATAAAGACACCCCAGGAAAACTGCAGTTTGTGCAAACCCCAAGTTCAATATTTAAGGCAACTAATATCAGAACAAGGTCTGCACCTAGGTTCACATAGGGTTTACAGTGTCCTAAGTTTCTCCCAACTCAAAACCAAGTATCAACTGTGAGATTTTCAGTGGCTAATTGGTCACTGACAAAACTGGCTTCCAAATCTCTCCCTTATGGCCAAACTTCTGTGTGTTTTACTAAAGAACAACAACCCTGACCCAATTTTACAGAAGAACTTTGCCTTTTAAAGCCCTAAAGGAGACTTTAATAAACCCACCTGTCCCTGGGTGGCCCAATGATCAGGTTCTCTTTTTGCATATGATAAGGGAGGGAATATCCTTGGGGTACTCACCCAAAACCTTGGGGACCACCATCAACCCTTACAGTATTATAGCCAACTACTGAACCCCGTGGCGTGGAATATCCCCTTGCCTTGGAGCCATTACTGCTGCTGCCCCTTTGGCTATGGCCACCGAGGAAATCGTTTGGGATCCCCTTTAACCATCGCTGCACCCCGCACAGTAGGAGCCCTCCTGAATTCTCGTCACACCAGACATTTTCCAGTCAGCTGCCCACACCTATGACACCCTTTTGTGACTGCTCCTCACAGAACTCTTTCACGGTGTAATAACATTAACCCCGCCACTCTTCTGTCCTGTCACTGACAACACCCGCTAGTACGGTTTGACAATGACAGATCACTGGACCCTGCCCGATGATCTTCCGGAGACTCCTGTGAGGAACAACACTTCTCACGGTTCGCCGATGGCTCTTACGTAAAGGGTGACAATGGCAGATGCTGGGCTACATATGCGATATCAACACCCTTGGATGTAGCTGAAGCGGTGCCTCTGCTGCTGGGCCTGCACCTTCGCCAAGGGCAAAACTGCCAACATTTATGCTGACGGTAGATGTGCTTTTGCAGTAGCTCATGATTTCACAATGTTGTGGAAGCACCGTGGTTTCTCTTACCTCTGGCGGAAATGTCGTTTAAAACAGCCGCTGTGCTCAGGAATTATTGGATACTATATTTTTACCTGCTGCTTTAAGCCTCTGGAAACTAAGGGAGCTCACCTTCCTGACACTTCTGCAAGGAGGGCCACCCTTCCAGGAGCCAACGGCAGGCGAACCTTTGTCATGGTCAAAGGGATCGTTTCAAATGATAGCTTAGAAAAACTGTCTAGAGAAGCCCAACACCTAGCCACAGAAAAGGAAAAACAAGATTGGAGATCCAACAATTGTTGGTTTGATAAAAAAGAGAACGCTTTGGTTCAGGCCAAATAACAACTCAGTCTTACTGAAGACTCTAAGCACATCACTGCTACCTACTGTACGCGCTTTCCACCATTGGTCCCTGGACAGAATGATAGCATTTGGGCATCCGTATCTGTGGGGAAGCATTTACAAGGCTGCCGGAGCACCTACCTCGCTCGTCCCACTTGTCCAAAGCACAACCCTGGGAAGCGTGCTCACACTGCTCCATACCCTTCAAACTGCCGAATGGACCCTTTGAGCAAATGGATTTCATACAGTTGCCCCCAACTTGTGGACATAAATATGCTTTAGTCATGGTCTGGATGTGCTGTCACTGGATGGAAGCTTTCCCTTGTAGACAGGCCACCGTCTCTTCTGTGGCTAAAGTCCTTTCAGAAAAGATTATCCTTTCCTCGAGAGCGACTCTCAACCACGAAAGTGGCCGGGGAACCCATGTGCCACTCAGGGTTTCGACAAGTCGATGTGGTTTGACCGGGTTTACACTTCCATTGCGCTTACCGCCCTTAATCCTCAGGTTTAGTCAAAGGCACTAACAGCATTATTAAGACTCAACTGGAAAATTTTGTAGAAACCCAACATATACCTTGGCCAAAAGCACTGCCACAGTCCTACATCTCCCACCCACCCCTCTGGCACTCATAAACTCTCCCCTCTGAGACAGTCACAGGGCACCCGATGCAGCTGGCCCTGTGCCCTGATCCGCAGCCGGTTAGAGATGTACTTCAACACTGTAAAGGCCTCATGGTTTCTGTCAAAATTAACCACGTTTTGGTAGAGCGAACTTTTCACAGTGCACTCCATGAAGACGAAGACCTTAAGCAAAACACTTTGCAACCGGGAGATTTCATCCACTGGAAAATACACCTCCAGAAAGACTCCTCAACCAGAAAGGCCCTATCAGGAGCTGCTAGCCAACCCTCACCGCCAAACTCCAAGGGACAGGCTCCTGGACTCACATGACATGTGCACAGAAAGCAACTAACCCTGATGGGACCTGCACACCATCTGGTAACCTGAAGGGGAAGACTTGCCCAAACTGAAGCAGATGACACCGAATGGGACACCTTTCAGATGTTCAGACCAGGCCCATCAGAAGGTTTAAATCCACAGAAGTCTCTCTCCTACACTGTTAACTGACTAGATTCTTATCCAAACTCATAGTCTGAATTTGCAAACTGCGGGCTGTGTTCTTGGGGTAACAATACTACTGATTTGTTTCATGTTTTATTCCTGCATTGTCTTTCCAAAGCACTTAATTCTTTCAGACCTGAGTGTACTTTTGCTAAGTTACATGCATGCTTTAGATGGGAAATGCCTGACAGAGCTCCCTCCCACCCCTCTTGTTACTCGAATGGGACCACAATAAGTTTCCAACCTGTGTACTTTCCCTTCGAAGAGGCACACAACACCCAGAAAAGGTCCTTCCTGGTGGCATTGAGGGACAAAAGGCCACTGAATCCGCAAAAACCAGACTCTTGATCATCAATGCTTTTGGAGAAAGATCTTGATCAAAAGGGGGAAATGTAAAATAAATAAAAGAAACCTCATTTTAAAAGGAGCTGAGAGGCTAGAAGGGAGAACCCTTGTGCGCATGTCACCCGTCACACACTACTGACCCTGCTGGGAAAAGACTACCTTGCCTCTGCAACAAGGGGTGGTACCACTTGACTGCCTCAGTGAGAGAAGAAATAATTCCTCCTTGCCTGGGAACAGCTCAGCCAATGGGAGACTGCTATGACTCAGCCAATGAGAAGCCCTATACTTCACAAACTTTTGGTTTCTTCCAATAAACTCTTGGTTTACATCAGCCCCTCCAAAGTCCATAAAAGAGCCTTCCTTTCCTTTGTTTCTCTGGGTTGGGATGTGGTTTGGCATTAGATGATAGGTCCCAAATTATAGTTCTTTGTTCTTCTTGAATAAACCCATTTTGCTGGAGAACCACCTGGCTGTCTATTTGTTTAAGGTCAACACATTTTATTTATTTTTAAACTTAAAAAATTTAATTAAGTAGCACAGGAGATAAGAAAGCCTCTAAGTTTTCCTTGCTGGAAAAGGTGACTGACCTTCACATTGGGGGATTTATAAACTGGGTTAGTCTTGCTAAACTCCCTACCAGATGCTGTGAAGGTGAAGCTGGAAGGTGGGCTGTAAGCCACATCATTTTACCCAGGCTGGACGGTCCACTTGCCAAGGAGACTGCCAGGCCTTTGGATTCTTGACCAACCAGCCCAGGCTTTTCAGGAAGTCTCTCTGCCCACCTTGAAGCTTCAGAAAAGAGAGGTGGCCAAGGTCAGTGCAGCATGGCTTCCTCACATAGATGAGCCCAGGGAAAGGGAAGCCAGCAGAGCTCCTTATGTCAAAGGCAAGATGGTTTTTGCAACTGGTAACACTGGCGGTAACATTTTCCAGGAAGCCGATCTAACTCAGCGATGGCCAAAGCTTGGGGAATGCTGGATGCCCAGAAGCAGAGCACTCAGAGGGTGTGGCCAAGGCTAATGCCTGGAGGTGCTGGTCTGGCAGCTGGAGGCTATTAAAATGTGGCACAGGCTCCCCCCTTTGTTCTCAGGATCAGTGTGAAGTGGGATGAGCCCCTCAGGCAGGGAGTCAAGTTCCAGGAACAGAGACTCAGGATTATTCAGAGGAATCCTGACTCAAACACAGGAAGTCATTTTTAAAAACTTATTTATTGAAGTAACAGACTTCTTAAAAAGCATCCACAATTCCACCCTCCCCCTCAAGCAAATTCACTGTTTTCATTTTTCCATGTTCTCCTCCATAACTAATGCAATTTTTATTGCTCTTTTAGTCATGCCTAGATTTCTCTTGTCTCCTCCCCACTTCTAAAGGCAGCTCTACCCAAATTATTGTCATTTTCAGTTTTCTGGGATTAGTGGGAGAAGGGCAAGCTTCCTTCATTCTCTGTGTCTTTTGGCTCACCACCCGCCCCCCCCCCCCACACACACAATCGCCTCCCTCCCTCCCTCCAAGTGCCCTCCTTTCTTTTGGTGTGCTTCACTAACTCACTCTAGGTTATTGCCCACTTTGATGGGAAAGGCACTAGTGAGGAACAGAAATGTGCTTTTTTAGCCTCACTCCCATTTTCACCTTCATTCTGCCTGCAGTGTCGCCCATTGCAGAAGGACGGATGGAGGCAGCTGAGCTCCGGAGCCCAGTGCTGGTCGTGCTGTCCTGTGGTCAGTTTTGCCCTCCTGCTTTCCCTGCTGCTGAGTTCTCCTCCTCTCCACTGAAAACAGCTCTCAGAAACGTCACTTACATTAAGTGACTCAAGAAAGGGTTTCCTAGAGGATTTTTAGTGCACGTATGCCATCATAATGCGTCCCATTTTTTACAACCTTCAAAGTCTTACAGTTGTGACTTTGGCATTCCGAGCAGGGACAGGGTAAGAGTCAGGGACTGTAGTCCTTTCCTACACCTGTAACCTAGCACCATTTGGGTTCTTGCACAAAGCAGGACCGTGACACAGGACTCGGGCTTTTCCCAGAAAATTCTGTTTCCCCGTCTCCTGTATCACGGACTCTGACTTGAAAACTTCCTTCAGCCCAGGTGGCCCTCATGATCCTCTGGCTACCTGTTTCAGTCTTGCTGCAAACACCTGGGTCTCTTGCACATTTGAACCTAACTCTAATTCCTGGGTGCTCGCTGGCTTAGGTTTTCTCTTCAGGTGTTCCTTCTTATGATTAGGCTAGCTGGCATGACTTAGCAGAAAATACGCAAACCTTTTCCCCCAGAAATGGGCAGGGAGGATGCAGGTCACAGATCAGAACTTACTCTCCATCCAGTAAGTCTGGGCTAATGTTCGGTGTTCTGGGTCTCTGTCCTGAAAAGGCCATTTTTTAATTGCTGGGCTTTCTCCTTTTTAGTGAAAATGACTGTGGTCTAGATAAGTTCAGGGACCTGAAAACCAGTATTAGGGAGATGAAACATTAGTGTATCTTGAAGTCAGAGAGGCCTGTGATTGGACCCTGACAGTGTGACATATTCAACTTTATAAACTTGAAAAACGCGCTGTTCTTTCAGCCCCGAGTCCTGCATTTGTAAGAGGGGTTTAATCTAACCGCCTCCCACGTTCGCTCTGACAGTAAGTGAGGTGATATATGTAAAACTCTCAGCACGCTGCTTAGGTCGCACGCAGTCCTTTACAATTTTATTTTGAAAATTACTCATTAACAATAACAGAATTTACTTTTTTTAGTACACTAATTTGTATTAATTAGTATAAATTAGTATACACTTGATGTCAAATAACAAAAACCTCAACCCAAATGGCTTAAAAATTAAGAAATTTTTTTTTTACATAACAGTTCGTCTCCAGGGAGGGGAAGGAGATCCACAGTTGGTAAGTTCAGTGGATCAATGATCAATGATGTCGCCAAGGACGCTTGCGACTTTCATTGTTGAACCCCACCCACCGTCCTCGTCCTGCTGGCTTTGTCTGCAGGCCAGCTCTCTTCCTATCTGTGACTTGGCTCGCACACAACCATCATCACGACGGAGGACCACAGCATCCCGGAAAGAAGACACCATGTGTGCATGTGGGCTAACTTTTTTTAAGATAAAAGAGACTTTTCCATTTCTGGCCAGGAAACTGTAACTTATATTGGAATTGCCTTCCTGCCAATAAAGACTTACAGAGCTGAACAAAAAATATATATAAAAAACCCTGTTTTCCACTAGGTACACAGGCAGTGCAGAGAAGGGGGGCAGGGAGATAACCCCTACAATTGCCCGGGCTTTCTTCCTGGAGACGTTTCTGGATCACAGAGCAGGAGGGGACCAAAGCAGAGCAGGGCAGCTCTCTGAGTTCCAGAGACAGATATCAGAGCCTGGGGTGTGGAAGTCAGGAGGGGAGAGGGATGTGGAATTCGGGAGGGGGAGTACTGGAGAGGCACAGGCGGCACAGAGGAAGATCACCAGCGATCTGTCTGAGGGGAACTTTGAGCCCTTGGTTGAATGTTAAGCTGCACACACTGAGAGTAACACTGCACAAGGCCTGGCGGGCAAACAGCTCTCGACACTGCACAGTTCACATGGGAACGTTCACATGGGAGCGATAGCTGTTGTATGGGAGCGATAGCTGTTGTGTTGGAGCCAGCTGGAGGGCAGCGTCTTCTCGGGATACCTGGGCAGTATTCAGCAGGGACGCCGAGGGCCGTGCCTTAGTACAAAGGCTAAACTCACCCAGGAGGAAAGGCTACTGCCTTAACAAGTGTTTTTCAAAAATCATCAAAACATCCAGCTGTTTTTATTATTTATATAAGCATGTCTCATGCAATATTTAGACATGCTTGTTCTAAAAAACTGCTCCTTGTTTGAGGTTCAAGATTAACTGTGTGTTCTGTGCTTTTATTTGCGGAGTACGGCGACCCCGGAGAAATGTGCCGTAGTCATGGAAGAGGTCGGTGTGGAGGGAAGCCGGGCGAAGGCGACACAGGAGGTCTGGGCCCCCTTTGCACTCTTCTGGAAGTCTAGAACCACTTCAAAGTAGGCTTAGATGTAGTTTAAAAAAGACTTTTAATGACAAGAAAATGTTAAATGGGGAAAAAGCAGAAAACAGAGCTGTGTATTCATTATGATATCATCTATGTATGTTTTAAAAATGAAATGTATCCTGAAAGGGTAAAAAACACTGAAAGGAAATAAATAAATGTTAATGGTGGTTATTGGTAGATAATTACCATTTTATGTTGTTTTTTTCCTTTTTTATACTTTCCAGATTTCCAAGTTTTGTACAATAAGCACACATTACTTTTAACAATAAACAATTTTAAAATAGTTTTTAAAAAATCAAGCTGATCTGTAGGTAAATTATCTGTCTGACCATACCAAGCCCATCACTTTTTAAAGGAGGACAACAAACATAAATAAATAAAGTCAAATAGAGGAAGACAAAAAAGTCCAGATACCCAGCAGTATAACCCCCAGTGGCCTGTGTCCAATAGTTACTGAATACACAGAGAATGCAGAGAAACAAGACTCTTAACCAGAAGAAAGGTCAGTGAACAGAAACAGACTTAACAGTGTCACTCATGGCGAAATTTTTTAAAAAGGAATTTAAGCAGTTATTATAAATATTTCCAAGAATTCAAATAAAACACGAAGACAATGAAAACTACAAAAATAATGGAATGGAACTTCTAGAACTGAAAATACAATATCTGAAATAAAAAATCCACTGGTTGGGCTTACCAGCATAATTAACACGGCAGAAGAAAAAACCAATAAACTTGAAGACAGCGATGAAAGTATTCAAATTGAAGCAAAAACAGAAAAATAATTTTCAAACAACGGGCAGAGCCACAGTGACCTATGGAATCATATCACGTGATTAACATACACATAATTGGAATTCAGGAACACAAAAAGGGTAGTGGGGCAAAACATATTTTTGAAGAAATAGTGGCCAAAATATTTTTAAATTCAATGAAAACTAAAAACTATAGATCTTAAAATTTTAATAAACCCTAGATAAGAAAGACACAAAGTAAATCACAGCAAAACACATAATAAAATTGCTGAAACCGGTGATAAAGGTGAAATCTGAAAAGTAGTCAGAAAAAGAGATATATTATATACAAGAGAACAAAGAAGAGACTAATAACTGCCTTGTTGTCAAAAACGCTGCGAGCTAGAAGACAAGGAAATGACATCTTTAAAGTACTGGGAGAAGAAGAAATGTTACACCCTAGAATTCTATATCCAGGGGAAATTAGTATCCTTCAAAAGTGAAGACAAAATAAGTATATTTTTAGGCAAAAAAAAAAGCAGAAGTACAGTACAAGAAATGTTAAGTAAGTTTTTTAAATGGAAAGAAAAGAATACCAGATGGAAATTGGGAACCACATGTGAAAATGAAAAGCTCTGGAAATGTAAGCATGTGGATTAATATGAGAAATTTTTTCTTATTCTAAAATTTCTTGAAAAGTTAATTGACTTTAATGAAAATAAAGAAAAAATAACAATAATGTAGTGTGAGATTTACGGCATATATAGAAGACAATTAATGAAAGCAACAGCACAGAGAAGGAGAAGGGGAAATAGAAGAAAAGCGTTGTTGGGCTCTGATATTCACAGGAGGTGACCATGACAAGTTAGAGACACAGACTGTAAACACAAAAACCACTTTTAAAAATAATAGCAGACAGACAGAGCTAAAAGTCAAAAGAAGAGGTAAAATGGAACGCTAAAAAAACAAAATCAATCCAGATGGAGGTAGAAAAGGAAAAGAACTGATGAGCAAACGAAACAAGCAGCAGAATCATCGCATCTCAGTCATAAGGCAGAGACCCTCAGGATAAGAACGCAAGCCCAGCTATACACTGTGTACTGACACTGCCCTTAAGTATAAAGTCTCAGACAGGCAAAGGTCAAAAATGAAGGAAGATGTACATGCAAACACGAATCTGGAAAAAATATCTGCAAAACGTATATCTGGTTAAGGATTTGTATTCAAAATATATACTGAACTTATAATTCATTAACAAGAAGAAAAACAACTCAGAAATGAGCAAAATAGAGCTGTCCCTTGAACCACACAGGTTTGAATTCCATGGGTCCACTTAATGCAGACTTTTTCCAATAAATACTGTAAATGCATTTTAATTTCCTTATGATTTTCTTAATAACACTTTCTTTCCTCTAGCTTTGTTTTAAGAATACAGTATATAATACATATAACATACAAAATATTGTTGGGCCATTGTTTACATAATCAGTAAGTCTTCCAGCCAGTGGTGGGCTATTGGTATTAAGTTTCTGAGAAGTCAAAGGCTATAGGTGGGTTTTTAACTGCACGTGAGTTGGTACCCCAGCCCCGCGGTGTTCAACAGTCAACTGTGTTTGAATAGACACTTCACCAGAGAAGATATACAGATAGTGAGTAAGCACATAAACACGTACTCCACATAAAGAGTCACTAGGAAAATGGAAATTAAAATCACAGTGAGATTCTACTACAGACCCACCAGAATAGCTTAAATTAAAAATGTCTGAGTAGACCAAGTGTTGACAAGGGTCAACTCTCATACGCCAAATAATGTATTCCAGGATGTTACTTTGGAATACAGGTGTGGCAGTGTCCTATAAACTTAAGCATAAACCCAACGTGTGATCCACTAATAAACTCCCAGGTAAGAGAAATGAAAACATGTCCACGCAAACACTTTCTTGAAAATGTGCGTATACCTTTATTTGTAACAGACAAACACTGGAATGAACCCAAATGTGCATCAGCTGGGGAACTGGTAAGCAAATTGCTTGGTATCTATATAATGGAATGCTGGTCAACAATAACAAGGAACCAACTGCTGACACATACAACACGCATGCACCTCGAAGCACAGTGCTGTGTGAAAAGAGCCAGACATATGAAACTTATCTGGATGGATTAATTTACATAAAATTTTAGAAAAGACCAAAACTGTAGTGATAGTGTGGATCAGTGGTTGTCAAGGACTAGGGTGGAGGGAGGGCACTGACTACAAAGGAGCCCGGGGACCTTTGGCGGGGGAATGGAATGCCCTTTATCGTGATTGTGGTGGTGGTTGTATGATGGTCAAGATTTGTAAAAACTCATCAAACTGTACACTTAAATTGGTGAATTTTTGTATGTAAATGATACCTCAGTAAAGCTTAAAAAGAAAAAGAAAAAGAAACAGAAACAAGAAAAAAGTAATCATAAGAAAGCTGGAGGACTTCCGGCTAAGATGGAGGCGTAGGTAGACACACTGTGCCTCCTCACACAACCAAAAGAAGGACAACAGCAAATTTAAAAACAAAAATAACCAGAACTGACAGAAAATCGAACTGTATGGAAGTCCGACAACCAAGCAGATAAAGAAGAAACATTCATCCAGATCTGTAGGAGGGGTGGAGATGGGCAGCTCGGTGGAGAGGACTCTCAGCAAGACAGTGGCTGGAGGACCTGGTGAGGCAGCAGCTGGCAGGGCAGGTGGTCCCACATTCGTGTGCAGATAAACTGGGAGGAGCAACTGGGGAGCGAGACAGATCTCGAAACCCAGGGCTCCAGTGCAGGGGAAATAAAGCCTCAAACCACTGACTGAAAACACCTGTGGGGGTTGAGGCTGTAGCAGGAGAAACTCCCAGCCTCACAGGAGAGTTTGTTGGAGAGACCCACAGGGTCCCAGAATGTACACAAGCCCACCCACCTGGGAATCAGCACCAGAAGGGCCCAATTTGATTGTAGGTAGTGGGTGAAAATCAGCAGAGTGGAGCAAGAGGCACTGTTCCCTCTCAGACCTCTCCCCTATGCACAGTGCTTCACAATGTAGGGATGTGGGTTGCCCCGCCCTCTTGAACACCTAAGGCTCCACCCCTTGTTATGTAAAAGATGTGCCAAGACAAAAAAAAATGGCCCAAATGAAGGAACAGATCAAAGCTCCAGAAAAAATACAACTAAGCAACGAAGAGATAGCCAGCCTATCAGATGCACAGTTCAAAACACTGGTAATCAGGAAGCTCACACAATTGGTTGAATTTGGTCACAAATTAGATGAAAAAATGAAGGCTATGCTAAGAGAAACAAAGGAAAATGTACAGGGAACCAATAGTGATGGGAAGGAAACTGGGACTCAAATCAACAATATGGAGCAGAAGAAAGAAAGAAACATCCAACCAGAACAGAATGAAGAAACAAGAATTCAAAAAAATGAAGAGAGGTTTAGGAACCTCCAGGACATCTTTAAACGTTCCAACATCTGAGTCATAGGGGTGCCAGAAGGAGAAGAGGAAGAGCAACAAATTGAAAACTTATTTGAACAAATAATGAAGGAGAACTTCCCCAATCTGGCAAAGGAAACAGACTTCCAGGAAGTCCAGGAAGCTCACAGAGTCCCAAAGAAGTTGGACCCAAGGAGGAACACACCAAGGCACATCATAATTACATTACCCAAGATGAAAGATAAGGAGAGAATCTTAGAAGCAGCAAGAGGAAAGGAGACAGTTACCTACAAAGGAGTTCCCCTAAGACTGTCAGCTGCTGATTTCTCAAAAGAAACCTTGAAGGTAAGAAGGGGACTGGAAAGAAGTGTTCCAAGTCATGAAAGGCAAGAACCTACATCCAAGATGACTCTATCCAGCAAAGCTATCATTTAGAATGGAAGGGCAGATAAAGTGCTTCCCAGATAAGGTCAAGTTAAAGGAGTTCATCATCACCAAGCCTTTATTACATGAAATAAATGTTAAAGGGACTTATCTAAGAAAAAGAAGATCAAAAATATGAACAATAAAATGACAACAAACTCACAGTTATTAACAACCAAACCTAAAACAAAAACAAACTAAGCCAACAACTAGAACAGGAACAGAATTACAGAAATGGAGATCACATGGAGGGTGGGAAGGGGGGGAGTGGGAGAGGGAGAGAGGGGGGAAAGATACAGAGAATAAGTAGCATAAATGGAATGTAGAAGATAGACAGGGGGAGGTTAAGAATAGTATGGGAAATGTCGAAGCCAAAGAACTTATGTGTACAACCCATGGACATGAACTAAAGGGGAGGAATGCAGGTGGAAGGGGGTGTGCAGGGTGGAGGGAAATAAGGGGGGGATGGGACAGCTGTAACAGCATAATCAATAAAAAAATATATATATATATAAAGAAAGCTGGAGTGGCTATATTAATATAAGAGATCTTTCTGAGAACCTGTCCCAGAAGACTTTCCCTCACATCTCATTGGCCAGAATTCTTCACATGTTCATGCTTAAACCCATCACTGCCAGAGGAGTATTTGAATTCAGGGTTTTAGAGAGCTCCCGCTGCAGAGCAGAGCGGTCAGGTATTACTCATTGGGGGGGGGTGCGGGGATGGAGCCAGCTCCCCTCCCCACTCGTGAGGCACGCGGCATAGGAGAGGTGGGTGGCATCCTCACCAACAGTGAGGGTCTGTTGTCAGGGTGGCTGTAGCAGCTGTCAAGGTAAGGACCCACATTGCAGTGACTTGACACCATGAAAGCCCACTTCTCCCCAGCATAACCCACCAGTGCGGGAGTGCCCGGTGCAGGCAGCTTTCCTCCTGGTTGAGATTCACGGACTACTGCTTCTTCCTGACCTTGCTGCTCTGTCATCTTAGGCCTCTGCTTCCAACCAGCAGACAGGAAGAGAGTCTGAAGAAGCCGCGTAACTGCATTTTAACCTGCTCCCCTCGGAATTATACACGTCATTTCCACTCGCACTCACTGGCGGGACCTAGTCGTGCAGCCGCATCTAGATGGAGTTCCACACCAGGGAGCGGGCACACTTCGGCAGGCAGCTGGTCACCTGCTCAGGTGGAGGCGTGGCCACTCACGGCTGAGTGAGGAACCAGCGGCCACCGCCACGGAAATGTGCTGTTTGCTCTTTCTCGATCACTCCCGAAAGAGCGGTTTGCCGTAAATATTATTATTGTCCCCACTTTACAAATGTGGACGTCGAGACCCAGAGAGGCGAACTGAGACGTGCCAGCCAGGTCAGAAGGCTTTTGTAAGAGGCAGAGCACGACTGTTCGTTTACACCGTGTGACTAATACGAGTTTCCAAACCTTTATTCTAAATGGCCTGAAGAAAAACGTCACCACTTCTTTCTTTATCATTTCACTTTCGGAGCTTGTGGCTCAAGTGAGTGTCAGAAGGAAAACTTCCGAGAATGGGCCACACAGACGAGGAGCAGCGTCTGCCTTCCGCTCTCTGAGTCCTCCTTTGTCACAGTATCGTGGGCCATGGAAACCCTCCACCAGCCCTCCTTCCTGGAGTAATGTTGACCCACGTCTGGGCAAATAAGAAAAGTCTGTTCAAATAAATCCTAAGCGTCTCATTTTGCAGGAATGAGTAGTTCCCATGACTCACACAACACCTTCCCCCCAAAATAGATTGTTTCACTGGGTTTTTGTATTTTATGTTGCCACGCAGTGAGGAGCGGCAAATCTTTTTATTTTTCTTGGTTTTCATCATAATCTTTGACCATCCCTGGCATTCTGTTACCACACATGTGCCCGAAACTGTAGAGGGAGGTGGGGCGCAGAGTACAAGGGGAGGGCCTGACGAGGGTTTTTCCAGTTTATTAAGATGATAACACCGTCCACACCTTGTTTTTTAATTAAAAACATCCCCCCACTTTCCCTTCAGCTGCCACTGTCAGATGAACAGGTTGGAGAAGAGAATGCTCAGTTCCTCCGGATTTAAAACCCCTGGTGTGTTGCCTGAAGATGTGTTTACAGGGGTGAATTTCTTCTCCTAGAAGACAGTCTCGTTCAAGCCATTCACCTCTCTAATCGGAGCTCAGGAACTTTCCAAGTTAATTTTTTAAAGCAATTTTCGGCTGGAAATTCAGCTCGGTGGTGGTCATACCCTCCATTTGAAGTGCGAATAATTCACATTATAACTCCAGCGGGCTCCCTTGTCTGCACTTTACATACTTTGTGAAATCATTTTAATATTCTACAATCACTTTAATATACTGTGTAATCTTTGACAAGTTACTTAGGCCTTCTGGTCCTCAGCTGCCTCATTTGTGAAATGAAGGGGTTGGACGAGGTAAGTGGCTTCAAATTATTTTTTCCCAAATAAAATTTTCCATGGCATTCCATTAGGTAAGAGAGATGAAACTGCGCTAGTTGAACCTGGAGAATTCATTGAACTGACCTATTGGTCAAGTGCTGTGCTGGATGCTGGGATACACAGCTGAGTGGACCGCAGCCTGTACTATTAGTCTAGTGTGGGGTACAGTCACAGCTAGAGGTACACCAGGGCATGTGGGGGACACCAGCCCGAGGCAAGAGGGAAGGCTGTCAGAGGAGTAGCTGTAGCAGACGCCCCCTCTCCATGCGTCTCCCTGAAGCCATGGAGGACAGTCCCATGCAGGCAGCCAGTGGCCCGCCTCACACACCCACCTGCCTGTATCAGGACTCTAGACTAGGACAGGTTCACCCCAGAGGTTCGGAGCACCTTCCACACAGGGGGCGCAGGTGGTACCCACTCGGTAACACAGGCTGTATCGACTTTCTCCTGTTTCCTGACTTGTTCCCCTTCCCCCCTCTGCACTGCTCTCTCAGATCACTTCCCAAAGCACGACTCACGCCCAAGTCAGTGTGTCGGGTCTGCTTTCAGGGCTACCTAACCCAGAGGAGAGGCCACGGGAAGAAGTGTGAAAGGCATTGCAGAGGGAGGCCACGGCAGCGGTAAACGCTCAGAAGTGAGAAACAGCAGAGTAGAGGGAACGCTCTTTCCAGGCCTGGCTGGACCACCGTCACATCTGAGCCATTGACTACACAGCTTCCGGGGCAGGTTATCAGCCATGTGCCCAGGATGCTCTCCGACCACTGTGACCCTGCAGCCACTGTGTGCTCAGAGACAGCACTCGGAGTCTGACGTTTGCCCACCGTGAGGATGGAAGAATAGTGTACTGGGGCTCGGGGAGGACAGGCTGTGGCCTGCCGCTCTCGGAAACAATGTCCTTCCTCAGCAGCTCCTGTGACTGACAGGTCTCAGTGCCCTCTCTCATGGCACATTCTAGCCTTTCCCTGGAAGCAGGCTTCATTGCGATTATTACCTCATTGTGTTTAATCTGCAAATGAGGAGTTAGAATGTAAATGTCTCTCGAAGGGCAAGAGGTGCGGGATAGAGTTTGCAGCAGGGAGGAGAGGAAACCAGTTCCCACATTGTGCAGCCGCGTGAATGTAATAAAAGAAATGAAAGTGGAAAGGGTGAAATGAGCGAAAGGGAAATTAATAGTGGCACAGCGAGGAGGAGCTGGAAGTGAGGTTATTCAAAATCCCTGCTTTAAGTCCTGTTCGTTTGCTAGAGGAGAGCCGCAGATTGGACCATAAGCTCTCTAATCGCTATCATGAAAAGAAGGACCCTGGCAGCTATGACATTCACAGAGTCCAGAGGTAAAAACGAAATGAGTCGCTAGGGAAAAGAGCAACTCTCTGTAGTACTGAGACCAGAGTAAAACTTCTCCATGGGTCCCGAGGAGGGAGGCTGCTGCCTGATGTGATGAGGCTGTAAACCTGTCCTCCCGGGAAACACCGTGACAAAGTGCATAGAGCTGTTTCTTCAGACATCCCTCCACGTAGACTGATGGCATCATGGCAAAACGCAATTTCATAAAAGCAACTATATGGGGTGCCGCTATGATATAGCCAGATATCAAGCTTACTGATGGCCTACTCAACTCATAATTCTGGGGTAGATCTCAGGGCATCCAGGAGAAGGCACAGACTGCAATTACTTTAGGCTATCTCCCACGAATATGGTTTCTCTTAGCTGAGCTTTTAAGAATATTGAGATGCAATAAGTTTGAAGTCATCACCTGGATGGTGTCTGTTCCCGGTGGCTGGTTAAGCACAAAACCATGTGCTCTGTCCATCAGCCGGCCCACCTGGGGCAGGGCTGACATCCTCCTGTGACTATGCCGGGGCCACAGCTGGACAGACCTCAGTGGCTCAGAAGTGGACCTGCAGGGTGTTCGTGGCAGGGAGCCCCAGACTCTTTCAGAAAGTAACTTTGCATCCTTCCTAACTCAGAGCAGTAAGTGGGTGATTTAGCCCCCACAAGTTTTATGTCATAAAATGTGGACACAACAATTTTAGTCCAAAAAAAAAAAAGCATTAAAGCAGGGGATACAACCCTGTTTGCTCCATGAGGGAAGAAGCCAGCAGTAAAGTGCAGCAGTCCCCCATATGCAGGGAGGCAGTCCGAGACGCCCAGTGGATGTGTGCAACTGGTATAGTACCGAACCCTATGTAGATGTGTATCTTCCTATACACACACACAGTGATAAAGCTTAATCTATAAATTAGGCACAGTAAGACACCGTGCCTAATAAAACAAAAACTAATAAAATGGAACAATTATTACAATGTATGGAAACAAAAGTTATGTGAATGTGGTCTCTCTCCCCAAATATGTTATTATACGGTACTCACCCTTCTCGGGCCGCTGTGAGATGCTACAATGTTGAGGTGATGAGACGAAGTGAAGCAATGACGAGGGCCTGAGAGGTGGCCTTAGGCTACTACAAAGGTTACTTGGCCACAAGCACCGGATTGGGCTTGTCTGACAATCAAGACGGTTACTAAGTAACAAACGGGCGGGGAGCGTCTGCAGCGTGAAGACAATTCACGTCTCGCAGGATGGAACGGACATCGCGAGATTTCATCATGCTACTCAGGACCGCACACAATTCCAAATTTATGACTTGTTTATTTCTCAAGTTTTCCATTGATATTTTCAGACTGTGGTCAATCGTAGGTAACTGAGACCTCGAAATGTAAAACCTTGGATAAGGGGGACTCCTGTACCCATGATGTGGCTGGCAGGCAAAATGTCACTCCCAAAGCACCTCTCAAGATTGAGAAATTCCATAATGTACCCGTGTGCTCTATGACTTGCTAAAGGGGATACTAGCTTCAAAGTGGATAAAAAAGGAGAGATGGCTACCAAAAATGATGGCTTGGTTTTAGAACAATGAATCTATGAGGCGATTCTCCAGTAGAGAGTAGGTAGGTAGCAGGAGTAATAATCCCAGTTTTTCAAAATAAAGCCATGGTCACGCAAGCTTGCTCTGTTCTCTAACACTGCGAGACATACATCCAGCCCAGCCCAGGGGGGTGGAAATTCAATAAGAGGAAGGAGAAGCAGAAACAAAGATTTAACTCAGGAAGAGAGACTAGAAAAGATTGGCTGGACTTAGATAAATCCATAATCCTGAGGTTGGGAGGGACTTCCTACAGGGCAGCTCATCTGGGCAGGGATTGCCCGCGGCTGGCCTTCTGTGCAGGCGCTTAATCTCGGCTGACTGCTCTTCACAGGCCAGAGGATGCCACTATCATCGAGCTAACTCCCGTCAGGACAAACTGGGCCAGCTCTGTCTCCTGGCAATTTTTACCCAGTAACACAAAACCACACCTGAAGCAAGTCCATTCTGAAGATAACTGCTCAGAGCTCCCTGTTATCTTCTCTGAGTCATCAGACCAACCTATTTCCATACAAGGTTAAGTCCTCCCTGAATGATCAGATAGGTTTAGCGAGGAAAAACATGGGATGCCCTAGTTGAATTTGAGTTTCAGATCAACAAAGAATCCTTTTTTAGCATAAGTATGCTCCATGTAATATTTGGGACATACTTATGCTAACAAAGGATATCTTGTTTATCTGAAATTCAAATTTGACTGAGCATCCTGTATTTCTAGCAACTCTCCCTTGGATGAATTTTAGTTTCCTTTAAAAAATATATATTGATTGATTATTTTATTACAGTTATCCCATTTCTCCCCCTTTATTCCCCTCCACAATGCACACACCCTCCCACTCGCATTCCCCCCACCCCCTTCAGTTCATGTCCATGGGTCATATATATAAGTTCTTTGGCTTCTGCATTTCCTATACTATTTTTAACCTTCCCCTGTCTATCTTTACCAACCATTTATGTTACTTATACTCTGTACCTTTCCCCCTTCTCTCCCCTTCCCACTCCCCCGCTTCCCACCCTCCATGTGATCTCCATTTCTGTGATTCTGTTCCTGTTCTAGTTATTGGCTTAGTTTGTTTTTGTTTTAGGTTTGGTTGTTAATAACTGTGAGTTTGTTGTCATTTTACTGTTCATATTTTTGATCTTCTTTTTATTAGGTAACTCCCTTTAACGTTTATTTCATATAATAAAGGCTTACATGGTGATGATGAACTCCTTTAACTTGACCTCATCTGGGAAGCACTTTATCTGCCCTTCCATTCTAAATGATAGCTTTGCTGGATAGAGTCATCTTGGATGTAGGTTCTTGCCTTTCATGACTTGGAATACTTCTTTCCAGCTCCTTCTTGCCTGCAAGGTTTCTTTTGAGAAATCAGCTGACAGTCTTATGGGAACTCCTTTGTAGGTAACTGTCTCCTTTCCTCTTGCTGCTTTTAAGATTCTCTTCTTCTCTTTCATCTTGGGTAATGTAATGATGATGTGCCTTGGTGTGTGCTTCCTTGGGTCCAACTTCTTTGGGACTCTGTGAGTGTCCTGGACTTCCTGGAAGTCTATTTCCCTTGCCAGATTGGGAAAGTTCTCCTTCATTATTTGTTCAAATAAGTTTTCGATTTCTTGCTCTTCTTCTTCTCCTTCTGTCACCCCATATGATTCAGATATTGGAATGTTTAAAGATGTCCTGGAGGTTCCTAAGCCTCTCCTCATTTTTTTGAATTCTTGTTTCTTCATTCTGTTCTGGTTGGATGTTTCTTTCTTTCTTCTGCTCCATATTGTTGATTTGAGTCCCAGTTTCCTTCCCATCACTATTGGTTCCCTGTACATTTTCCTTTGTTTCTCTTAGCATAGCCTTCATTTTTTCATCTAATTTGTGACCAAATTCAACCAATTGTGTGGGCTTCCTGATTACCAGTGTTTTGAACTGTGCATCTGATAGATTGGCTATCTCTTCATTGTTTAGTTTATTTTTTCTGGATCTTTGACCTGTTCTTTCATTTGGGCCTTTTTTTTTTTTTTTTTTTTTGTCTTGGCACACCTGTTACGTAGTAAGGAGCAGAGCCTTAGGTGTTCACCAGGGCGGGGCAACCCACTTGGCTGTGTTGTAGTGCTCTATGTGGGGGAGGGCCCGAGAGGGAACAGTGCTGCTAGCTCGGTTCTCTGCTGGTTTTCAGTCACTTCCCCCACTATCCACAAGCAAATTGGGCACTTCTGGTGCTGATTCCTGGGTGGGTGGTTTGTGTACGTTCTAGGCCCCTGTGGGTCTCTCCAACGAACTCTCCTGTAAGGCTGGGAGTTTCTTCCTCAGCCTCAACCCCCACAGGTGTTTTCAGTCAGTGGTTTGAGGCTTTATTTCCCTGCACTGGAGTCTTGGGTTGCTAGGTCTGTCTCGCTTCCCAGTTGCTCCTCCCAGTTTATCTGAACATGAATGTGGGACCCGCCAGTCTGCCAGCCGCAGCCTTGCCTGCCCTGGTCCTTCAGTTGCCACCTTGCTGCGAGTCCTCTCCACCCAGCTGCCTGTCTCCACCTCTCCTACCTGTCTGGTTGACTGTTTCTTCTTTAACTCCTTGGTTGTTGGACTTCCATACAGTTCGATTTTCTGTCAGTTCTAGTTGTTTTTTGTTTTTAAATTTGTTGTTCTTCTCTTGGTTGTGCGAGGAGGCACAGTGTGTCTATCTATGCCTCCATCTTGGCTGAAAGTCTCTTTTTTTGAGAGAGAGAGAGAGAGAGAGAGAGAGAGAGAAACATCGCATGCACCCCAACCAGGAATCAAACCCACAAACTTTTGGTGTAAAGGATGACACTCTAACCAACTGAGCCACCTGGCCATGACACAACTGTTTTTAAATGCAGTGCCTAGAATTTAAGACAATAATATTTCAGTTGAACCCAGGAGTAGAGCTTAAGTGGGTGAAAAAGCCTGGAAGGGGAATGAAGGACATTTCCCACCCCTTCTTTCCCATCCCCACCCATGCTTCTATGTCAAGACTAGGATAAAATGCCTTCTCGGAGGGCATAAAGCCCCCTCCCCCAGCTCGGTGTCAAGGCACAAGGTTGGTCCAGGTTGGGCACCTTTGGGTACCACCAAGGTAAGCAGCTCTGGTCTTAGTAAAGAATCTCTTCCAACATCTCAAAGCTCCCCTGGCTATTTCTAACTTGCTGTGGCAACACTTCTTTTCATAATCAACTCTGTAGTCTCTATTCATTGTAGGAGGCTATTTTCAGCCCAGTTGATGGCATATTTGCAAAATACTATGCACACAATGGTCTGTGCCTCTCCTATCTACTTACCTCCCTTTGAATTTCCTTCCCTCTTCTGGCATCAATGCTTTGGAGTCCTTTGCGGCTTTCTAGCTCTTTGCTACATAAAGCTAGAATCTAAGCTTGTCTAGGGCAAGGGCCAAGTACACTGTTAACATAGTAACACCTCACTTTTGTAGAGAGCTTTCATCGTCCCATTCCAGTTTCTTAGTTTCTCCTCACACTCTTCCACACCATTGTCCCTGCAGGCGCAATCGCTAGGGGTGGATGCTCAGGGACACTTCTGGCCTGGCCAGGGTGGAAGTGGGGACAGTCACAGTCGTAGTCATCTGCAAACACTTTCTCCACTGTTCTCTCATTTCGGTCTTTTAAGGCCAGAGGTCACAGAGCACAGCCCAAGCTTAACCCGTTCCAAACAGATGAGACCCCTTGGTGTTTCTGAAGCCTGTCAGCTGAGCATTCCACAACTTCCCCTGAGGCCTCAGCAGTATGGAATGGCTCTCACCCATCAGGAAACAAGGCTTCCTCTCCCCACCCCTCCCTTTTTAACTCTTAATTCCATGCTCTAATTCTATGATTAAATCTTAAACTGCTGATAAATAATCCCTTGTTTAACTTCAATAGGGGAAACATACACCTGGAAACTGAACGAGAACTATTTTAATGAAAATAAGTAGTGGAATGAAGTATTGCCGTGAAGCACCCCCCTCCCCCTGCCACTCTGCTGAAGCAGGGTGGGCCAGGGTTGTCTGGAGACCCAGCGATGTGCGGGGCGGGGAGCGGTGAAGACTGAGTCTGGGTGAATCCCAACAGTGATTCATTCAGTGGGGCTTTTACATTTCCATTCTCTACTTTAAATAATAAGGTGATTTACTGATCTCAGCAGGAAAACCTATCAGGAGTGTGAGGGTGTGGACCCTTGTGAGCTTTTCAGTGGCCGTGCATACAGACACACACATGCCAGCAAGAGGCAGTGACAGCTGGCTAGGGTGACCAGACCCGAGAGTCACTGTGAGGTGACTAAGGAGACCCCTGGCGGGTCTGGCCTCCTCCGGACGGGCGTGGGCCAGAATTGCTGGAGAATGAGTCTTCCTGCCCTAGGCAAGCCCATCCACTAGGCAAGGCAAGGACAATTGATTGGGACAAAAGCCTTACCTGTAAAGGAGGTTACTCACTCTGGCATACAAATATCTTTCATAATAAAAGCATCAGCAGATTACAGAGTCATGAATTAACGCATTGTGCTGGCTGCTGTGGGTGCTGTTTCTCTAGTTAGAAATGCGTTTCATCCTTTGGTCTTCGGGGCTATCCACAGCGTGTGGAGCTACGGCCAACTGTCTGGAATCATTAATTTATGCGCATTCTCTGCTACAAAAACGGCAGTCTTGGGCCGACTCTCATGACACAGGTGACTGCCCACCACCAATGGGCTATCCACTTTAGTCCTCATTCTACTTACCCTGCCTCAACAGCCTCATTTATTCTATCTCAACCGTTAGCCACCGGTACTTCCACGATTGTAAGATGCACCATCAATTTAATAATATCCAGGGGTGGGGAGGGGAGGGGAGAATCGCTCTCATATTACATATACAACATCTATAGTCAGCTCACAGCTGCACCTCACGGCTAAAGACCTCCTGATCCTCTGAGATTCATCTCACGGTCCTTCCCTTTTCACATCCTTTCCCAGCACTGGCCACTCCCTTGTGTCACAACTGGCACATGCTGTCACACCTAGTACAGTCACGATGCCCAGGCTGGAAGCACCTCAAGGGCAGAAACAGTCATATTTGTCTCTGTCTTCTCAGGGTCTAGCCCAGTGTCTGCCATTAATTCTCTCCGTAAATACTGATTGAAGACCTACCACGTGCCAGGCACACCCCCAGACTCGCACTTGTTTGTTAGACAGAGGAGTTGCCGCAAACCCCGACTCTGCAGTGACATGGGAGATGGCACTTGAGAGCGTGACCGTCTCTCCGGCCTTCCATAATTAGGCAGAGGTGGGAGTGGCACGCGTGTTGTGCTGCCTTCGTCGGCTCAGGCTGCTGTAACAAACACCAAAAGACTGAGTGGCTCAGGCAACAGACATTTAGTTCTCGCAGTTCTGGAGGCTGGGAAGTCCAAGATCAAGGTGCCAGCAGTGCCTGTTCCTGGTGAGGGCCCTCTTCCTTGCTGTGTCCTTACATGGCAGACGAGAGATCATCTCTCTTTGTAATGGCACTAATCCCATTCCTGAGGGCTCCAACCTCAGGACCAAACCACCGCCCCCCACCCCCATGCCAAGGTCCCATCTCCAGACATCACTGGGGACTCCGGCTCCAATATATGGATTTGGGGAGGGACAGACACTCACTTCACAGCATGTCCTGAGAGAAATGTGAGTAAGTGCCGAAATGCGTGGCTCAGACATTCAATGCTGTGGGTAGTTAAGGAAAGAAAAGATCTGAGCTTCCAGAGGGGCCTGGCCTTTCTCTTCTTTGCAGCTCCAGCATCTCCCAAGGACGAACATGAGGCATAAATTTAAGGTTGATTGAATTAAACTTCCCAAAGAAATTCTAGAGGATTCTATGGGGTGGGAAGTGGGAAAGAATGGCAGGGCGAGCGCACAGCACGAAGAAAGGCTTGGTGTCAAGAATGAATTACAAATGTTTATTATGTTAGAATATGGATAACACAGAATTTACCATTTCAACCAGTTTAAGTGTCCAGTCCAATGGCATGAAGTACAGTCCCACTGTTGTGTCCCCAAGGATGACTTTCTAAGGATCCCTCTCACACGTGCATCTTACACACCTGGCTGATCACACATTGGTTAGTGGAAATAAGGATGCATGGGAGTAAAAGCAGTGCTCCCTGCCCCCGTGTGCCCCACAAACGCTGCGATTTGCTTTGCGGATATTAACCAGAGGCTGTGGTGTGGAAGGGCGGGGACACCAGGGATGCTCCCGGGGTCTTTGAATCATCCCTGTGAAGTCTTAAACAATGGACACTAATTTTCCCCCAATACTGAGGCTTTTGTATTCAAATCAATAGCACAAAGCCCTATTGTGGGGGAGAGAAAAGAATCTTTACTGGCAACCGGTTGTGTCTACTTAAAGTACCGAATGTGAAGTCTCAGGAGAGCTTTCCCTATGGAGTGCTGTCGCTATTAATACACTTGGGTGTTGTCTTTTGTTTTTGTTTTTTGATGAGTGTGCTTGCGGCAAGCCCTCTAATCAGTGGGCACCCCGGACAGGGAAGAGCCAGGGAAGGCGAGGCCCACCCAGAGGCAGGGCAGTCAGCACAGCCTGTGATACCTGGAGCCTGGCCTTGTCACTTCGCTGCAAATCCTTGGGCAAGTCACCTGAACATTTAAGGCCTGGAAACACTGCAGATTGGAATCTACAGCTTTTAAAGTCCTTCCACCTCCGTCCTATCAGAATAATTCCTAACAAGGGCCTTAACAAGGGCCTATCTGCTAATCGGTGGGGAGCTCACCTTGGGACCCGCGGGTGAACGTGCGGGCAGTTTGCCGAAGCAACAGTGGACAAGCGTGGGTGACTCCACAGTGGTGGAACGCAGGGTGTCCCGGAAGGGAGCTAAAGTGATGGGATTTCCAGACTTCCCACGGCCAACTTTTAAAGGTCGGAGGAAAGTTTGTCGTGGGGCGGGGGCCGGAGAGGAGTGCTGGGTGGGCTCCGCCTCCTCCCCTTTAAGCGGGCGGCCCCGGGCTCCCTCCGTTACCTGGAGCGGGGAGGGGCTTGGGAAAGTTTGTGTTTGTTGCTGGCAAAGCGCCCGATGGGAGGCGCGGGCGGGCGGGCAGGCAGGCGCTGCGGTTCTTCCCTTTTGCTTTCGGGAAGCGGCTGGGGCTGCACGCTCGGCGCGGCAGGGCGGCTCTGGCGCCCGGCTCCCGGTGCCCGGAGGGCCGGAGGAGGGCGGGAAGGAGGTAGGCGTGGGGCGGGAGCGAGGGGCGCACGTACGCCCAGCGCCGGGATTGCTCGGCTGGCGGGGAGAGCGGAGCAGGCGCGAGGCCCAGGCGGAGGAGCGCTGACTCTGGAGCAGCCGGAGCTGGAGGAGGAGGAGGAGGCGAGGAGGAGAGGCGGCGGGGAAGGAGGAGGAGGCGGAGAGTCGCTCCCGCCGGGCGAGCATGGGGCGCCCGGCGCCCAGGCCGCTGTTGCTGGCGCTGCTGTCGCTGGGTGAGTGCGCGCGGGGCTCCGTGGGGCGCGGGGGGCACCGGCGGGGCCCGGGGGCGCTCGGTGGGGCGCGGCTGTGGCGCGCGGCCTGGGGCTCCGAGGGGGCCGGGGCCGCTCCCGGGAGATCCGGCCAGGGTGCGCGGGCGGCGCAACCTGGCGGAGAGCGGCCACGGGGCCACCGGGAGCCAGGCGCGAATCTGGCCCGGCCGCACGGCACGCGGGGCATTGATCCCGCTCCGCTAGGCCGAGCCTCGCCCCCCGAACACGTGCGGGGGGGAGTGGCCCGTGACCGGTTGCCCCCAGCCCTCCCTACCTGTTGGCCGCCGGGAGCTCGGCTCACCTTGAGCTACCGGCTCGGAAGGTGCCAGCGGTCCCTGGCCAGTGTCCTCAGCCTGGCGGCAGAAATAGGCGCCTTTGATCTGCCCAGTCGTGGCCGAGACCGGCTGACTCGCTCCTCACACACCACCCGGGCTGAGTCGCCTTTCTAGGGAAGCGGGAGAATGCACCAACTTCCTTCTGCAGAGGTCTCGGGGTGGCCCAGAGCGCTACGGCACAAATCGGTGTGCGAGTCCTCTGTCCTGTTCGCTGTGGCTGGAGCTTCTGCCTCTGGCTTTTGCTTTATTTCTTCCTGAAGGTGCCTCCCTCCATATTTACACACAAAGACCTAGCCTTGGCTTCTCCAACTTTTCCTACCTGTTACTTTTCCTTCCTTTACTGTGTCCCCTGCCTTCCACCCTCCCCAGACCTTGGTGCCTCGTAATTTGGCCCAGCACCCACCCCCAGCCGAAGGAATCTTTGGTGGGTTTTTTCTTCTCCATTTTCCTTTTATTGCATACACACAGACACCATCTTCACATATACATATGGTTATCTTAAATGGTAATATAGCCACAGAAATACATCTGTTTATTAAGTGCCTACCATGGTACCCAGGGCTGACCCTTAAACGCTATGATATTCTTGGATCCTTTTGGTGTCTGTCAACCAGAACAGAATGGATCCTCGGACTCCACCATGGGTTTCCTTCCAAGCCCCTTGAGAAGACAGATCAGAGCCTTCTGGAGAGCGCTTGGTGTGTGGTGTCTGTCCCAGCCAGGCCCCAGCTGCACACAGGGTAAATGACTACTCTGCACTTACGGTCAGAGGGTCCCAGCGGAGGCCTGCCACCGCCACTCCCGCCCTGCTGGCACCCGGGCTCTCAAGGCCCCACCTCCCCCGACTGCTGCTGCTGGGCCAGCCTTTCTAGCTGCTACTGTTTTCTTCCTTCCACCCTGAGGGTTTTTTTTGGGAACTCACTCCCCAGGAGAGCTTATCCAGCCACATTGCTTTAGCTGCAACCATGTGCAGGAAGCTTCCAGATCTTTCACTTAGGTCTGTAGCATTTCTTCTGTGGCCTGGGATCCTAGTGCTTTTATTCTTTCCCTGCCCTCCGGGACCGTGTAAGATCCATGTGCATTCCAGACTGCTGGTGCACGCTGCTGGTGGCCCGCGTTTGCGCAGATTGTGCACCGCACAGCTCCAGAGTTGCCATTCCCTTTATAGCCTGTGTGAGAATGCCTCCCCCTAGAGTTGTGCAGGTTACAACCTGTGTACCAGCCCAGGTGTTGGGGGCAGGTACAAGTCTGAAAAAAAATGTCCTTGAGTAACTCTGACAAGGGAGAAAAAGGGAGAGGAGAGGGGCCAAAGAGAGGCTGGCAAAAGCAAAAACAGAAGTAGGGAAAGGAAGTCTCTCAGTTGTAGACCAGTGAATCCTGCTTGCCCTGACTGGGCATCTCGTGTTAGCCACACACAGGGAATGTCTGTGGTGTCACCAGCCAGTGCCTCTCCTCCTAACAGTTTCTTGAACTTGCACGCGGCGGACTCAGTACGGCCCCCCCCCAATCTCACTCAGTGTGGCTTTAATCTGACCTCTGGGATGCCCTCCCTGTTACATACACTCTGGCAGTGTCCTGATTCCTGAACCTTGATAAATTGATAAGCAAGATCATCTTTCCTCTTGTATTGCAACTTGGGCATAATCTTACTGTCACTTTCTTTGACCTCCACATTCACACTGTCCCTCAATTCTGTGGCTTTTTCTGAGGTGCAGCCTCCAGCTTCTTGCTGTTCTTCCTGTTTCTATAGCTCGTCTTCTAGCCCAGGTTCTGACACTTCTTCACACGAGTAGCTTGATTGACTTTTTCCTCCAGCTCCCCTTCTAAGTTTATTATTTTCCTAAAGAGTGAGTTTGGGGGAGGGGGCATTCTTTGCATGTTGGTTCTTTATGAATTTCTTACAAGGACATGCTTCCCATGTGTTCTCGCCCCTCTAGTCTTCCTTTGGATTTAGACACTTCATTCTAAATAACCTGTTTGCTATCCTTTACCTAGAATATTTGTGAACTTTCTGGCGTTATTATTTCCCTTGGCTTTGGAATGCCCCTCCTGCTTCTGCGCTCCTGCCCATGTTTTTCCTTTTCCCCAAAACTCACTTCCTCCATGAAGCTTCCCTAACTAAGTCTAATTATCACCATCACATCAGAATCCACTCAGCTTCACAGAGCAAGTGTGCACTCCTGGTGCCCATGTCTGACTTACCTTGTTTATCCATTCAGTACAGCACTTCTCGAATGTCTGTAAGACTCCATGGCAGCGTCCAGACAAGTGCCTCACTGAGTGGTTGGTGGAGGTGGGCGGGCAGGGAGTAAGACAGCTAACTATGGGACAGAATGAAATACATAGAACCTGAGTGCTGGTGGGAAGCAAGGAAGAGGATGATTCATTTTGACTTGGGGTGGGGGTCGATTTTGCTAAAGAGGTAGAATTTGGGCTGGGCCTTGAGGACAATAAGAATTTTGAAAGAAGGGAGGGAAGAGCATTCCAGGCTCTGGGGAAAGGCGTCAAGTATGGATGAGTGAAGGTACGTGGCTCCTTCAGAAGTGGCATGAAAGGCCCGAGTAATGGGAGGTAGGAGGCGGGTATAATGGGAGGGCAAGCTGGAAAGGAGGGTTTGGGGGGGATTCTGAAGGCTTCTTATGCTGTGTTGAAGAGTCTGGACCTTGAGGGGTGGGTCTGTTGGCCTTGTGGGTGCTGCCAGGCAGCCTGTGCGCTTCCCATCATCACACTTGTGTAGCTCACTGTAGGTAATTGTTCCTAGCTGAAATCCCCACTCTGATTATAGCACCTGGGTCAGGGCCATGCTGGTCTCGTTCACTGTAGTATCCCTACTACTAATAGGGTGCCTGGCATTCAGTCATTATTCAATAAATGTGGGCTCTGAATACATGTATATATCCTTTTATTTGGGTAATGGGTAGCCATTGAAAGTTCGCACAACAGGGCAATCCGTTTGAGGAGGCAAGCCCTCACTAGTATGAAGCATGAACTAGAGAATGGAAGGTATGGAGGTTGTGGAGAGGGATTAAGATATTTTTCATTTGCCCTGGCTGGTGTGGGTCAGTGGATTGAGCGCAGGCCTGTGAACTGAAAGGTCTCCAGTTCAATTCCCAGTCAGGGCACATGCCTGGGTTGTGGGCCAGGTCCCCAGTAGGGGGCGTGTGGGAGGCAACCGATTGATGTTTTCTCTCACACAATGAAGTTTCTCTTTCACTCTCCCTTCCCCTCTCTCTAAAAGTAAATAGATAAAATCTTTAAAAAAAGATATTTTTAATGTGTCTTTTAAAAATATTTACAAATCCACTGAAGTAGTTTTTTATTTTTAATCGTCACTTGAGGACATGCTTATTGATTTTAGAGAGAGGGGAAGGAAGAGAGAGAGAGAGAGAAACATTGATCTGTTGTCTCTCATACATGCCCTGACCAGGAGTTGAACCCATGACCTTTTGGTTTATGGGACACTTCTCCAGCAGACTGAGCCACACCAGCCAGGGCCAAAGTAGTTTTTAAATGACAAAAGCACAACATCTATATTTAAAAATTCCTGTACCAGAGAAGAGTGTTACGTTAATTAGGCCCAACTGCTCTAACACATAGACTGAAAGCACAGTGGTTCCGACAACGGGGTGCTTTCCCAGCACTCCCGGGGGGGGGGGGTTCAGATGAGAAGTTCGGTGGGCCCCCCTGCCTCCCACAGCTGTTCTGACTCCCAGGCCGATGGCAGTTCCGTTGTCTTCAGCCTGTGGTGTTTCTAAGGTCACTTTGGTTGTCATCGTCGCCTTTCCAGCCCCATAAAGGGTGAAAGAGCACGGAGGAACACGTATGGAGGTTTCGTGGCCAAGCCTGGACGTGGCACACGTCATCTCTGCACACTTCCCTTTCCACAGAACGCGGTCCATGCTACGCTAGCTGCAAGGGAAGCCGAGAAATGCAGAGAAACCTGGCAGCCGGGTGCCAGCTGCCATGGAAGGTTAGAATAGCAGATCGGGGCCGGGGGGGAGGGGGACAGCCAGCAGTCTCTGTGTCAGTTAGAAAGGATATGAGGTAGAAAAAAAGTGCCCACCCTCCCACTGCCCAAGCCCCGCTCTTACGTCTAGTGTATGTGTGTATGTCTGCTGAATATTGGGCTTGTTCTTTCTCAGAGCTCCTGTACTGGGCTCTGCACCTGAAAGGCACAGAATGAAAATAGCGGCTTTACACAGGGCATGCAGACCAAGCGCCAGGCTTTTACATATAATATCTTATTTAGTCCTCACAACAGTACTTGGAGGAAGGTCCTGTTATTTTCTCCCTGTTACAGGTGAGGAAACTGATACCCAGAACAGTTAAGGAACTTGCTCAGTGTCATCCCAGAACTCCATACTGCCTCTGCTACGGAAGAGTTGGCTTATGGTCCCTGTAACCCGATGCTGTGTATTTCCTGAGGTTTGTCTAGTAGAAAAAGCAAAAGTGGCTTGAAAGCAAAAGTGTGGTTAAAAATAAGAGGGTCTGGGGTCAGCACAGTTCAGGCACGATTCCTGCAGCCCCTTGGCAGGTCACCACAGCTTCTCCGAGAACAGGGACCGAAATGCAGCTTCCTCCAGAGAGCAGTGAAGAAGCAGGAAGCCTGGCAGGAGGAACCCCCTGAATTCACCCAGCCTGATAGCCTTTGGAGTGCTGTGGCCTTCAGAGATTCCCTGGCACTCATTTTAGCCTTGTTAACAGAACTGCTGTATCTGCCAAGCTGATTAATGCCTGCCCTGGCTATAATTATTCTTATTAGCCTGCTGAATAGGAACTCTAGTTGTCAGTGATCATTCCTTACCAGGCAGTTGGGCTGGTCGGCATTCATATGGCTATTTTGTTTTAGTGACGGGTGCTGAGCGAGTTTTAACCCTGGAGATTGGACGTGCATTTTCATATTGGCGCTGCGTCTGGCAGTTAAATAAGGTGTGTGCTTGTCTGTCAGTGTGTGACTGCATCTCACTTTATCAAATGAAGTTGGGGGGGAGCTGTCAGGGCCGTTCACAGCCATTCAGTTTAATTGCATCGGTTTCTTAAAGGCAGCATAGCAAGGCCGTTGGACTCTCTGCTTTGGGAAAATAACTTGAACTGGCAAAAATTCTTCATAATTTATCTTCTGGAAAAGGCCAAGTGCTGCAGTTGGCACAGGCGGTGGCTCTTTAGATCTTGGAAGATTTCCCCCCACGGTGGCCTTTGCGAAGCAACAGAATGAGGCCCGGTGGTTACGGCTGCCCTGGACCAGCGATGCGAGTTCCAGCAGACTAGAGATAACGGTGCCGTGTGCACATCTGAGTTCTTCGAATGCTGATTGTGCCAATATTCCCTAAGTGTTTGTGTGAGATTACGGAGGCACTGAGCAGCCTGATTCCAGTTTAAGTATGATGTGCTGGGACCTTAACTGCGTCCTGCCTCGCACCTTTATAGGCAGCTGGGATGTGAAAGCATTTACATCACTCAGGGTGTTTCAGAGGAATGGAGAAACACTCTTTGGTGATTGTTGCTCAGTCTGGGATGAATCTGGCTCAGAACCCTGCTTAAGGGGTCAGGGCACATTTCAGAAGGGGTGCTACCTTTGAATCCTGATAAAACAGAGGCCGCGTGCAGCAGATGGGTTACTTCTCAGGCCTTAAAAGTGATACCAAGCCAAGAACATCCGGATCGTGGCTCTTCCTTTTTTTATTTGGAGCTGGACTGGTCCAGAACTTCCAGCTTTTGCACCTCGGTAAGGGACCCACATGGGTTCCAGGTGGCTTGTATTTGCGTCATGCCACCAATGCCCTCAGCCCCCAGCCCCCAGAACTGACAGGTCAGCATCACCCCTAAGCCAGAAGCTGTGTTCGCTCTGAGAGCTTTACAGGTAGGATCACTTCCTGTGTGGGCCGTGATTTGATGGAGGTTGGCAGTTGGCTCCTCTACCTGGCAAACCGTGGTCCTTTAGCCCCAGCTTGGCCTTGACATGAGCTGTTTGAGGGTGCACCTTGAGAAGCTCAGGGATGTGAAGAGTGGCGCATCTATTCATTCGGCAAGTACTGAGAGAGCCCTTACTAACCCAGGCCCGGCATTGTTCTGAATGCTGGGGATTCTGCTGACTCCCCAGTGAACAGAGCTGACTTAGATCTGCCCTCTAAGGATGAGGCAGGATTCACGGGACCTGTGGTTGGCGTTGCCAGAAAGTGTAGCCACCTGGATGATTGAGGTGAGGGTCAAGGGCAAGTTCTTGGGAATGCCTGTTGGGGGACAGGAAATGGCAGGAAGGGTTGCCAGAAGGAATGGTCAGGGATGGCAAAAGAACCAGGACTTACTCCATCAGAAGCCAAGTAGAGATGGGTGGATTGGTCAAGTGCTGCTGAAAAACCACAGAGATAAAGACAAAGAGTAGCCTTGGATTTGGCGACCCTGAGGAGGCGGGAAGTGAGAGGTGGAGGGGGAATGTGGTGTCTCAGGGCTCGCAGCCTTGCAGCCCTAAGAGTGGCCACAAAATCCCCAGATAGGCCAGTTAGAGGTTGTTTATAAGTTCCCTTTTATTCTCTGCACAAATTGAACATTTCCTTGTGTTCCAAAGGATGTCTGCCTCCATGCCGATTGGTGGAATTAACCTGCTCCCAGATAGCTGCTTTGAGGCCTGCAGCTGTTAATTGGAATTTCTAGCACAGGGACTTTGTGGCATTTTAATAGCACATGTTTCTCTCATCTTCATCAGCTAAGAAGATTTTGATAGTTTGTATTACAAATAAACCATTACATGTTGTGTATCTAAACTGTTCCTGCTCTTGAAAATCACTTATGCAGAGGAAGAACAGGGCTCAGCCTCTGGAATTAGCCCTCTTTTTGAGTCCTGCCCTCTCACAGTGGGACAGGATTCTTAACCTCTCTGAGCCTCAATTCCTTTATCTGTAAAATGGGATTAATACCTCTCCTGCAGGTTTGTAATGAATATTAAAAAATAATATAGCATCCTGGCCTGGTAGCTCAATTGGTTAGAGCATCGTCCTGATGTGCCAAAGTTGCAGGTTCAATCCCTGATCTGAGCACATATAAGAATCGACCAATGAATGCATAAATAAATGGAACAGCAAATTGATGTCTCTCTCTTGCTCACCCCTCTCTAAAGTCAATTAATAAAATTATATGGCCAGAAAAATGTAAACGCTAAACTCTGTTTGTAAACCCCGAGAACATTGTTATTCACAGTGAGGTTAGGGACCAGCAGTAGGGGCAGCACCTGGGGGAACCTCGGGGCCCAGTCCAATCTGGTGACTCAGAATCGGCACTGTAACCAGATCCCCAGTGGACTAGAGTGCACCCTAAAGTCTGAGACGCTCTGGTCTGGAAGAGTGCTGGACACACAGGTTATTCGGTGGCCTGGGTGAACGCCGAGGCCAGGGTCAGAGTGAGAGTGAGAGGAGTGTGGGGTGGGCTCCGTGGGGGTGTGGCAGGCGCTCAGTCCGCCATCAGGATGGGTCAATGTAGGTCTGGAGTGGGAGCTGTCAGCCTGGTTTCCTGAGTTTATCCCATTTGGCAGCCTAGCATCGCACGGTGGGATCTTTCCGTGCGCCATGAGTGGAGGATGAAGGATGCAGGAATCGGGAGGAAGCTCTCCCACAGGGACGGCTGGCCAAGGAGTCCACATGGGGCAGGCAGATGAGTGAGGCTGGAAGGGCTGGTAAATGGCAGCAAGTCTGAGGGACCAGAGGATGCGATGGGGGTGACAAAGCAGATTCAGAGGCACAGGGTGTGGGTGGGCCTGGAAGGGAGGAGGTGGGGGCCAGAAGAAGTAACTGCATCCAGGGTCTTGGAGGTGGATGTTGGAGAGGTAGGAGCCTGGGCGGGCAGTTGCCAAAATAACATGTACCCAGAGTTTTCACCTCTCTTGTAATTTTGGCCAGTTTATCTCGAATATACAACTGGGTTGGGTCTGAATGGATTAGGAGACAGTGGTGGGACTCTTTAGAAGCTTTAGTCTCAGGTAGTTAGGGGAAAAGTGTGACCAAGATAAGCTGGGGTTTGGGGACAGGTGTGCCGCGGAGGAACCAGTGTGAGGATTCTTTTCTAAGAAACCCCTTCCTACCTTTGACACTTGTGTTATACCGTGCACTGTGCTGCATAACCCCACACGGTAGGTGCCATTGCCCCCATTTGGTAATGTGGAAACTGAGGCACAGAGAGGTGAAGGGACCTGCCCAAGGTCACACAGCCAGTGGCAGAGCTACAGGGATTTAAACCCCGGTGACGGGGTCCAGCATCTGGGCTCATGACCACAGTACCCTGTTCCACCTCTGTGCTAGTCTAGCTCTTCAGAGTCAAACATATGTTTGAAAACATAGAAAGGAATTGATACAATTAGCCAAAATGTGAGAACATTTGTTTCCTTGTCTTCGAAAACACGAGACTTGGATTCTGGCCCTGGATCTTATGCTCACTAGTTTTGCGACCTTGGACAAGTTGCTGAATACCTTTTAGCCTCTGTAACGTCAGGGGCTGGGGCTAGCTGATCCCGAAGGCCCCCCTTCCGTCTCCGGAACTCTTTGAGTCCATGCTGACCCCTGCTGTTGGCCATATGGGCTGCTTGGTCCAGCCCTGGCTCCCCGCCCATCTTCCCCAGCCTTCCTCCTGTCTGCAGCCTGTGCTTCTTATCTCTCACCTGCCTGGCACCTCTCCACAACGGGCGGTGGCAGCAGCCTCGAAGGGCTCTGGGAATTGTTTGTCATTCTGTCACTGTATCAGCAACTGCTTCCTCCTTCCAGCCCATTCCCTGTGCTGTGAAACTGGCATCTGTCTTTCCCCAGGTTCTCTCGGTTATGGGGTATCACTTTCAGACAGACTTCTGGAAAAGGTCACAGAAATGATGGAACCATTCAAACATTTCTACAAGACAGACGGTTTCTTATTCCTGATTTTTGTGGCAAGTTTTGTGGAGCGTCTCAGCCATGAGTAAGCTGGGGTTGAATAATCAGGGCTCAGCCCTCTGGAACATGACTTGCGTTTTCTTCCACACGTAGCCCTCAGGTCTGGGGAAGAGCCTAGCAGACTCTGTGCCCCACAGGCTCTCCCTTTCCTAATACCCACCGCTTCCCCCAGACTACAGTGAGACAGCACAGCAGCTGCAGATGCATCCAATGTCTCCTGAAGGGAGGAGAGTTGAAATTCAGACATCTCCCTTCAGTAGTCCTGAATGGCTAAGAAATGTGCTCCTAGGGCTTGGGGACTTCCTTCCTTTTCATTCTCTTAGTCTGAGCGGGGAATGTTGGAGGCAGTGCCAACTAAAAGGCTCCAACCTGGGAAACTGCCGTATTGCTAGGAGCCTGTGTTTATGACCTCAGCCTTCTTTGCACCCTGGCCACTTCGAGGTGCGGCCGCTCTGCTGACCGAGTCCTGGATGTGGATGTTTTCTGGGCTTGCTGGGGACCCTCTAGCAGTGAGTTCTCGGCTGCGTCTGAAGTGGCTTGCTGTCGCTTGCCATCCTGGAGGTGAAGGGGCTGCCAGTGCTTCCTAAATGCACTGCCCCTCTCGGTTCTGAGGACAAGAACCGAATATGAGCTGGGTTGGCGTCTGTCCAACGTGCTGCTGCTTTGCGTATGCTGCAGGGACGAGTTAAAAACAAAACAGAACAGCTTTTGGCATGGCTATTCATTTTTCCATTTTCTGAAGCCTGGCACGTCCAGCATTTTCTTATTTATTAGAAGGCATTATAGTCCATCATCTTGGAGAAATCCACACAGTACGTTTCAGGCGAAGACCATGGGGCCTGGCGCGGGGCCTGGCGCGTGGTGGGCGGAGTCGTGTTGGTGAAAGTCACAAACTGATGCCCAGCTGTTACCCTGGGCTGCAGTACGAGACACTCCTACTTTTCCTTGTGGTCTTGTTTTTTACTTTTGAAAAAATTTATTGATTGATCTTTAGAAAGAGGGAGAGAAACATAGATTTGGTGTCCTGCTCATACATTCATTGTCGGTTCCTGTATGTGCCCTGGCTGGGGATCAGACCTGCAGCCTTGGCATATCAGGACGATGCTCTAACCCTCTGAGTTACCCGCCAGGGCTGGTGGTTTTATCTTTTAGAACTTGAGCATCATTTGCGGAGCATTTGCCGTCTTCCCGACACTGTGGGAGACTACAAAGGAATTAGGAAACGGAATCCAACATGGAAGCTGAACCAGTTACACTGAACAGCAGAGCGGGTCGCTGGTGCTGTTTAAGCATCTGAGCGGATGAATTTTTAGATAGCTGTGCATATGGGACTGTCAGAATCACGCGTGTAAAGCGGAGGCCTGGAGCTGCTGTTACGGAAAGCCTTCCTGGAGCAGGTGGGACTGGAGAGTGGTTTGAGCCGGGAGCAGGGAAAGCATTTCAGGTGTGAAAGTGACCATTGCCGTTTCTCAGAGGCTGGAGCAGGCCCCTGCGCGTGGGTTGCTGTCCCAGTGGGGGTTGGCCGACTTAAGCCGGAGCTGTCGGACCTCAGGGGCTGTGGATGTTACACTCCGGGAGGGAGGCTGGCGGGGAGGGCGAATGTGAGCACAGCCACCCTGAAAGGTGCCGCCGGTGCCCACGGAGCCGCTGAGAGCCCACGTGCGCGAGGCTGCTGAGGTCTGTCGGGGCTGACAGGAAGCACACCTGCCAAATTAAGGGGATATGTCAGGCCATAATCCTATTTTTGGTTGTTTCTTACAAGGAAAACGGCTCCTAAAACAATTACTAATATTCCCCTTAGGTAGTTTGTCAGAGCATTTTGTCGAAGGACTATCACCTGGTAAGAGCCACAGATGAATTTTAGAGGAGGAATGGGGACTTTGAGATGGTTTTCTATGGAAACAAGCTTTCTGCAATTATGTGGTCTATTCATCAGAGTCCCACTTTAATAACAATTTATCCCACAAACAAGTTTCCTCTGAAGCAACAGGATGAGTCCCAGAAAGCTTCGTGCTGTGCCTGGCTCGCGAGTGAGTGTTCCGCGCCCCGTGGTGTTTTAAACTGCCCAGTCGCCCCTCAGGGGCCGCAGCCTAAACAGAGTCAGCGTGCAGCGGGGTGTGAGCCCGGCCTGAGAAATCGGCAGTGGAGCGGCGAGCCTGCTGATCCGTCCAGAGCGGAGGCCCAAGGAAGGCATTCGGGCTTCAGGGCAGAGGTGTGAAAATGGAGCGCGTCGTCCCTCCTGGTGACCCATCTCCAAGTTTTCCCGAGTCGCCCTCACGCCACCGCCGCAGAAATGGTCAGATGCTCCGTGCCCAGGTTGCCCCTCTTTTGTTTTTATTTCGTCTCGGAATGATTTCCATGTGGAACTTGAGTCAAGCCTCCCTTCCTGGGAGAGCGGGGGACATGTTTTGAGCCCGGCCAGCCTGGACCAGCTCCTTCATCGTGGCTCTCAGTGAGCCAAACATCTTCAGAGCACAGCCGAGGTTGGTCTTCCTCAGCCCTGAGGGGCGAGGAAGCAGGGCCACGTCTGCTTTTGTCTCTGTGCCTAGGGAATCAAGTCTTTGAGTGACTAAACTAATTTATTTTTTAGAAAACACCTGTATAGCCCTGGCTGGTGTGGCTCAGTGGATTGAGCACTGGCCTATGAACCAAAGGGTTGTTGGTTCAATTCCCGGTCAGGGCACATGCCTGGATTGCCAGCCAGGTCCCCAGTGGGGGGCGTGTGAGAGGCAACCACACAGTGATGGTTGTCTCTGTCTCTTTCTACCCCTCCCTTCTCCTCTCTCTCAAAATAAATAAATAAATATTTTTTAAAAAGAAAACACCTGTATATATGTCTCACATGTACATATATAACATACAATTTATGACATATATGAAATCCATATATAGTCTGTTTGTGGACCTTGAGTTGTCCAGGGGGCAGAGGTCAGTGATGTGACCACACCATATCTTTGGTATGTGTGCTTACCATCTTTTCTTAGTATTTCTCAAGGAGTTGCTTGTGACTTCATTGCCAAGGCCGAGATTTGTGGAGTAGGTAGGAGAAAATGGAGTCTGCCATGAAAAAGGGGATGAGACGGTCTCCATTCTTTCTCAGCCTCTTCCTTAGCAGCTTGTGTGGAAGATAAATGACTCATGGCTTCTCTTCATTGTCTCTGCTCTCCCTCCACCCCTTCCTCCCTTTGTGGAGTGGACACAACCCCTCCCACCCCAGACTGGCGTCTGCTGCCTTGCTGGGCCTTGCTTGGTTGTCCACAGGATGGAGAAGTAGACTCCTTCCGTGCCAGTGCGTGCTCCGAAGGCCTTGTGGCTGGGTTCGTCCAGATCTCAGCCCACCTGCTTGTCCTCACCGTTGTAGCAGCAGCCGCTGTGACCGCGTCCAGGGGAGGGGCAGTGCTGCTGCCACCGGCCCCTGTGCCTCTTCTTACTGTCTGCCTATTTCATGACCGCTGTTTATTTTCTGTGCTGTGCCAGACATCATTCCAGAGCTCTGGGCCCCCAAGGACAGTCCCTCGACTCCTGTAGATGCCAGTCTGGATGCAGAGGTGTGACATATACACAGGAAGAGAGGTGGCATTGCAGAAGTCTTCAAGGACTGTTAGAAAAAAGGGCTGGAAGTTTAGAGAACGGGGAGAACGTTCTGGGCTAGGTTAGACGGAGGTGCTCTTGCAGAAGAGGCACTGGAAGTTCAGAGAACGGGGAGAACGTTCTGGGCTAGGTCAGATGGAGGTGCTCTTGCAGAAGAGGCGGGACGACCGGCATAGCCCTCAGTGCGGATGAGTGTCACCGCCGGGGCGCCTCTACCTGTGTGTCCGTTTTTAGGCTTCAGTGGCCTGTCGGGATCGGGAAACTTCACTGGCTGCTCTCGCCCCAAAGAAGAGTGATAATAAGATGATAAAACTGATGGGGCAAAATCCGGAGTTTGTGTCACTCCCTGCGTCCTGAGAACGGGTCTCTGTCTGATGTGTGTTTTTCTCACCATATGCTTGCTCTTCATTTCCTGTGATGAGCTGAGCAATGAGCTTTTTTGACAAGTCATTGATGAGGGGCCGCTTCTGATAGAAACAAGATTAATTACTCCTGTTATGAGCCACCTCGATGGTGATCTGAAGATCAGTTCCGGCTCTAAAGCTCCAGTTTGCAAAAGCTCCTGCCGTCATGACATCGCCAGACAGGTTGCTGGGCTGGGACCGTGGTGATGAGCAGGGAGCCATTGGCCCCTTCACGGGGCTCACAGTCCAGCGAGGGCAGCAGCCAAGCTTGGGGGTCGTGGCAGCCAGGCCCAGCGGACCCTCAGCAGGCACACGGTGAACTGCACCTGGGGCTGGAGGCCGAGCCTGGCGGAGGATCCGGAAAGGCTTCTGCAAGGAGGATCCATGTGAGCTCATTAAGTCTTTTATTTTTTAAATTCTCACCCCAGGATATATTTATTGATCTCAGAGAGAGAGGGAAGGGGAGAGAGAGAAACATCGATGTGAGAGAAAAACATTGATTGGTTGCCTCTCATAAGCAGTTCGATTGGGGATCAAACCCACGACCTAGGTATGTGCCCTGACTGGGGGATCGATCCCTCAAGCTTTTAGCGAATGGAATGATGCTCCAACCAACTGAGCCACCCGGCCCGGGTGTGAGCTCATTAAGTCTTGATGGTCAGTAGGTTTTTGTCTGGCAGAGACAGGTGGGTTATTTGTTCCAGGCAAGGGAAGAGCGTAGGCAAAGAAACACACCTATTTATAAGAGTGTGCTGCTCTTGCATAAAGAAAACGTTTTTTTCTTATGGCTGGAGTAGGGGGTTGAGTTGTAGGGTCCTTGGTGGAAAAGGGCTTGGGACTGGAGAGAAAGTCATAAGATTGTGAAGAGCCTCGAATGTCATCTGAAGGAATCTAAGCCTGGTGTTCTAGGTGAACTTGTCTGTTTTTCCTGGTTCAGGCTTCCCTAGAGTGCTTAAGTTCCTCATGTCCTTTATTTACTTGATATTTTTAAAGATTTTCATTGTTAGAGGACTCATGTCCTCCCAGCTTTTCTGCGAAGCTGCCACTCTGTCCCATCCTCCTCGACTCTGATGCTTGTCTGGGAATTGGCTCATCAACTTACCTGCCGATGCAGTTCTGCACACAGTGGGTGTGCAGTAAGGAGCTGCTGAGTGAAGGAATGAAATCTCAGGCTGATGGAGTTAAAGTCTTTTTCTGTTCAAGCCAAACCACCACATTGCACTCCTTACTGAACCACAGTGGCGAAGCTGGGTGTAGACCTGCACCCCACTCATGGCACCTGGCAGCGGGTCTGTGAATGTCAAGGGTAGGCTGAAGGGGTTGTTGGGAGGAGGGATGAGCAAAGCAAAGGAAGTGGACATGAGAAACAGGAAAATAGGGGAGACCAAGGTAGGGAGTGTAGGCGAATTTCAACAACAGTCACCTTAGGTGCCTTTCCTGCAAGTTTAAACCCTACATACTTCCCCTATTCTCTTTAAAATAGAGGCTAAAAGAGAGGACCAGGTGTTTGCAGAGAACTTGGCAGACTGTGTTGGCCAGTTCGAACACAGAGAGGATTGAAAATGGCTGAGTAGTGAGGAATGCTGGGCAGTGCTCGGGCCTTTGGCAGCTGTTAATGTTACAGAACGCTCTAAAATAATCCTTGGGGATAGATCTTGCCTCAGCCTTTTCTGTCTCTGATCCCTTCACAGAGTTGTTTAAATCATTTCATGTTTATTGAGTTACTTGGGTTACTCATCAGTATAGAGTATCTCCAAGTGTTTTTGTATCTTTTTGTTGTCTGTGGGTCAGCTGACTTCTCGGAACCTCAGTTTCCTTATTGAAACCCTTCAGGGTTGAGTAGTTATTCACGTGAATAGGATTTGCAAACTGTGAAGCAGTGCTATAAATACAAAGTGGTTTTTGTCAATTACTGAGCCTTGAAGGGCAAGGCTGTCTGTTCGATACTTGGCTTACGGTGTCAGTTCGGGCTCCATCAGGGAAGCAGAGCCACGATGAATATCATGGAGTGGGCATTTATTGGAGGAATTAGACCTCACACAGTTGTGGGAGGGGCTGGGGAAGCGAAGGCTTGAATAGGAGGGTTGGAGGATCTGGGAAAAGCCAGCAGTTGGCCAGCCGTCCTGACGCACTGGTCAGGGTGGACAGGTTAGAGCTGGCGGAGGACTCTGGGGCCGAGGCGGAGTGGAACTGCTGCAAAGGGAAGGTGAGCACTGGAGTCTGTGGGAGGGTGATCTCTCTTCACAGCTACCACTTGGCCAGCCCAGCATCTGGTGGTCTCAGGGCATGCTGGTCAGCGAGGACAGCAGTTGGGAGAAAGAGCAGACAGAACGAGGACCAACTAGGGCCCACTAACACCTGTGCATCTGTCTCGCCACCTTTCACTGTGAAAGCCCCCAGAGCATGATGGATGCTGCTTTCTTTCCACTTCCCAAATCTCAGGTGCACTTCTGTTTCGTCCATCTGTGACCCAGAGCTGCACAGGGAAGGGGATTCTGGGAACTGTAGTTCCAACTTAGCTAAGTGGGCATATACCAAACCCTACACTTTCGTAATGTAGAGTTAAAGATTTTGCATGCCTTGGCCTCCCAGGGTCCCTCAAAGGCCAGCGAACTGAAGGCAATGTCATGGTTATAGGATCTAGATCTTCACTGCTTGGAAGTCCAGTTAGCTAATGATCCACTCTTTAAGTGACTTGCACTTGGGTGCCTCAGTTGCTGGTGGCATCAGACCTCCTGGCTTCCTTTCCTGTCTGTATGTAGTGCCAGAGGTGACGGCTGTCTCAGCAGCAAAAGCTGAGGAAAGTCGCGTTGACCGTAAAGAGCCTATCACTTTGGTGGGGGTGCAAAGTCTCCTATCCCAAATTCTTGTTTGACCCGGGAAACATCAGTACTTACTCCTCCTCGCCCTGTGTGAGGGCTAAAAGATTTCCAGGTGTGAATGACTACAGACTAGAGCCAGAAGCTGTCATGTGAAAGTTAAGGGAGAACAAGCTTCAGTCCTCTGGACCACCCTGCTCCCCCTGTGGTCAGTAAGTCCCAGCCACCCCTGTGCTCCTGTTTCTACTGCCAGCTGGGGCCAGCAAGGACCCGGGGCTGCCTTCTGTGGTAATCTTGGGCCTTGGGAAAATAGCACACCTGGGCCTGGTCATCCCTGAGTTCTGTCACCTTTGTGACTGCCACCTCTGATATTTCCCTCTGCGACCACACTCTCTTCCATTTACTCCTTCCAGTTCCCTCGTGTCTGTTGAAGCTACTCCCCATCCTCACTGAGATGCCCTGCTTTTTTTTCCTTGCCTTTATTTTATTTAAAAAATAATTGTTATTGTAAAATTATGATTTACATTTAATGTTATTTTGTATTAGTTTCAGGTGTACAGCATGGTGGTTAGAGAGTCAAATATTTTAGTGTGTTCCCCCCAACATTTCCAGCGCCCACCTGGCACATAGTCATCACAGTATTATTGACTGTGTTCCCTATGCCGTGCCCTGCGTCCCCATGACTGTTCTGCACCTGCCCCAGGGTCTCCAGGACCTGAACCCTCTCTGCTCCTTTACCGAGACAAGGGAGACCAAGCTAAGTTTCCTCAAGCCTTTTTGTCTCAAAACTTCTCTATGTTTACTCATCCTTTTCTCCTAAATTCTGGAAAAGGTAAGGCCTCTTTTTCTCTGTTTATGTACATTACTCTCTCCTTATGTGACCCCATGCGACCTGTGGCTTTAATACCACCCATGTGCTGGTGATGACTCTTCAGTGATGTCTTTGCTTGCATCTCTGCCCCTGTGCTCCAGACACAGGTGTTTACTGCTTACCCCACTGCGCCCCTCTCTCGTGTCTAACAGGCGTCTCACTCTCAGAGTGGCTAGAAGAGAACTCTAGCTCTACCCACCACAACTTTGCTTCCTCACCTCAGTGAGTGGCTTCACCACACACCCAGATACTCCAGCCAGGGCCTCGATCATCCCAATTCTTCTCTCCCTCCCTCTCCACATTCAAATGGCATTCCACCTTTTCATTTTATAATCGAGATAGATCTTGAATCCAACCACTCCCGAGACTCACCACCACTGCAGCCCGAGGCTAGCGTTCATCGCCTTTTACTCGCTCTACTCTAACGTTCTCTATGCTGGTGTCCTCGCTTCCTGATTGGCTATGATTCGTCTTTCGCACAGCAGCCGGGGTGAACTGATGTAAGTGAAGCAGCCCCTATCATTCTGTAGTTCAGGTGCTTTCCCCGTCCACCAGAATCCGAGGCCCCGCCCCTCATTTATTATAGTCCAGTCACAGTGATATTTGTCTGTCCATCGAACATACCGAGCTCTCTGTCCGGAGCATTCTTGCCTGCTTCAGCCTGTGCCTCCTCCTGTTCTGATCTGAATTCAAACGTGACCTTGCCAGAGTGACCTTTCTCTTCACTGTGGTCTTTCCTGACCACACTGGCTAAAAGCAGCCCAGCCCCCCACCAGGTCACTACATATTAGCATATTTTATCTTGAGAGCCTTTGTCAGCCCTCTGGGTTTGCTTCCGCACTCTCCTTTCTAGAACACAAGCTTCTTGTGAGCAGGGACTCTTCCCTGAGTGTCCCCAGTGCTTCACCAGGACTGACTGGCTGACTCTCCAGGATAAACTTCCTGCTGGTGCCCTTCCTGTCCTCTCGCCTGCTTTGGGGTCTTTTTCATGGTGCTGCCCTCCTTTCCTTGTAACTTTGACGGGTCCCAGTCTCCTGGCTCTTTTGCTCCAAATTCCACACCACATCACTGAAAAGGCACTTCTCTGAGTCACCGATTCAGTTGTCTTTTCTCAGCACCCAGCCACCTTGACTTTTCTACAGGGTTGGCGCTGTTCACTTGCTCTTCATGAAACACGCTAGGAGTCCGCTCTAGCTATTGTGCAAGGTGCAGGCCTGGGTCCTGCCTCAGGAGCCTGAAGTCTAGCAGGAGCAAGTAGAGGGTGTGTCTACAAGTAACACAGCAGATGTGCAACCCTTCCTCCTCGAGATGCTTGCATCCCTTGGCTGCTAGGACGGAAGACTTTTCTGGTGATCTTTCTGAGTGCTTAGTATTTCTTTTTTCTTTGCTAGTGTCTTTTTCTTCTGCCTGTGTCTTAAATATAGGCGATCTCTATTGTTTTTGTCCCTTTCCCTCTTCTCTGGACTCTGTCCCTCCGCGACCTCATCGATTTCCACATCTTCACCTTTAGACAGATCTCCTCTTTACCCACCTCCCTCCAGGCACATGGTTGCACATTCATCTAGGGGTCAGATATCTTCTGGGGGCTGCCATTCCCACCACCTCATGGACCCTTCACCTTGGCTGACTCTCACGGACTAATTTTCTCCAGTTTCCCTACCAGCTCTTAGCTGCCCTTTGACGGGCCTGTCAGCTGCCCCTGCCAGCGTGCCTCTCGGAGCTGCTGCCTTCCTGTCCCCAGCATTGCCCTCAGCACGACTCCTCTGTCCCCTTGGAGGGGACTCTGGACTGAGCTGCCCTGTGTGTGCTGCAGTCTCCCTACCACTCCCCGAGCCCCCTCCGAGGTCTTTGCTTCTGTTCTGCCTTTTAACTCTGGTCACCCTCCTCCTCAGTGTCCCGTCCAGCCTCTCCCCTGCCCCCACACCATTTTTCAGAGACGCAGTTCAGATGTCGACAATGCTTCGACCTCTTCCCGAGTCTGTTTGGATGGACACACCCTCACTGTTGAACTCTGTGGCACTTGTTCGTACTTCTCTTTGGTTATTTATGTCCTGCCTCCTGTTACAGTTTTTATGTGTACGTCTGACCCTTCACACATCCCCCGTAAGTCCCCTGAAAGAAGCCCCAGAGGCTGCTTTACCTTTCTCCTCGGAACGGCGACACTGTGTTTGTCTAGTGTGTATCAGTGAGGTCTGAGCTGAACCTTTCTGTAAAAATGCGGGTGAGGCCTGCTCTAACAGAGCCCATTTGCGTTCAGATGGGATTTTGAAGCGCTGCCATGTGTGACTTCATCACACACCCTCTGCTGGCTGGGACTCGTTGGGTGCGCACTGCTGCGTATTCATCACCGGGGGCTGTCTGGGAGAAGGCCGGCAACCCCTTCCTGCCGGCCTCTCAGCCGCAGACGCGAAGAGACAAAGGTGTTTCATTTGTTGATTCAGATGTGCCAGTAAAGGCTCCGGAAAAGTATACAAGTTGGACCTCTGTGTTCACTTCCAGCTCACGTGTGGGCCGGGGACTCCCTGTGGCCATCCACAGGTCTCCAGTCTCTCTTAAAGGCCCCTTGTAAGGTGTCAGGAAGGGGGACTTGGGTGCCTGTCCTTTTGTAAGGCAAACTAAAATACCGTATTTAAGTGCGTGTCTCGTTTCGGTATTTCAGCTCTACTTGTACCCTGGGTTCAAAACTGCCGATGCTTCCAAATGGCTCCGCTGGGGAGTCAGGCTATTTGCTTCTAGGCAGCTCAGTGAGATGACAAAATTTGAGCAGTAATAGAAACAATCACAAAAATCCTTTGCTGTGCTCTTCAGGTCTTGAGTTAGAATAATGCTGACGATAACCCAAGAAATAAAATCTGTTTCCCGCGGATATCATGAGGGGCGGGAGAGAGTAGAGAAATTCAGTTCAGTCTTTATTAGCTTGTCTCCCTTAATGAGTCCTCACGGTTGCGATTGAGCCCATTGAACTAAACATTGTAGGGATAGATTGCCTCGAAAACCCCTGACTTTTCCTGCCCACGCCCATCCACTCTGCGTGACAGAACAGGGTGAAGGCATTTGATTATTTCCTTGAGTACTTCAAAGGTGGGCCGCTGTTCATCCGGAAGCAGTGCCCTCTTGATTACTGATTACCTGAGCTGCTGGAACGTCAGAGCAATGGGCTCCCAAAAGCCCTTCCTACAGGCTGCTGAAAGTTCCCTTTACCTTTTTTGAATTTGAAAGTGTGAGATGGTAGAGTTGGTATCACTTAAAATAATGGAGGTAGTATGTCAGAAAAAATGTTGAAGAATCCGGAAGATATTTTTAGCAATCCAGTTTCTCTGTTTTTCTCATCTGTCTGCTTCATCTTGAGAATATGTGTTTCTTCTCTTAGTAAAGCATGCCTTTTACTTTCCTGCCTATCTGGTTGACATTGCCCTTGGAGAATTTGAAGTATTTTATAGGGAATTGCAAGCTTTCTTCCTCCTACTCAGAACAAAGACGAAATCAAAGGAAGGTGGGAATATCAACAGCGTGGTTGGAGGCGAACCAGCCCAGCCGGCATTGCTGGGTGCAGCGGGCCAGGTAAGCCTGGGTTTGAGGCCCTCCCGCCCCCCAGGAGCTGTTAGGACCCGTCCTCAAGTTCACTGACTTGTCTGAGTATCAGTTTCTCAGGTTCAGTGTTGTCTCCTCAGTTCTGTGATAGGGATGGCAGTGTCCACCTTATGGTTCTGCTCTGTGGATTAATTGAGACGATTTATGATAGTTTCCACCTCACTGCATGGCTTATAAGGTAGATGCAGATATTATTTCAGTTTAACTGGTGAGAGATATTCAATGATGAATCCAAGTGAACACATGACAAAATAGAATACTTGAGAAACGCGTACATGATTTGAGCTGAAATTATGGAGTCTTTGATTAATCAGGTATTTTTTTATTATTCCCCACTGCCCTCCATTGGTCTATTTGTTATCCATTCTTTCCTTTTTGTGGTTATTCTAGAGATTAGAATATACACTGTGGACTTTTTAGTGTCTACTGGATAATGCAAAAACCCCAAACAATGAAACCCTGTTTACTCCCCTCTTTCCCTCACTTTTTGTCCTGTTGATGTCCTATATGCTAATTATGCGTACATTTTAAGTTCCAGAAGACATTACTGATATTGTAGTAGTGTGTCAATGTTCAGCAGACCTACCCCCATAGTTACCCTTGCTTTTGCTCTTGACGCCCGTCTACCTTTCCATGATTCCATCTGGCATCGATTTCTTTCTAGTTGAAGAACCCCCTTTAATATTTATCTTCATTATTTCTGTAGTAATTCTCTTCATTCTCTTTTGCTTGTTGAAAGTTGGTTGAAAGCATATTTATTTTACCTTTTTTTTTCTTCAAGGATTCTTTTCAGCATAGAGTTTCAGGTCGGCTGTTTCCTTTCATCTCTCTAAAGACGCCAGCCCATTGTCTTATGAGCTTCCCTTCCGCTGAAGGTCCGCTGTCGGTGTTCCACCACTTCCTTCTCTGCCCGTCAGTGGTTCTCCTGTGAGGTACCTGGGTGTGGTTTTCTCTGTGTTTACACTGCTTAGGACACATAGCACCCCTCGAGTCTTGGGTATGACGTCTATTGTTGGATTAAGAAATCCCTTTGCCGTTATGTCTTCAAAGAGTAACTCTGCCCAATTCTACCACCGTCTTTCTCCTCCTGGGACTCTGTAATGCACGTTTGAGCTCTTTTACTGGCTCTCGTCTCTTTTAGGTTCTTTTCTGTATTTTTCATCCTTCTTTGCACACTGGGCTTTAGTTTGGATACGTTATACTGACTTCTTTTCTGATGCGCCTAAGCTGCTATCAAATCCATTTATTGAGCTCTTAATTTCAGATGTTATATCTTTTTAGTTCTAGACTTTCAATTTGATTATTTCAATAGATTTTAGGTAAGCGGTGAAATCCCGTGGTCTTTCTTTAGTAACTGATTGTAGTTGACGTCCGTGTGACAGGAGCCGGTGTCTGGATCGCCGTGGACCTGTTGGTGTTGTCTGGGTCTTTCTCTGGTTTTCAGCCACTTGGTCCTGTCATTTGGAATGTCTGGTAAGTTATGACTGAACACTGAAAAATTATGGAGGCTCCGTAAGATATTTTTCTCTTCCCGAGATCTACTTTTTTAGTTTTGCTGGCAGGCTTGGAGAGTAAGGGAGGTGAGGCCATAATCCAATGAGGAATTGAGAGGCTTTGAGATGGGATTTCGGTGTTGATGAGAGCTAGTTGTTTTGAACTTTGCTCTTACTCCAAGAGCAAAGCCCTTGCAGGCTTGTAATTGAAAGTCTGGGGTGTTTACTCCATACAGCCTACCTTCCTTGGTGAACTTTACTATATATAATCTACCTTCCTCTGTCTCCTTAGTAGTGTGAGATGGTCGAAAACTTTGCTTAACCTTTTAGCCTCTTTGTATTTACTCTGTGCTTAGTTTCTCAGCCACTCACAGCGCCCCTCACCTCCCCTGCCCTCCGCCCCCAACACACCCAAGCAGCCTTCATAACGTCAGTCTCCTTGATGGGAAAAGTAACGGGGAATGTCAGCTCGCTACTCTGCTGCTGCCTTTTCTCCTAGGAACTTGGCTCTTCAAATTATGACTTTCTAATGGGCCTGAACTTCAGTTGCTGTCTTCCTGGCTGGGAGCTCTGAGCTACTGACTTTACTTGGTCTCTGGTCTGCACCTCCTAAAGTTGGCAAATGTCCCAAGAAAAAGAGCAGTGGACGGTGCCAGGTCCGCCTCGGGGTCTTTCTGGGATCTTGGCCCCTGGATCCTGGATCACTCAGTGACGTGTTCAGTGATCCGTCTCTTGTCATCTGTCTTTTGTGGCTGTTCTTGGGGCGGGACACAAGCTGCTCTGTCACGGCAGAAAGTGACAGTCCCCTGGGAGGGGCAATCTCAATTCTTGGTTTTTTGAAATTTATACCATACTTACCCACCCCCTCCCAAAAAGTATTTGAGGTAATTCATAGTGAAATACACATATGCATGCAATAAAAACCTTAAAATAAGGGGAAAAAAATACTCAGAAGTACAAGAACAGCAGGGAAGGCAGAGGAAGGTACAGAAACAGGAAGGGCATTTAAAGGAAATTTAAACTGTGGTGGTTCCCATGGTTGGCCATGATATTTAGTACAGGACTTCCTTGATGCTGAGGTACAAAAGGACACGTGAATTTTATGTATGTTGGGGAAAACAGGACTTGGCAGTTGGGATAGAGAAAAGATGAAATTAGCAGTAACACGTGTATTCGGTTTTTTGGTTTTGTTTTGTCTTTTGGCTGTTTTGGTTTTGTTTTTGTAGACTTAGACAAAAACTTTTTCAACCAAAGTTTGGAAGCAATGGAGGGTTCTGGAACTTACCTGAGAGGGTCTGGTCTAATCAGGGCATTACACGCGCTGGGCCATTTAGTGACTGGGATCGCTGATGGTCTGGCCTCAAAGCCTTAATACCGCTGCACAGTCAGACACTATAATGCCCGTATGGCCCTGGCCCGGTAGTTCAGATGGTTAGAGTGCCGTCTGGCTATGTCAAGGTTGAGGGTTCGATCCCAGTCAGGGCACATACAAGAGTCAACCAGCGAAGGCATGAATAAGTCGAGCAACAAATCGATGTTTCCCTCTCTCCTTCTCTCTCCTTTTCCTTTCTCTCTAAAATCAATAAAATTTTTTAAATGCCCATATTTTGTCTTGAGTGTTGAAGGTGCTCTGGGGCTCTGGTACTCTGGTTTAAGTGGTAAGAGGTGCTTATATATTTCTTGTCCTTTGGTCCATCAACAGATATTTTTTATGGCACTTAATTCCAAGGGAGTTTTATCATACGGATTTTTGTGTCATGGAACAACACAGTAGAGTCCTCAGTATTGCTTTTAAAGATGCTCTTCATATGATGGTTCCTCATGTTGACACTTGAAAACAAATTGAACTATAATTTTAAATCAATATTAGTAAAGACTCTTAATTTGAAATGCTGGTGAATTTAGAAAACCAGAGGAAATTTTTATTTTTCCCCCTCAGTTATCAATTGTTACAAGAGATGTTGACAAAAACTAGCAACGTGTGGCTGTGCAGATATGTTTTTGATTTGAAAAGAGCCATATGCTTTATTTTTTACCATTTATATTTATTTTAAAATATGATTAGCTGTTATTTAACACTATTAAAGGAACTCTGTGCTAAATACCAGATTGCTCGTAGTTGAAATTCAATTACCAAAATTTAAAATCTTGATTTGCATGACTGAGGAGACAGCTTGGTTCTGCATGCAAGACACAGCTTGGGTTTATATCTTTTCCGATTAGAATTTGATCTTTCAGGCGTCTGTTCCTGTCTGCTTTGCTCTTCCCAGTGGCACTGTAACACAGCCGGTCGGAGGTACTCCGCAGGTTGGGTTGGGATGCGGAGGCAGGAGTGCCTGTGTGACCCGGCGGGGGGGGGGGGGGGGGGGGGGGGGGGGGGGGGCGGGGCGGGGCGGGGGGAGCGGTGCTGGAGCTGCTTCTTGCACGAGGCTGAGAGATGGCAGGGAGGGCATTCCAGCCGCAGGAGGCACAGAAGCAGAGGCCATGGGCCACGAGAGAGCGTGGCATTTACAGAAAATGAAGGATCCTGGCTTCTTCACAGTTCACATCACACATGGCACCCATGACCCCCCGCAGAGGGGCCTGGGCAAGGGGCTCCCCAGCACAGACTTCCAGGATGAGAGCTGTACCTCCTTCTCATCCCTGGATTCTGAAGCCTTGGACTGCCCCTCCACCACTTTGGCCATCACCTGGCCTTCTGGGGTCTTTGGAGCCATCATTTGTTTTCTTGGAGTGCAGGCATTACAAGGTGAAGGAGTGGCCGGAGAAGAAGCGGGAGTGCTAGCCATGGCCAACCACGCATGATCTCGTATGTCTTTTACTCAGTGGCTCAGCAAATATTTACTGAACAGCTACCCTGTACCAGGCTCTGTGTGTGTGTTCTGTGTACATGAACAAAACAGCCAAAAAAAATCACTGCTCATATGGACCTTACGCTCTCGTGGCAGGAGACAGGCCGTAAATAGTAGTAAAAACATACAAATGTACATGACGTGTCTTAGTGGTAAGTGAGAAGAAGAAACTGGGCAGGACTGAGAATGGGGGGGTGGGGGCGACTTTAAGGGGGTTAGGAAAGGCCTCGCCACGAAGGTGTCGCTGGAAGGAGGATCTGAAGCCCTCGAAGGAGCCTGGGTGAGTGCGAGCGCTCTGGACGGAGGCCCTGAGGTTGCGGCAGGCCTGGCTCATTCTAGAAACCGTAGGAAGAAAGCATAGCTGCGTATGGTGGCTGGAGCCAGTGGGAGAGGAGAGGGAGGCTCGAGGAAGGCCAGGTGCTGTGAGTGAGGTCTTGATGGCCTCTCGGAGGACTTCTGGCTTTTATCTGAGTGAGCTGGGGAATGATTGGAGAGTTGAGCAGAGTAATGATGTCATACAACTTAAGCTATGAAAAGATCACTTTTTAAGACTAGAGGTCAAGAGTAGAAACCAGGAGACCAGCTGGGAGGTTGTTGCTGTGATTCAGGTGAAGGGGATGGTGTCTTGAAGCAGCGTGATCACAGTGGGGGGATCTGGAAGATAGTTTGTGTCCTATGGGGGATAAGGAGCCGTTACAAACTTTGAACCAGGAAACTAACGTGAGTTGTGTGCTAAAAAGATGATACTGGCGACCCCGTGGAAGCAGGATTGGAGAGACACGGAGCTGGATCAGTTTCCGAAGCTCTAATCACTAAGAATAAAGATAGAGACTCTAGCTGGGGCCCTTTTGGGCAATTGTCAACCCTGGTCAACTTCTTTTCATTTTTTAAGATTTTACTTATTTTTAGAGAGAAGGGAAGAGAGAGAGAAAGAGAGGGAGGGAAACCTCAATCTGTTGCTTCTCGTACACGCCCCAAGTGGGACCAAACCCACAACTCAGGCATGTGCCCTGACTGGGAATTGAACTGGTGACCTTTGGCTTTGGGGAACAGTGCCAAACCAACCGAGCCACTCCAGCCAGGGGAACCCTGGTTGACTTCTTACCAGGGATTGATATCGGAAGGATTTGTACATTTGGAAACGTCTGTGCAAACCTTGTCAAGGAGACAAAGTTAGTGACTGTGATCAGGTTTATTCTAGTCCAAAGGCAGCCTGCAAAGCCCACAGCTGCCCAAGCTCACCACGCGCTAGGCGTGGTCAGGGGCGCTCTGTAACTCCGTCATTCGCAGGGAGCGTGGTGACCGTTGTCTCTGTTTCTCAGGTGGGGAAACTTGGGCACAAGGAAGTTAAGCACTAGGCTCTGCCACTTCTTAAAGATCGTCACTCTGGCCGTTCCTTCTGAAAGGTTTCTAAGGGAGATTCAGAATTGTCTGGTCAGCTCTAACATTGCATTGGGAAAGAGATCTCCTCTGTCCTTTGTGAACTGTAGTGATGATGGCTTCGCTGCTGGGTGCTTATTATTTATTAGTTCAGTGCTCTGAGTTGCCAGTGACAGATATTAGGTTAAGGAACATAAGTGAGAGTGAAAGGAACTGCAAGAAACGGAAATGTCCAGAGGAGGAGGTGTGTGTGTGTGTACATGTGCGCGTGCCGGTGTGGGTCTGGGGAGGGTGGAGTGATTTAGAAGATGTGGCTACATCCAGTGACTCAGACAGTGTCGTCAGGTCACTAGGGCACGTGCTGTCTCCTCGCTGGTCCTGGTGTTGCTGGCCAGGGTCTCTCCTATGGTAGGTGGCTCCCCGCCTGGTCAGGAGGGCTGCCCACCCACAGCTTCAGCCCCAGTCACCTTTGTAGGATCCTGTTCCCGGAGGAAGTGAAAGTGTCTCCCTGAGAAGCTTCAAAGAGGAGGCAGGAGAATTCTGATTCACCTGGTCTCAGCTCCAGTGTCCTTCCTGGGGGCTGGGGGTGCAGGGTCAGGCCCATCTGAGGGGCACGTAAGGAATGCTGGGCAGCAGTGGCGAAGTGTTTGCAGGAAGTACCAGGTGCAAGGTCACAGACATCACCGCCTAGGCACACCCTCAGGAGGGAGGGAGCAGCGTGCTCCAGCCTTTTCTGGGGTTGGTGGCACTATTCTCCGTGGGAAGCAATGTGACCCATGAGTTACCAGCACCGGTCACTTTATTTTTAGGGAGCCCCCCAGCTCAGAGGGCCCACTAACCCCCTCGCTCTTTCTCAGATGTGAATATTTCCTCTTTTCCATCTCAAAGTAAATGATACGGGGTGGAAAAAAACAAGAGATGACTTCAAAGAAGAATTTCTCAACTTTTTGGGGGGGGACCCTGACAGAAATTAAGATAAAAGGTGTCTTCATACTGTGGGATACACACACCTTTGTTCATTACATAACAAAACTTAATGAAACACATGTTATTTCTTACTAAGTGTAATAGACTCTAATATTTTCTGCTCTGTTTAATTTCATGAAAACACACCCACGTGCTGATGGCAGCCGTTATAAATTCCTTTTACAGCCCACTGAACAGTGGCAACTGGAGTTTGGAAATCACACATTGAACCATTGAAAAACAAGCAAGAATTGAATGTCAGACGTTCTGGGGTGGCTGTAACAAAGCCGCGCAGCCTGGGTGGCGGGAGCCGCGGAAGTTTATTGTCTCACAGTTCTGGAGACCGCGGTCCGGGTGTTGACAGGCCTGGTTCCTCCTGAGGGCCGTGGGTGAGAATGTGCTCCATGCCTGTGCGCTGGCTGCCGGGGGTGGCAGGCAGGCAGGCTCTGGTATTCCTTGGCTTGCGGACGTATCCCCTTCTCTCCGCCTTTATCCTCACACGTGTCTCTCTGCATACGTGGCAGTGTCCAAATTTCCTCTCTTTAACGGCACCGGCCACTAGATTAGGGGCCCACTCTACTCCAGTAGGACCTTGTCACGACAACGAATTATGTCTGCAATGACCCGATTTTGAATAAGGTCACCTTCTGAGGTACTGGGAGCTGGGACTTCAACACAGGAATTTCAGGAGGAGAAGGGACATAATTCAACCCCTAACAAATGATAAAAATACAAAATTGGAAATAAATAGTGAAAGTTCTTATTATGTGGCAGACTCTCAGCTCCATATTTAACTTCATGAGCTCATTGAATCCTTCTTGCCCCATTTCATAGTTGGGAGGCAAGGCTAGAGGTCTCTCAGATTTGAACTTGGGTCTCCTTGATTTCAGAGCCCGTGCTTTTTCCTGTGTACCTTATCCATAGACCGTCAAGAAGGAGCCATACAAGTGCAAGTTCACTTGGTCTGGGTTGCAATGCTCAGCACAGGTGGTAAATGCGCTGTGGAATTGTGCCATATTTCACTGCAATGAAGACATCTTCAGGGTCACACAGGAATGCCAGTGAACTCTTGGCTTTGTCCCCGGTCTTGTCCCCCGTGAGTGGCCGCGTTCCTAACAACACTCAGCCCAGCAACCAGCCGGACCGCGCACTCTCTCCCTTTGTGTTTTCCTGTTCTGAATTTTGATCAGGGTGAAGAGCAGGGAGAAGGAAATGAGCCAGAAAATAGAAAATTAATACTTCGTAGGGTCATCATATTTTAAAATTTGTAGACAATGTGGGATAATCGGAGTTAAATCATGTTATCAGCAGGTTGCTGTAGGATTTAAAAGTTGGCATCCATCAATGTAAATCAGGTCTCAGGAGCCCCAGGGAATGGTGGTCTCCAGGGATGAGGGCTGATGCAGAGCGGGCAGAAGTGTAAATACTTGATTAGCTGTGTCCTTTTCTTTCCCACAATAGCTAAACTGCTTCTACATCACATAACCTGGTAATGGTATGTTAAATAGTAACGGGAGGGAAGAAGCTATTCGGGTTTATGGTTAGCCTACTTTAAATATTTATCTTCCCCCCTGTCAATCCTAGGAAGCTTTTGAGTGAGAGGTACTCATTTCAGGGGTGTACTCCTGGCTCACGGGTTCAGGGATGACCTCCTTCTGCACAGACGCAGGCAGGACATCATCTCCCCCAGCTGTTCAGATGTCACATTTCTGCCACATGCCTGCAAACGGGAGCACCCATGGGTTTGCTGCATTTATATGGGGAAGGCTTGGCCTGATTCAAGACCCTTCTTTCATCTCTTGTCATTGCAGCTGTCTGTCAAGGGCGTGTGGTGAGAGTCCCCGCCGGGAGCCTGGTGCGGGTGGTGGGCACCGAGCTGGTCATCCCTTGCAACGTCAGTGACTATGACGGCCCCAGCGAGCAGAACTTTGACTGGAGCTTCTCGTCTTCGGGGAGCAGCTATGTGGAGCTGGCCAGCACCTGGGAGGTGGGCTTCCCAGCCCAGCTGTACCGGGAGCGCCTTCAGCGGGGTGAGATCCTCTTGAGGCGAACCGCCAACGATGCGGTGGAGCTCCACATAAAGAACGTCCAGGCCTCGGACCAAGGCCACTACAAGTGCTCGACCCCCAGCACGGACGCCACCGTCCAGGGCAACTATGAGGATACAGTGCAGGTGAAAGGTACATCCTCACGGGGCGGGGGGGTCGCCATGCCAGGGGCCAGGCTTTCTCGTGCCACTTGGCTGTGGGTGACTTTGTCCAGAAACTTGACACTTGCTGAGATCTTGCTTCCCCCTTTAATGGAGTAATTGCGTCTTACCTGATTAACGGCAGAGGATGGGCCAGGCGGCCCCCGCGGGTCCTTTGTCTGCACCACGATCCCGAGCTGTCCCCCAGCTGGTGAGCTGGAGGCAGCAGGGGGTGGTAGTGGGGAGCCCAGCTCCGAGCCAGGTGGCCTGTACTCAATGAGTGCAGTTCCTGGCTCTCCCACTGGGCAGCTGTGTGGCCGTGGGCACGTGGCATCAGCTTCCTCCTCTGTGATAGTGCCTCCCTTGAAGTCAGTGAGGAAGGACAAGGGAGAAAGCCTCAGAACGGTGCCGGAGTAAGCATTCCGGGAAGGCCATGATGATGACGTCTGGCTCTGTGGGAGTGACAGACACTTCAAGCTCACGTCCTTCCGTGTGCCCTTCATAGCTCACGTCCTTCCGTGTGCCCTTCATAGCTCACGTCCTTCCGTGTGCCCTTCATAGCTCACGTCCTTCCGTGTGCCCTTCATAGCTCATGTCCTTCCGTGTGCCCTTCATAACTCACGTCCTTCCGTGTGCCCTTCATAACTGAAGTGCCTGTTAGAGCGATGGGGTCCCTGCTGGCTTGCGATGGGACACCACGAGCTTATTGGCCTGGCTGTGCAAGTCGTCACACCTTGGAGAGTGGCACGGTTTTGGTTTTCATGTTTGTTTTTTCCCATTTTCCAAGTCCTGCTAGATTTACTCGCACACTCAGTTCTCTGAATTCAGCGAAGAAGACAGGGCAGTATATTTCCTTAATTTACACATGAGAGAATGGGAGAGTAGAGGTTAATTACTTTCTTAAAATCACATAGCTAACTAGTAAATGAGCAAGAACAAACCATTTTAATTTGGAGCTAGCCAAATAGAAACATTATTATTGTTATTTTTTTATAATTAGTTATGTACCTGGCCTTGTTCCCAAAAGAATGGATGTCAGGGCAGGAGTGTATTTAATAATCAGGAACGTAGAAGATGCACAGGTGACATAAAAGTGGGGTTGACTCCCGCAGTGACGGCGTGTAGAACCTACTGTATCTCAGGTGCTGTTCCCCATCTGACTCGGGAGGGGACATGCCAGTCCTGTCCGTTTATGTAGGTATTAAAACATCAAGTCTTCCTCTTCTCATTCCTATAGAAAATCCTCAATATGTTTCTTAGGAAAAAAGGTCCCATTAAGACATTCTTGCATTGCAGTCACCTGATGCGTTGCTTTTATAATCAGCACACACGTGCTACACCTGTTAGGTCAGGTGTCCCTCGTTTCCCCTTGTAACTGAGAGCAGGTTGGTGGCCCACAGAAGAGGCTGGCGGGCGGCCCAGGTGGATGAAGCCTCTTGCGGCTGCCATACGTGGCCCAGAGTCTGTCTGGCCTTCAGCTTCTTGGGTCCTGAAACTGTGTATTTGTACCCTGAGGGATGACTGGCCCTGGGGACTGAGTCATGCTAGCTGGAGTCACAGATGATGTAGATACTAGAAACTCATTGTATTCATTTTGCAGTAGAGATGGGTCTTTCTAGATGTGTAAGTTTTTTTTCTGTTTTCCTGAGTGGTCTCTTTTCAAAGACACCAATGTAGTTTCTGAGTGTGGGATGGTGGGAAAAATCAAAGAGATGACGAATTGGGCTGTCCCAGCACTGTCTTCTCCAGCTCATAGGCAAGCCTAAACGATCATCCCGCCCCTGGGAAGACACCCCCTCTCTGGCTACCTGCCTATCACTTCCCTTCCAAAATAGCACTCATAGCCCCAACTAGTGTGGCTCAGTGGATTGAGTGTTGAACTGCGAAGCAAAAGGTCGTCTGTTCGATTCCCAGTTTGGGCACAGGCCTGGATTGTGGGCCAGGTCCCCAGTTGGGGGCATGAGAGAGGCAACCACACATAGATGTTTCTCTCCCTTAATTTTCCCCTCCCTTTCCCTCTCTCTAAAAATAAATAAATAAAATCTTTTAAGAAATAGCACTCCCCAAAGTTCCTTGATCTCTGGCCCTCTTTTTCTAGACTCTGTAGAAGGGCCCAGCCCTTTTCCAGATGGCCGGGAGAGAACAAAGCGCTGAGGCTTCCGTCTCCCTTGATGGGTTCTCAACGCTGCTCATTCTAGGCACTCGTGGGCGGTTCCCAGGCTGCAGGGCACAGGCAGCGCATGCCGAGCTTCTCTCTGCCTGTGGCATCGCTTTAACTCCCGGAAGATCCCCCAGGCTCCCTGCTCTCGCCCTGGGTGCTAACAAAGGGTGCCTGAGAACCAGAGCCCATGGCTGTGTCGTGTTTGCTGAGTGCCAGCACCATCCCAAGCACTTTCCCGTGTAACTCATTGAACTCTGTCAGCTCCCTGAGACAGGCCCACTTGTGATCCCTTTTCAGAGATGAGGAAACCGAGGCACAGTGGGGAAAGGGTGGCTTCAGGGCAGCAGAAGCAGATCCCCAAGGCCCAACTCCCAAAAGGGAGTTTTCACCCCAGTTCTATCAGGGGGTCTTATTAGGCCCTCTTTTTTTTTTCCTCGGTCACAGCCTGGCCCATGGCTCAGGGACAGAAAGGGCACTGGCGCTTGCTGGGGTGGGGGTTTGGGGGCTCTGCTGAGGGTCTGTCTCCCCTCCAGTGTTGGCCGACGCCCTGCACGTGGCCGCCACCCCGCCGTCCTCCCCGAGCCAGGGCCTGAGTCTGCGCCTGGGCGAGCCCTTTGAGCTGCGCTGCACGGCCACCACCGAGTCCCCGCTGCACACCCACCTGGCGCTGCTGTGGGAGCTGCGGCACGGCTCCACCCCGCAGAGTGTCCTCGGCCTGACCCACGAGGGCCGGCTGCGCCCGGGCCCCGGCTACGAGCAGCGCTACCACGGCGGAGACGTGCGCCTGGACACCGTGGGCAGCGACGGCTACCGCCTCTCCGTGTCCCGGGCCCTGGCCAGCGACCAGGGCACCTACAGGTGCGTCGTCAGTGAGTGGATCGAAGAGCAGGGCAGCTGGCAAGAAATCCAAGAAAAAGCCGTGGACGTGGCCACCGTGCTGATCCAGCCAACAGGTGAGCTTCTGGAAATTGGATATTTTAGATTTTATCTTATTTTCTGACCAGGGACGGTGTAAGAACTGGGTGGGAGGCCCAGCCCTTTCTGAGATTTCTGCTTCTCTTGTGCGGCCTGGTATTGGGGTGGGGAGGGAGGAGGGTGGTTGGTAGTTGGGGAGGGTAGATTCATTTTGTGCTTTATGCCTGTAGTCTTGCTTTGCAGCCACTGATCATCTAGATTCCTACCCTCTGGGAACCTGCAGGCTACCTGTGATACTAAGACAATGTTTTGATTGAAAGACAAGTCCCTTAAAGTGCCAGGGTGAGGCCTGGCCTGGTGTCCAGAGGTGCTTTGGGGTGGAGCCACCCCACCCAGTTCCCTTGGCTTTATCGTATTTGGCGTTTCCCGAATCTCTGGATCTGCCATTCCCCTCCACTACTGGGGGTGTGTGGCTGACCCCCTTCAACCTCTAGTCTAACTTGACCCTCTAGGCCTGCCTCTCAGGTCCCCTCAGATGCTCTATCCCCTTCCAGGTGAGGAGTTCCCTAGGGCGGGGCCTTTCCTTGTTTCCTCCCTGACAACCCCAGGGAGCTCCCATCCAGCCCTGAGGGGGCCATGCCAGAAGCCCTTTGTCCTGTCAGCTGGAAGCCAGCTCTAAAAACAAAACAGGGAACAAAAACCCCAAAACACAACTTCTAATCCAATTAGAGAAGTAGTTAAGAAAATACAAAATCCATTTTAGAAAACCCATAAAAATGAAAATAAAAAAAAATAAGAAAAACAAGCCGTTACTGATTCCATGTCCCACAGCATCAACAAAGAACCTACCAGATGACCAGCTGTGTCCTGGGCCCTGGGGTCGGAGTTGTTGGGAACATTCCCAGGCTCCACGGCCCCACGGCCCGTGTGGGGACAAAGTGTGAAGAGACTGTCCCAGCCTGATGTGGTTGCTGTGGATGGGTGGGTGGATGTGCTTGGTTTTCTGGGAGTCTGATACCTTCAGATCTCAGAGTTCGTTGCTGCCGTAGCAGCCGCCCCCTGTCTGTGAACTGGGAAGACCTTGGCCAGACTCGCTTCCTGAGCATAAACATAAGCTTGTGGTCATCCTGTCGCTCAGATGGGAAGGAAAGAAGCAAACAGTCCACAGGGGAGTGTTTTTTCTCTGCAGGCGGCACCGTCCTGAGCACTGTGCCCTGCGTTCCCACCACCACTCAGGAGCTGAATTTGGGAAAAGCAGGACTGAGGTTCTTAGTGACCGTGGCTATCATTGAGGTGGGAGGTGTACTTGCTAAGGAGGGGCTGCCCGTCATGGTCAGCCTTGGTCCCACTGGCTGCAGGAATCACTTCCTAGATGGACTCGGGTCACCTTCCTTTTCAGAAGTGACCTGCCTGGAATCTGTCTTAAGAAATCGGCTGTTCAGCTTGCATCAAACGCCTGTTTTAACAGGCAGAAGTGTTAAGATTTGCAGCAGGTTTTCTTGTTATGCAGGAATTTCTGTGGCAAAGGTGTTTTTTTATTTCAAACCAGCCACAGAACCCGTAATACCTCGTTGGAAGACTTGAGCCCTCTGAACGTATTAGGCAGGTACTAGCATTTGGCTCTCACCTGAGCCTGGGCATCGGTAACCTTTTTGTGTCGCAAGCTTATTTGAGAGTCTTCTGAAGCCCACAGACCTTCCTCAGAATTAACATGTTGTAAGGCAAGTACATTCATAGGGTGATAAAGAAAAATAAATGTATTTAGTCGTTATCAAAATATGTTTAGGACAGATTCGTTGTAGAACAATATTATGGTTCATCAGTGCTTTTTTAAATAATAGGATATAGTGGCATGCCTGACAACTACGGGAATTTCTAAGGGACGACGAATGTAAGTGATGTTTTCACGTATCTGCAACAATTGCAGTGTGATGTAAAAACTTCGGGGACTTCTCCTGTGGCAAGATCCCAGGGACAGATACTACTACACTGGTTTGTTGCTTAAGCCTCATAATGAGAGGAGATGCAGTATTTCAGGTAGAGATTAGTAGAAATACAAAGTTTTTTTCTTATCCATCCTGGATTCTCCTTGTGGAGCTCAGGTTAAAACCCCCCACACTAGGGGGCTACTCCTTCTCTTGTCGGCCCTGCACTCTCCGCAGCCAGTCCCCGAGTAGTCTTACTGCCTTGTTGGGTAAACAGCACAAAGCTCCTGAAACCGTGGGACCGTGTTACCCGTGTGTCAGTATTCACCGCCCCCTGCCCCCCACTTATGAGTGGTCTGGTTGATGCAGATTTCAGTGTCTGTTATGGATTCAATTAAGTTTAGTAGGAGAAAGGCTGACCTGACGGTAGGCTTGGCCTGAGGTCCTCTCTTGCATTACAAGGGCTTAGAACTTCTTTTGTTCTTCAGCCTGCTCCTTCCTGTGGAATTCCCACAAGTGACTCCCCCAATCCAAAACATGTGGAAGTGATGGTTAGTGGTGTGACAAGATACTTAGCCGCTTGCTGAGAAAATTACAGAGAGAACTATCCAGTTGAAAGACATTTCTGCCACTGACCCCAAACCTAAGACTCTGTTCAGTCCTTATAGGGACAGTCCACAGCTGTATGTCCACCACTTCTTCACTGACCCGGCTTCCTCCTGAGCCACCTCTACCTCCAGCCGCTGGTGGCCGGCACACAGGGGCTCTGGCAGTCGTCCAGGGTCTCTGACCACAGTCACTGTAGCCATCAGTGGTTCCACCCGCAGCACAGGCTCAGGGCAATGGTTTCCATACTGACTCCTCTCAAAAGACATTCTCAAGTTACTTTTGACCCCTTTAAAAGGGTCAACCTCCAGAGGAGGAAGACTTTGGAGGGTGGGTGGAGGTGAGAAATTAGACTTTCAGGTTCCTTTTTCTAATTACTACGCCCACCTCATTTTCTGTCTTCATCAAGGTGGGTCTTGAACTTGGCCAGAGACACTTGTTTGAAATGTCATCAGGCTTTGGAAACATTCACAAGAAAGCAGTTTACTGCAGGGGCCTGGGCTTTGGGGCTGGTCATCTGTGAGCTGGGCGCCGGCCTCTGTCCCTGGGCCTTCCCCACACAGCAGCCCAGGCTGGGCAGCTCTTGCCGAGAGAGCAGGACGGCGTCCTCTGAGCAGCTGTTCCCACAGCATTACCACGAGCTGACTGTTTTTCTACTCTGATTACAGATGTTTGACTTCTTTTTAAAAGCCCCCTAAATAAAGTAAAAGGTCTTCATGTAAAACGCTGTGCCGGGGGAATGCTGCAGCCAGATCTGCCTCGAGACGGTGGCACCAAGCCCATTGGCGCTTCCTCTAAACATAGTCTACTTTTAGTCGTCCACGCTAATGAGAGGGGGCTGCGGCCTGGATAACCCCAAAATCGTTGTTTTGGTTTGAAACCGTATGCGTCACGCTTGACGTTAGGGTGGTATGTGCAGTGGAGTAAATGATGTTCTACGTACACCACATTTTGAAGAGTTGACTCATGAGGTGTATGGTCTGGTTTCAATTTCTCGGTCCTTCTGTTCAGGATTTTCCCCGTTTTTTACCTCACCTCCTACCCTCCCATCCTCCAACCCCCATACCCAGTCCCCAACTAATGATTCTACCAGTCAGAACTGAACTGTGCTTTCTCTGTAAAATCACCCCCATCTGGGCATGTGCATGGAGAAAGTATGATTTTCTTTATGAAAGTATGGAAGTGATGTTCAGCAGACTTCTCTTCTAACAATAGTACATCAGTTAAAGGCAGAGTTCCTGGAGGCAGGCAGCCTGGATTTGAATTCCAGCTCTGCCGCTTGTTTGTTAGCTGTGTGGCCTTGGGCAAGGTACTTAACTTCTCTGTGCTTCAGTTTCCTTATCAGGAAAATGGAGGTGATAATGATACCTACCTCCTGGGGTTTTTTGTAAATTACTATTTATGAAGCACTCAGAGCAGTGCCTGGCATATAGTAAGTGTATATAAGTTTACGTGAATTAAAAGGAAATGTGGTGTGTTTCATGAATTTATTTAATAAATATCACTCAGGCATTTACAACTGCACAAAGCCTTGTAACGGTAATGCCATAAATAAGAACGGAAAAGGAGATGATCTGGAGGCGGGAGGAAGGGATGGTCATTATCCAGAGCATCAAGATGTATTTGTTTTTAATTTTCAAGTTCTGCGAGTGGCCACGGGCAGGAATGTGTCTGTGGCCGAAGGGAAGGAGCTGGACCTGACCTGCAACATCACAACCGACCGCGTGGATGACGTCCGGCCCGAGGTGACGTGGTACTTCAGCAGGACGCCTGGCAGCACTGTGCCCGGCCCCCGAGTGTTGGCCCGGCTGGATCGAGATTCCCTGGTGCACGGCTCTCCTCATGTCGCTTTGAGTCACGTGGATGCACGCTCCTACCACTTACTAGTTCGAGATGTGAGCAAAGAGAACTCTGGCTACTATTTCTGCCACGTGGCACTCTGGGCACCGGGACACAACAGAAGCTGGCACAAGGTGGCAGAAGCCATGTCTGCCCCAGCTGGCGTGGATGTGACCTGGCTAGGTGAGTGGTTTGGAGGGCGGCTCTCAGCCCCTCTGGCTCAGCCCTTCCTCGGGGCCGTGAGTCGTCAGGGCGCGGTGTGGGGCACATTATTTTGGTGTTCTTGGTGTCAGGATGAGCATACTTCAACCTGGGTGGATCCCCCACTGGGGGTAAAAGCAAAACTGACTGAAATCGAATCTGCCAGGCGAGGGCAGTGCTTGGCTAATGTGGCCTCAGTTGTCTCAATACACTCATTTATGGGGATAGAGTTTCCTTTTGTCATCGAGACTTGCAGGGTCCAGCCCTGCTGAATGGCTCTTTGAAACGCACGGTTGTGCTAGGGTCCGCTGCTGTTCCTCCTTTCCTTTCCTAGACTCCTAGGTGCTCTCTGGCAGGAGCTGCTGCTTCTAAAGCCCAGTGCAGAAAGAGAGAATTCCTGCAGTTAATGGAACACGCTTTTTTCACCGAATGCCCTAGAATCCCCAAATGATTTTATTTGCAGATACCAGTTAAATGGAAAGGGCCTCGTGCTTGCCCAGCTGTCCTGGTGAGCTCTCACCCAGGTGTGATTCTCGCTGGAGGAGCCGAGTGGCTGTCAACTGTTGGTCACCTTGCACTGGTTTATAACGCCTGTCACATAAGTGATGATCGTTGCCATGTCCTTTCTTTTTACATTGCTCTTCCCCACCTCTGATTGTCCGAAATGCGTGCCCTGCAAGACTGACTTTTCCTGGTTTCTGGTGCTGTCTTGTAATTAATGACAAGTGCACCTAGGCAGGAGGACTGGAGGGGTGTGTGCCTTGCTTCCCACCACCTCCGTTATCACAAGGATGGAGACAGGCCTGCCGGCCCAACTCTGCCCTGTCCTGAGTCTGAGCTCTCTGTTGTCCCACGGCTGTTCTGAGCCCTGTTGGAGGCATTTGGCATGGCTCTGATGACTAGGAGTAAAACATCTTTAAAGGCCAGGAAATCATTTCCTCCTGCATCTGATGCTAAACATCCTCCTGCCGTGAACCCCAACTCATACTTGGCTCTTCCTTCTCTCTGCGTTGAACTCTTCTCATGGGCCAGTGGATCTGTTTCTTCCTGATAAGCCTTTATTTGGCAGAGATGCGGAGCCCACAAGTGAGGAGAGAGGGGCCCGGGCGAAGATGAGCGGTGAGAGAGTGAGCAGAGGGTGCATCCAGTTCAGAGGGAAACTAGGCAGAGTGTTCGTCATCCCTGGTAGCAAAGCGCTTCTTTGATGTTGGAAAAGTGAAAGGAACGGGGTTTATCTGGCTTTCGTTCTTCCCGTCTGAACCCCACGCGAGAGACTCGCTCTGAAGTACTGGACTGGAACAATGTTGGCCCAGCCAGAACTCTCCTTAGCAACCTTCAAAATAAAACAGATGTTGTCAGCACCGAGAGATGCTTCATCTCTGGAGCTGAGTTTGTCTCTCCCTGCCGACCCTCCGAGCATCGTGTGGTGCTCTCAGATCCCAGAGCCGCCTCTCCTGCCCCCGCCCCCTCCCCCTCCCCCTCCAACTCAGAATCACAGCTCAAGAGGTTTTTTTAGAAAGTGTGGCCTTCTCTCCACTTTGAGGGCCTCTTTCAAGTACTCACTCGTGCGTTGGTCCAGGCATTGGGGGTGGGGTGTGCGGGGACTGGCAGAGAACTGGAGGGGAGCTCTGGGAGGCAAAGGGCTCTCTTAACTGGAGGGGATTTGTTGGGGTCTGCGTTCTCCACAGTGAGAAGTAACAAAGGGCCTGAACCACAGGAAAAGGTTCGGTGATTATCTTAAGGATCCGGTTGTTTGTTTTTCTGCAACGTGCCGGCACCACTGTTGCACAATTCACCAGTGTGCGTTTCCCTGGCTGGGGCCGAGGTGCACAGGACCCCACACCTTGCCCAGCGCTTCATACGTACTGGGCAGTCAGTCCACGTTGGCTGGCTTGGTAGATAAACCAGCACCAGACATGTGGGCAGTGTTGAAATGGGTGCATAGGAAACCAGGAACTGCAGAGAAAGCAATGGTGTTCGACTCAGACTCTTCAGAGGCAGTTGCACCTGAGGAAACCTACAGGGGGTGAAAGTGGTATAGACCGAGGGCATTCTACTCCTCCCTCCCTCGTAAATCTTCTCCTTCCTGTGCCTATGACTCACCCCCTTACAGCTGCTCCGACGCTTGTCAGGGGGCAAGTCCGGTGTGAGGTCAGCAGCGGCCTTTCTTTCTCCAGACTTCCCAGCGGGACTGTCTGCCCAGAAACCCATGCGCCCGGCCTGACGTGTGGTTCCCTCTAGACACACACCGTGTCCGTGTAGGGGTGTGGGCCACACCATGTGCCGCTGGGGGCCCATCGGAGGTGACTGAGAGGTGCCCCAAAAGGACAGGAAGACATGACCTGCTAAGTGCTCTCTTTAACATAGGCCATCTTATATTGTGTAACTGTGGGATATTGTCCCAAAGAGTTCTTCAGAAAGTTGGTTTCCTCTTCAGGTGTGACACAAAACTCCCAGTTTTGCTAATTGACGTATTAAAAATAATAATGAGCATGTATTGAACACTCGTAGTGTGCCAGGCACTGGGCTAAGGGCTTTAAATGCGTTAAACAGTTAATCCCACAGCAGCCTTGTGAGTGAGGCGCTGCCCTAGCCCCACCTGGAAACCGCTTGTTTGTACTGGGCTAATGATTTTGAGGGTTAGGAATCAGGAAGGACTCAAGGGGCTTTACCTCTGATGCACAGGGGGCAGCCAGGGGGCGGGGCTCGGGCTGGGGAGCCCCTTCCAGACGGCTTTCTAATGCTTATGCTCTCTGTCCCCACACGGTGTCTCATCCTCCAAGCCCTTTCCATGTGGCATGGGCTTCTCAAAGCAGTCTTCTCAGGGCGTCCCCTCCTTACATGGTGGCTGGTTTCCAGGAGGCAGGAAGTGGAAGTGCCCAGCCAGTTAAAAGCTATCCCTAGGACTGACACAGTGTTGCTTCCACTGTTTCCTGTTGGTCAAAGTTATCACAGAGGAGGCTCAAGTTCAAGGAGGTAGAGAGAGACACCCCATCTCTTAATGGGAGAGTAGCGAGGTCCCATCGTACAAGGGCGTGTGGCTGGTAAGTATGGCTGCAGTCATCTTTGGAAAATAGAATCTATAACAGTGGTTAATGCCTGTTTTATTTCAAAAGAGATGTTTAGGACGGCTTAGAATGATGGCCCCAGGGCAAGTCTATTCCAAGGGTTGTCATCTTAAGTGGAGTCTGTCTCAAATATTGTTACCATATGTGGAAACCTTTTTGGCTTTGGGAATCAGCTTCACTCCTGACTCGCAGAGGTGTCCAACCCCTGGCTCCCGGGCCACGTGCGGCCCAGGATGGCTATGAATGTGGCCCAACACAAAACTGTAAACTTACTTGGAACCCTTTTCTTTGCTTATCAGTTTTCGTTAGTGTTTATGTATTTAATGGGAGGCCCAAGACAATTCTTCCTCTTCCAGTGTGGCCCAGAGATGCCCAAAGGTGGGGCACCCCTGGAGAGCATAGAGTCCTAACAGCTGGGCCATTGTTGTCCTCATTTGTCTGGGGTTGGTGCTCTGAGAGGAGGAGGGGTTGAAGCGGATTGGGATCTTCTCACGTGCTGCTGCGTGGACCACACAGAGATCAGGGCAGCGACGTGAGTGACTCTGGTGAGTCCAAGAGCATTCGTAGCAGCTGGGAGGACCACAACGATTTTTTAGAGGATAAGAAAAAAGCCTCTTTTACTTAGGGCTTATGTCCTATTTTTGAAGGGGGAAAATAAGATTTAAGTTGGCTTGCAAAATGAATCTCAGTTCAAAGCAGGAGACATAAAAATAAAATGAAAATCAAAGGATAGTACAAGTTGAACACTGAATTTGCCTCTGAAGTCTTCAAGAGTTAGGCAAAAAGAAACGTGATTATACAGTTCTCCTCCGATGAAGGAAAACCAGTTCAGAGAGACAAACTTTTTCTTGGCACGGAATTTATCATGCGCTTTTTTATTTAAGGGGCATCGGATAACATAATGGACAGTGCTTTCCACTGTCCTTTTACAAAAGGCCCTACGTGATTGTTTAAATGGATGTTTCTTACAGCCACGCTCTGTAAGAGCCGAGGGCATAAATCTTAAGTGTGTGAAGGAGTTTCTGTAAGGAGCTGAGTTACCGTGGAGGACAAGTGCTGCTTTGTGTCGATCCAAGTTAGTATATGACTAAAACCATAGAGGACCTGGAGGAATAGCGAGTTTATCTGCATGGTGCGCCATCTCTCTCTGCTGTCAGATGTCTTAAATGAGCCTTTGGCATGAGCTGGATACTAATCAGTTCGTGGTTGAGCTCTCTGCCCGAAGTACCAGACTTCCGTGGCGTTAATTGGAGAGGCTTCCTCGGGCTTCAGATATAAGAGCAGGAGGAAGCAGAGTTGAGTTCTGCTGTTGGGGCTTAAGAACCTGATTTGCATTCTTCCCCACCAGAGGACCATCCCCTCTTCCAGCCGTGTGCCAGCGAGGAAGGTAATTATTTTTCTTTAAAAAGAGCTGTTAATCTGCTAAGTACTTGGTGGAGACTGCAGAGTTCTGTGGCCTCTACAGGAGACGAGAGTTAGAGCTGCAGACTTGTACGGGCACCTATTATGAATTAGCTGTCTGTCTGGGGCTGCCTCTGAAGGCAGAAGAACACGTGGGTGAGCGTTGGAAACCTGCTTCCCCACCTTCTGGGTGTGCCATCCGGGGTGTGTGGCTGAAGGGTTCTAAGCTTTGGTTCTCTTGGTTTCTGTGTTGCCACCCTTCAAGGCCAGGAGGTTCACGGTATTCGTGCAGACGGAACAATATTCACGGAGCCGCTGGGCCGTCTGGCACGCCTGTATTCACAGGTGGGCGAGCCACACGTGCTGCAGGCTGCGTGTCTGTCTGCACGTCTCACGTCATGGCCCCTGCTCCCCAGCGTGGCATCCATCGTGACCCCTGTCCCCTTGTGTGTCTCTCATCATCATCGCCCCCAGCAGGGAGTCCCTCCCTGTTTTAAGTACTAGGAACAAAGCCAGGAAACTGCCAAACCCTTACGTAACATACTAGTTCTGCGCATGCGAGCTCACTTCATGTTATGGGAACAGTGTATCGGACCCAGTCTCAAGGCTGTGAGAATGCTGGTTATCAGGCCCCTGCAAGGCTATGGGAGCACTGCTCCCCTTAGTTACCCAGACACCTGGGCGAGGCAGCCAGACTGCCTCCACTTACCCTACAGTTTCCTTCGATAATGCATGAAAAAGTGCTAAGCGCAGTGCCTGGTGCTTAAGTGCTCAGTCCATATTCATGGCGGTGGTGATGATTTATTGGTGTTTGCGGGGGGTGGGGAGGGACAATGTGTCACATACTTTCCCCACCAAGGTCTTAACCAAGTAAGATGTAGGGACCTGTCTCAGGGCATGGAGGAACCAGGAATGTGTGTGTTGGGGAAGCACCCCTCCCAAGAAGAGGGGGTTGAGCCGACCACACATCCCCTTTGCTACCTCCACCCCCAAATCTGGTAACTCACTCTCCCTTGTCTGGGAGGAGTGGAGTGAAGATGAACAGAGAAAAACCCCATGAGCGTTAGTTTGGTGGGCGGGGGGGCGTACGAACTGTCCCTTTCCATATCACTTTATTATCTTTATTGCTCTGATGTGGCTAAATCCAAGGACAGCCTCATCATAATGGTTCTGCTGCTGTGGGGTCAAGCCCCCCTCCCAAAGCAAGAGCTCCTCATTTATAGCCTCAGTTGAAATGTTAGAGAACATTCCATTGTTCCATACGAATGTGACAGTGGCAACTCTAACAGTCAGGCTGCTCAGCTGCCTCCGAGGTACCTGCCCCATTCCAGGTAATACCGCCTGTCAGCAGAGACGAGGGCGCACATTCTGTTTCCTGTCGCGCGAGCCTGCAGCCTGCTCCTCTAATGGCTGCGCCAAGTTCACTAGGCTTCACAGGGGAGATCAGAACGTGGCCCTGTTGTACTCGGTTCAGGATTAGTGCCGGCGCTACCTTGTCTCTCGCGTCCTCTGGGATGCAGCAGGCTTGGAGAAAGTGTCAACAACTGGGTGCGGGGCGGGGTTGTGCAGTTTGGTCCCCGCGCCACAGCCTTGCCGGGAATCAATCAATCAATCTCTCTCTCTCTCTCTCTCTCTCTCTCTCTCTCTCTCTCTCTCTCTCTCACACACACACACACACACACACACACACACACACACACACACGGTGCAAGACGGTAGTCTTCGAACTTCACCCCTCTGGGCTTTGGTGTTTGTTTTTGTTTTCCTTTCAGGAAATGCACCTGCAACTAGTATCTGTCGCCTAAGGTTGTTAGAGCATTCAGCGAGAATGTGAGGAAAGTGTGTGGCATGGTCGGAGCCTGGCGCTGGAAAGCCCTCGACAAATGCCTGTGGCTGTCATTGTCACTGCCAGATGGGGATGATGATTCCTTCCTTAGAGAGTTGTGGAGCCGGCGGTGCGGTCGTTGCATACCATAGGCACAGAATATCTGCTCTGACAAATTAGCCAATGATCCCGATAGCTTTTTATTGCTTTAAAACTTGTAGCGAGGGAGTTTCATGACCCCTATGCAAAAACCGTCATCTTTCATTGGAGGGGACATTCGCACTGTTGGAGGCCATGGCTTCCCAGGGGCTGTGTGTGTGAGCAGCGGCCACCCAGGGAAGCGCACAAGGGAGCAGACCCTTGCTTCTCAGAACGTTAGTGACGTCACCCTAGACAGGCCGCAGTGCTCCATGAGAGGGCTTGTGCCCACGTGGCTGCAGTTGGAATAGAATTTACCAGGAAATTCACACAGAAGCGGAAAGAACCACCGGCTTCAATAATTATCAATATCTTGCCAGTCTTATTTCATCTCTCTACCTTCCCCCGTTCCCCCGGGCGCACACACACGCTCTTCCTCTCTCATTTTTTTTCTTCAGGAAGAATGTAAAGCACATCCCAGACTTCGTGTCATTTTACCATGAAACACTTCCGTGTGCATCTTCAACTGATAAGCATTTTTAAAACATAAGCACCATTGCATTCTTAGCTGATTTCTTGATGAGATCAAGAGCGATAATCGGTAATGGAATGCGTCTGCCAAAAATGAGCATCTTTATGCAAAAAGACTAAATTTAGTTCAGTTCAGCAAGTGTGGTCCTATCTTTTCTGTACAAGGCACCGCATGCACAGCACGCACGGGTGAATTAGGCAGGCAGTGCCCGACCCTGTGAAGAAGGTCCGCAAGACACGTAACCAGAGTTCCAGGCTGTGGTCAGATAAGCTTCTTAGAGAGCTGGGAGCCTGGCAGGGGCTGGGGTCTCTGGACGTTTGCTGAATACGAAGCAGAGGTATGCAACAGGCCAGGTGAGTGCAAAAGGAGCGTTTGCTGTTAAGTAGGAGCAGCTACGCAGACGAGGTGTGTGCATGATGGGCCTTGAAGAACAGGCGCAGTCTGCACACAAAACAGTACAGGAAAGGTTCCATCCGTGCACCCCAACAGGAGAGAAACGGGAGCCCGTCTCCACTACTGTCCTGACATAGCGGCGTTGTTTCTTCTCTAGGAGTGAGTACAGGTCTCATTTGACCTACAAGGCTGGTGAGCAGTTCAGATGCCCTTGGAACAGCTGTTAAGTCCCTAAAACCTACCCCTTTATAAGCTCAGAAGCCAAGAATCCACTTGTTTTTGTTGGTCTTTGCATTAGGCCTCGTTTAGGGGGCCTGAGACTCAGTTTCAGCAGAGCAAGGAGACCAAGGGTCAGCGAAGCGTGCTTCCTCTCCTGGAACTGGGTGCATCGCCCCTGTGCTTCCTGTTCTCCGCATCTGGGGAGGTAGGGTTGGAGCAGATCCCTTTGGGGGTGGAGGGTGGAGTAGAATGGGAGGAACTGCTCAGTCATTTATTCAGCTCCTTGCTGAGCAGGTGTCCCAGGGGCTGGGCAGGGGAACCAGCGGGAAAGGAGGCAGAAAACCTGGAAGCAGAGGATGTGACTAAGGGAATGCTGAACAGAGACTCAGAAGGCAGTGGGCCGTGGTGCTGGACAAACGGGCGAGGCTCGCACTGCGGGGGGCCTTGCTTGCCAGGCCAGGTGGATGTTCTTCCTCCTGAGGGGAGAGGAAGAACCACCACAGGAGGTTCGCTGGAGGATGACCCTGGAACCCTGTCGGCCCAAAGGGTGATGGGTTGGGACGTTATTGCCATAGTCCTGGCTGGAGGCAGAAGGCTGGCATGAGGCTGGGGTTCATGTGGTTTTCACTTTTATTCACAAATACAGGGTCTGGCAGAAGTAATGCCTGCTTGGGTGTGGTTGGTACGGTAATAATGTGGGTGTAATAATTTATAGTTATAATTTGAACATTTCGCCTAAAATGTCACACAGTGTGCTTGAGTGTGATACTGTTGTTATATTATAGAATTACATGCTTATGATTTTGTAATAAAAGCGGGAGTTATTCGTGCCGGAACCTGTATTTGTAGAGCACCTACTGTGTGTGAGGCCTGAGGAGGTGGAATGTGTGAGACTTTGGACGTCAGAGTGGAGTCGGAGATGCACACGTTTCAACCGAGCTGCCTGGGAGAGGGAGTGTGGGAGAGTGGTCCCGGGAAGAGCGATTGAAAGTTAGGAGGAGCAGCTGGCTGTTTGTTTGGAGTGGGGATTTAGCTGTGTGTGTATGAATGTGTCTGTGTGTCTGCACGTGTGCACGTGTGTGTAGGCGTGTGAATGTATGTTTGTGTATGGATGTGGTTTGTGCGTATGGCTGTGTGAATGTGTGTGTTTTGGCAGAGGCAGGTGGGGAGCGAAGTGAATTAGGTGGCGAATGTGCTTGGCTTGAACGCCCTGGAGACACCAGGTCGGGAGGCCCAGGACCCGGCTCTGGGTCTGGTCTGGGTCTGGAGCCTGAGGAAGAGTTGGGGCCCCAGCAGGACAGCACCTGGGTTCCAGTCCTGGGGGGCGAGCCTTGGGGTGTGGCTGGGCAGGGTGAGGGGGAAAGGCCAAGAACCGCTTGCTGGTTGGTGCTGGCACTAGTTTGACCACCTTTCCCGCGTGTCCTGCGGTCTGACCACTCATAGACCTGCCTGGTCGCTGCTCTCTGCATCTCTCGTGCCGTCTTTAACAGCCTTTGTTTTCAAAATGCCACTTTGGAAGAAGATGCTCCAGGGGTGCAAGTGAACCATGAAGGGTTGAGGGTTTATTGTGGATCAGTTGGTAATCGTAAGTCCCCACAGGTTGCCTCGTGGTGATTGGGGTTGCACCGGTCAGGTGGGCTGCAGTGGGGACTTGGCAGCGGCACACCAGCCATAGCATTCAGTGCCTCTCGTAGTCATTGTGCCAGTCAGTGGTACTTAGAACGTTCGAAGTTCAGAGGACAGGAAGTATGACTCATTGAGAGAGGTGCTGGGGAGGCGGTGGGAAGGACACAGCCCTGGGTTCAAATGTGCCACTTCTGAGCTGGATGGGCACGCGATCAACCTCTTTAAAGCCCCTCCTCCTCAGGTATGAAAAGGGAATCGTAAATAGCAGTTCAAAAATATATACGTGTGTATATGTGTGTGTGCCCATCCTTCAGATGCACATACATCCCAGGCACCAGTTTGAGCACTATGTGTATATTTTAACTCAATCCTCACAGAAACATCATGAGGTAGTTTTGTTATCCCATTTTTATAGGTGAGAGACCAGAGAAGTGAGGTAACTTCCCCAAAGTTACACAGCAAGCAAATGGCAGAGCCAGGATTTGAACAGTCTGGCCCCAGAGCCCTGGCTCTTCACCACAGTTCTTTACTGCCTCCCAGTTTGTGGCTTAGGTTGACGTGGTAACACACGGGACGGGTCTTCACCTCCTGCGTGGAGTGGAGTTGGGGCCCTGTAAGTGACAGTAGCCGCTGCTGCTTCGGGAGGACTCTTGATGTGGCGGCAGTCTGGGTAGGTTCTCACAGGACCAAGGGGTGCGGTCTTGCTCCGTGCCAGCCAGCTCAAGTCTGTCCTTTCCACACTGAACAGACCTTGTCACCCCCATCTGTGCCCCAGCTGCTCCGCCCGAAGCCGATGTGCTGAGAAAAGGGTCTGGAACCTGGGATGTGCAGCGACTTGGGACTAGATGCCTTGGCTCACACACGTCATGATATGAGTACATTTCGGGAGTGTTTGTTCCGCAGTCGGTTGTTGCGAGAGGCGGTGTGGTGGTCAGCGCTCTGCCGGGAGGCAGGAACCCCCGGCCGAGCGACTTGCCTGTGAGGTCAGGAGGCAAGGTGACGGTCCTGGAGTTGTCACTATTTCTCTGCGGTGTCCACGTCGTGGCAGGGTTGGCTCCCGTGGGTGGGCAGGGCCACGCTGGCTTCACTTTATACGGCACAGTGTCCGACCTCACTTGCAACTAAGTGCTTGTGAGGATGGCATTTGGGGAATTAGGATTTTGAGTTCTTTCCATTTCCTGGCCCAGTGAATCGTTCTGGGAGAAGTCACGACGTTACACGTTTCATTAGAAGCGTAAATCAGAAAAGAACAGTTCCTTGACCTCAGCAGTTTATAATCTAAATGAGTCATAAATAAAAAAACAACATTAAATAAAACTACACTCTTCGATGGAGGTGACAGGGATAAAGGTAGAGCTGGCAAGTGGAAGGTTCTGTTCAGGGAGAGTGGAAAAGGTTTGCAGTGGAAGAAAAATGGCGCCTATTCTAAAAGCCTCGCCATTAAAGCAGACATTTATTGAGTGCCTACTGCATACGAGGCTGTGCAAGGAGCACAACAGTGGGGTCACTGCTCCCCAAGATTACATGCCCGTCTAATGGAAACACAGAGAAAGACTGTCACACTCTGGGCACCCTGAGAAGGGGGCACAGAGGAGGTGACACTGCAGAGTGAGCAGAAGCAACCAGGAGGACAGGGCCCCGCAGGCAGGTTACCACAGTGGTGCGAGACTGTGGTGACCAGAGAACTTGAGGTGATTAGGTGTGACAGGCAGAGGGTGGGGGTGGAGGGAAGGAAGCAACAAGAAGGTTCTAATACCACTTCCTTGGCAAGTCCGTATGGAGGAAGGCCTCCGGGTCAGTGTGCAGATGAGAGATGGATTAAATTAAGGTCATGAACCTCAGAAGGAGAGGGCTTTGTACAAGTGAAAAGTAACAGGACCGTGACAGAGGCCATGGGGACGCTGGGGGAGTGCTGGCTTTCCTCCCACCTCTGTCAGATGTGTGCCCGACAGAGAAGTTGGGGGACCCTAAGTGATCAGGAGTTGCACGGTTGACAATTACGTGGGCGAGTCCCGTGTGGCAGTGAGAAGAACGTTGTTTGGGGAGTTTGAGGATGGGGATTGGTGAGACATGACCCGAGGGGACAATGACCCGAGGGCCTTGTGTTTGGGGCATAGGCAAGGGTGGCAGGAGCCCAAGCCACGGTGGGCTCGATGGGCCTCAAGCGCTGGAATGTCCTCTGGGGTAGGGTTTTCCGGTGCCCTTCCAGGGCGGTCTGTGGCACTGCGTGGCATCCTAGGGAAAATCTCGGTACAGTGTGGACACCAAGCATCTTAGGTCCTTCTCAGAAGAGTCTTATCTTCTGGGGAAGCTGACCACAGGCCCCAACCCTGTGGAAAGATCAAGACTCTGAGTGGGGACATTCGGCTTCTGGCTTCAGGGGTGTTCTTGGGGGAGACTTGTGCAAGCTTGGCGATGGCAGCTCCCACAGGATCCTTCCCATCCAACCTACGGACCGTCAGCGCTGTCCTGTAGTTGGTGGGATAAGCCTTTACCCGTCAGGACAAGAGGAGAGCTTGTCTCGTTCCTTTGGTCAGTTCTTGGTATGTTGCTGTCTGATTTTAACCCTGCCCCTCTCTCTCTGGTTCAGAACCAGATTATCAGGTGTACCTGAATGCTTCGAAGGTCCCCGAGTTTTCAGACGACCTCACCGAGCTGCAGTGCCGGGTCGTGGACATGAAGAGCACAGAGCCGAGCGTCCGGGTCACAGTGTCCTGGTACTACAGGATGAACCGGCGCAGTGACGACGTGGTGACCAGCGAGCTCCTTGCAGTCATGGACGGGGACTGGACGCTGAGGTACGGAGAGAGGAGCAAGCAGCGGGCCCAGGATGGAGACTTTATTTTCTCTAAGGAGCGCACAGACACCTTCAGCTTCCGAATCCAAAGGACTACAGAGGAAGACAGAGGCAATTACTACTGCGTAGTGTCCGCCTGGACCCGACAGCGGAACGACAGCTGGGTGAAGAGCAAGGATGTCTTCTCTAAACCTGTCCACATATTTTGGGCATCCGAAGGTGGGAGCTTTGTTCTCGTTCTTTATTCTTGTTCTGTTTTGGCTCCAGTCATCGCACTGTATGTTTGCAGATGCGTAGTCACCCCGCAGGGTGCCGTGTGTACTCGGAATCCAGGAAAGGCATGCTCAGGTGACCACTGCTTTTATCTGCAGCACGCTGCCCTTTAAGATGGGGGTGCTGGACAAGGGAAGGTCCTCGTGAGGGAGCTGGGGCTTGGTCGGCGGCAGGTCCTTGTCTTGCAGGCGCTCACAGTGTGCCCAGGGTCAGCCATTGACACTGTTGTGCCACTGAGTGGTTTTAGGCCAAACCTTGCACAGGCCGTTGGGACTGTGTCTGTGTCCACGTGTTCCCGCTAGAGGCAAGTGCATTTGAGGTACCAGAGAGTGAGTGGAATCCACAGGCCATTGCATTTGCCCCTGAGCTGCCCGTCATTCATTCCGAGAGGTTGTTGCCAGGGAGAGGTGGCCAGAAAACAAGGGAAACAGTTTTTTTGATGCATCTCTTCCCACGTGCTCAGAGCACTGCTGGCCGTGGGACGTCAGGTTCAAGTCCTTCTTCCTGTTCTTGTCTGTCCCCAGAGGCTTCCCAGGGCCTCCTTCAGTCACTGGTGATAAGCACCATGCGGCCCTTGCAAGCCTCCGTTGACTCACTGACGCCTCTTCTACAGTCCCGGACCCCAAACAGGGCTCTTTAGAACTCGGCAACATCTCCTGCTTCCCAAACCTCATCACTGAAGGTTCCTTTCTCCTCCTCATTACACATTATCGACCTCGCCCTCCCCTGAGGTCCCTGTGACCCCGGAGTCCTCCTGAGTGGCGGTGTTTTCTTCCCACACCTCTCGAGCAGCTGGGCGTGGCTGGGGACAGTGCCTTCCTTGTCCCTCACTGCAGCTTCAGACCATTTTCCCTCCTCCCCAAGAACGTCGGCTCCAGTCATGTCATCCGGTCATCCCCTCCTCTTGCTGCCATCACCCGCCGACTCCCAGGTCCTCCTCATCCATTCTTTGAAGACATGAACTCTTGTCTCACAGCCACTGTCTCTGGAGCCTCCTGAGCTGCTGGCTTCACTCTCCAAGTGGGACGCTGGGTCCTACACCGTGCCTGCCCATAGGAGTCACCCAAAGAGATTTTTAAGAAAAACCGAAGTTTGAGTCCCACAGGAGAGTCTGTTTGAATGGGCCCAAGGGTCTGCGCAGTCGGGGCGTTGGAATTTTAAATGCTCCTAAGGTGGGTCTCCTGGACGGCTGAGGCTGAGAGCCCCAGTGCAGGCAAACCTTTCGTTCTCAGCCCCTGTCCTTCTCTCTGGTCACCACGCCCTCTGTCCTCTTGTTGCTATTCATGCCCCTGCTCATGCCCTACACTAACCTGTCTCACTTCTGATCATTGAAAGACCCCCATACTCTTCAGTTCCAAACATTCTACTCTCTGCGCACACTTCTGTCTTTCTAGATCATTCTCTCTAGTACTCCCGCATCAACTCTGCAACCCACCAGCACGGACAGTGCGTTAATCCTGCTGCTTTGCACTGCCCTTCCCTCCCATTGTCTTCACTTCTGTCTTACGGAGGGCGGCCATTTGCCCAGGGTGGTCCAATCTATACCTGTTGTCCTGGGGCATTTTTAATAGCATCTTCTTCATTCTCAGACATGTTGGGGGTGGGAGGTCGGATAAGTTAGGAGTCACCCGGCTGTTATGTAGCCCAAGTTCCCAGGCACTATCATTCCCTGCCCATACCCTTAGCTCTGGGGCCTTGCTAAATGCTGGCTAAACCACAGCCCAGTTCAAAGCCAGCCCTCTGCCTCCCTGTTCACTGTGTCTGCAGAGCTGAATGTGGTTGGAGAAAAACATGTGAGATATTGACTGGCCTCGTTTCAGATAAGATCTGCGATCATTCCTGTCAAGAGGGCTCTCTCAACACTCCCTGGGCATCCTGCTACTTTTCCTTAATCTGTTTTCTTCCCTGCTCTCTAAAATGATTACTGCCTATCACCTTATCTGAACCTCCCCCCCCCCCCCCCCCCGCCCCTGAACAAACAGAAACCACGGAGGTTTCCCACATACCCTCCCCAGTCTGAGTGCAGTTAGGTGGCCTCATGTCCTGACAAATGCCAGCCCCTCTCACTCTTCGGCCGCGTGGCTTCCCTCTTACGTCTTCAGTGTTCCTCTCTTTTCTGGACCTTTCCCTTTGGCTTCTAAACAGGCTGTTTGATCTCCTGTCTTGGGTATTTTTTTTTAAGCTAAACTAACCTTGACCTCCCGTCCTTTCCGTCTTTCTGTCCCCCACATGCCCGTGCCCACCTGCTGCTTTGTTTTTTGTTTCACAGTCGACCCTGTCCCCCACGGTTTTCCTTTATGTGATTTCAGTTCCCTGTGGTCAACTGCGGTCCAAAAATATTACATGGAAAATTCCAGAAATTAGCAATTCATATGTTTCAAGTTGCACACCGTCCTGAGCAGTGTGATGAAATCCCGCTCCTTCCCTCTGGCTCCCTCCTGGGATGTGACTCATCGCTCTGTCCAGCCTCAGCCTCTCCACTCCGTACGCGCCCCCCCCCCCCCCCCCCTGCGCACTAGTCACTTAGTAGCCCGCGTGATTATCACCAGATCAGCTGCTGTATCGCTGTCCTTGTGTTAAGTCGCCCTTACTTTACCTCATAATGGCCCCAAATGCAACAGTGTAATGGTACTGGCCATTTGGATGTGCCAAATAGAAGCCATAAAGTGCTTTCTTTAAGTGAAAAGATGAAAGTTCTTGACTTAATAAGGAAAGAACAAAAATCATACGCTGAGGTTGCTAAGATCTACGATAAGAACAAATCTATCCATAAAATTGCCTGATTTACAAATTAAACTTGACCCTAGGCATGAACGTATAGTAAAAAACATAGTGCATATGGGGTTCAGTACTGTACATGGTCTCAGGCACCCAGTGGGTGTCTTGGAGTGTATCCCCCACGGATAAGGGGGGACTGCTGTACAACCAAAGTATTTGATTTACCTTTACTCGATGTCTCCAGTTACTCTCCTCCCGTTCTCTCTGGTACCCAGTCTAATCGCTTTCGCCCTCTCTGCTTGTGAGAGTAAGCTTGCTAGTGATCAACTTAGTGCAAAGCCCAATTGTCCGCTACCTTACTTGACTTAGCAGGATTTAAGCAGGTGCTCAGTCCCTCGTCCTGGAAGTACTTTGGTTTTCCCTTGGCTGTGGCACACCACTGTCTGTGGGCCTTCTTCAGCCTTGTAGCTCTTCCTCTGGGCTCCCTACTGGTTCCCCTCATTTTCCTGACCCTGACCCTCAGCCATCAGACTGCCTCAAGACAGACCTCAGACCTTTTATCCATTACACTTCACTCCTTGGGTGATCTCTTCTAAGCTCATTTAAACACTGCCAACACTCTAGCGACTCCAACTTTATATTCCTCCCCTGGACCTCTTCCCAGAGCTCTGGACTCAGCCTTGTGTCAGCCCCTTGACTTTGGTCTTCTCTCACCTTCTCTAGCACCGCTGTGCTGGTTGTTTGGACAAAAACCTTCATCCTAATTCCTCATTCTTCAAAGTCGATTTCTCATCTCCCCACTGCTTGCACCCTGCCGTCACCAGGCCCCCCTCACCTCCTGCCCGGTCCCCTTGCTTCTGCCCTCGCACGTGGCAGCTAGAACAGTCCCGGCAACATGTAATTCATGGCCTGAAACTCCTGCTCCGAACCTTCAAAGGCTCCCTGTCTCCCTCAGAGAGAAGTCCAGAGTCCTAGCCTTGGATGCCCTGTCCCACCTGGCCCCATTCCCCTCTGGCCTCACCTGCAACTCTCCTGACACCCACCCCGCTTCAGCCGGTCCGCCTTTCCCACGCTTCCTGCGGTCACCTGGCATGCGCTGCCCCACACCTTCCGCGTGCCGCGCCTCTGCCCAGAATGCTGTTCCCCAGATGGACACAGGCCTTGTTCCCTCGCCTCCTCAGGTCCCCATTCAGATGATTCCTTCTCAGTGAGGCCAACTGCGACCCCTCACTCCCCCTCCCAAACCCACATTATCTTCTTCTTTCCCTGCCTTGTTTCCTCTTAAACATGTATCACCATCTCACCATCCCATATGTTTTACTCATCTACTTTGTTCCTCTTCCTCCACTAGCGTGGACAGGAAAGCCCTTCTGTATGTTTTGTTTGCTGTCACATTCCCAGTGCCAAGAATATGGGAGGCTCTCAGCAAGAACTTGCTGAATTAAGGAGGCGATGGCCGAAGTCACAGCAGAATCAAGATAGAATCGGGGTGGCTCTGTGGGACCTCAGGAACCAGAGATTCTGGAGAGACGCCATAGCATACATGTTCTGCTAGTAGGTTTGGTGCAGCAGCTATTCCCCCCAAAAAACCCAGTGTAAAAATTTCATTGTGTAACCAGACAGATTGTAGAAGGAGTCATCTCGTTAAAGGATAAAAAGAAAGTGTTTAATTCATTTGTTCATCCAGTCAACAAATATTTAAGTACCCTCCAAGTGCCTGACACTGAGCTGTTCTAACAGAGATGACTTCTAATGTGTATATGCTCAGGGATTATTATTTTTTTGACAGAATTGCAGGGAGTAACACATTTAAGGCCTAAAGTTGGCACACACACGGACGCTTGCTCAACATGTTCAAACAGTGTCTCGGCGGAAGTGACTGGACCTCCAAGTGCGTGCTCCCGTCACTTTAGGGAAAACCTGTCCTGTAGTGTCACCACTGTGTGATTAAACAGACAGAGTACATTTCCCCCTTGCCCTGCTCTTCCTAGCAGGCCGGTTAAGCTACGGGTTCTTCCCCTGCACCCAGCAGGCCCTCAGGGAGGAGAGGCACAGGGCGTCACCAGCAGCCTGTCTGGCCCAGATCACTGAGTGACTCTTCCGCACATCCTGGGAGTGGGGTGGGGTGGAAACGAGAGGCTCCCCAGATTCTTTTTTTTTAACTCACAATTTTTATTTCTAGATTTTATTTATTTATTTTTAGAGAAGGGGAAGGGAGAGAGAAAGAGGGAGAAAAACAGTGATGTGAGAGGGAACATTGATCAGTTGCCTCTTGTTCACGCCCCGACTGGGGACTGAAGCCACAACCCCGGAATGTGCCCTTGCTGGGAATCTAACTGAGGATGGCGCGCCAACCAAGGGAGCCACGCTGGCCAGGGCCCAGATTCTTGCTCTCAGTAAAACTTCTCAAGGAGTTGAAAAGCCTTAAAACCAAATCTTTACCGATCAATTCCCTCTTCCCTCACACCCAGTAAATCACTTTGCGCTGCTCTCCTTCATCCGGCGGTGATTTTCTCTCTGAGTTTCCAGATTGTCTGAAGTGCTATTGTGTGACAGTTTGCAAATAAAGTCCTATTTCCTTGACATTGTTCTTTCAGATACGAATCCATTGTAAGTGATCCCTTTGGAAATCACCTGTCTCTGCTGCTTCATTGCAGACTCCGTGCTGGTGGTGAAGGCGAGGCAGCCAAAGCCTTTCTTCGCTGCAGGAAATACATTTGAGATGACTTGCAAAGTGTCTTCCAAGAATATTAAGTCACCGCGCTACTCTGTTCTCATCACGGCTGAGAAGCCTGTTGGGGACCTCTCCAGTCCCAACGAAACCAAGTATATCATCTCCCTGGACCAGGATTCTGTGGTGAAGCTGGAGAACTGGACAGATGCCTCCCGGGTGGATGGCGTCGTGTTGGAAAAAGTGCAGGAGGATGAGTTCCGCTATCGAATGTACCAGACCCAGGTGTCGGATGCAGGGCTGTACCGCTGCGTGGTGACAGCCTGGTCTCCTGTCAGGGGCAGCCTGTGGCGAGAAGCAGCCACCAGTCTCTCCAACCCCATCGAGATAGACTTCCAAACCTCAGGTGAGCAGAGAACCCTGTGCGGTCATAGGTGGAGCTAGGAGAGGCCCTAGGGTTTTGATCCAATGGCTTTGGTTTTTTTTTTTAACAGGTCTATTGAGATATGATTTGTATGCCATACACTGTACCCATTTAAAGTATGTAGTTTGAACCTAGACCCTTTCCCGCTCACAGAGGTATGCAGCCTTTTTCTCCCCAGCGTGGTGGTTCTCCAACCAGTGTTGACAATGACCAACTACAACCTCACCTGGGAACCTGAAGGAAATGCATGTGCTGGGCCCGCCCCAGACCCTCCAAACCGTGATCCCCAAGGGCGGGCCCTGCTGTCCGAGTCTTGCTGCCCTCCTGGCGACTGTGGTGCAAACCAGGGTCCAGAACCATTGCTCTGTGCGGGGTTCTCTGCCTGCACACCCAAGAGTTTTGGCCTGGATACTCGTTTGTTGTAGTGGCCTGTCCCAGGCTTTAAAGGTCAGGTCGCCAGGTTAAATACAGGGTGCCCAGTTCAACTTGGATTTCAGATGGAGAGCACTATTGATCTGATTCAGATTTAACTGGGAGTCCTGTACTTTATTTGGCCACCCTACCCAAATGTAATTTTTGTTTGCTGAAGCAGGAAGCCCTGTTTGTAGGATATTAAGCATCCCTGGCCTCTACCTACCAGGAGCACCCCACAGCCCTGCCCCTCAGTAATGACACTTAAAAATGTCTCCAGTGTCTCCCTCCACCCCAGCCCACTCCTACCCTCTCCCTACAGACACACACAAAATAAAGCGTATAATCCAGCCCCGGCTGGTGTGGCTCAGTGGATTGAGTGCCTATCTGCTATCCCAAGGGCCACGGGTTCAATTCCCAGTTGGGGCACATGCCTGGGTTGTGGGCCAGGTCTCCAATAGGGGGCCCATGAGAGGCATCACACATTGATGTTTCTCTCCCTGTCTTTCTCCCTCCCACCCCTCTCTGTAAAAATGAATGAATGAAATCTTTTTAAAAAAGTGTATAGTGCAGTGGCTTTCAGTATATTCACAGCGTTGTGCAGCCCTCACAGCAGTCAATTACAGAACATTTTCATGGTACCCAGAGACACCCGCACCCTTAGCTGACATCCTTCAGTCCCCACCCCCGACCCCACAACCTGCTGTCCCCCAGCAACCGCTAATTGCATCCTATCTCTATAAACTTGCCCAGTCTGGACATTTCACATAAATGGACTGTAATGGGTGGACTTCCTGTCTGGCTTTGTTCACGGTAGCATAGTGCTCCCGTGGACCAGCCATGGGGCAGCACGTATCAGGTCTTCATTCCTGTCGTGACTGGGTAATATTTCATCTTGTGGGTGTACCATGTTTTGTTCGTCCACTCATTAGCTCATGGCCATTTGAACGTCTCCAGTTCTTGACTGTTTTGAATAATGCTTCATGAACATTCATGTACAGTTTATTTGCGTGAACGTACTACCCTCATTTTAAAAAATAGATAAAGAGCTATTTCAGCCTGGGCTGGGTGGCTCGGCTGGTCAGAGCAGTGTCCTGTATACCAAAAGGCGGCAGGTTCGATCCCAGGTCAGAACACATGTGGGAAGCAACTATTGATGCTTCTCCCTCACGTCGATGTTTCTCTCTTTTTCCCTGTTTCTCTCTGTCCGTCTGTCTCTCTGTCTTTCTCTCCTCCCCTCTTCCTCTCTCTCTAAAAAACATATCCTCAGGTGTGGATTTTTTAAAAAACAGCTATTTCAGAATCTTTAGGAAACATGGCAGAGTGTAAATAAAGGCAGGGCGCGCGGAGCCTCCAGAGAGGTTGAATGACTTGCCAAAGATGGAAGATGCAGAGATAAGGTCCCAGTTGTATCCAGCGCCTTGGCTTCCCCTCTGACAGGTCCCTAGGACTGAAGGTGACGGGCACTATTTTAGGCCCAACAGATCAGCGCAATATTTCCATACAGGGACTGAGTGTCCCCGCCTCATGGCCTGACCTTGGACTAGAAGGAGATGTCCTGTCAGTCCGTCGAGCCACCAGAGCTGCAATGGTGTGGACGGATACATCTGTTAACCTGGTTTGTTAAGAATGGTTATTAATGGTGTTCATCTTTGGTAAAGTGTTTTTATCCTGTAAGGTAGAAAGTTTCACCGTTTTGGGGGTTTTTTGGGGTTTTTTTTTTTTATGGCATAGATATGTATTTTCCAGTAGAAATATTTCTTGTTCATCTGTGTAATTCATTAAGCTTCCCTAACAAATCTGTGTATGGCTGTATGTGTTAGCAGGTAAATGACATGAAAGTCTTTGATCCCCAATATTATTTAGAATATCAGCATAAAGGATCATTATTTGTGGGGTTTAGTATACAGTGTTTTCACTAAATCTGCCTTGGTTTCTAGATAGAAATTTCTGAATGTGTAAATTCTTGCTCAGCTATAAAAACTCAGGTATGTATAGTGAAATAATCTTCAGCCACCCTTTAGAATCTTAGCCTTTAGATTAATAAAGAGTAAATGTTGATTTAAGTCCTTAGACTTGGAAAGAACAGTGGAAGCACACTTCTGTTTCATTGTGTATCGGCTTGTTTGTTTTTTAATATTGGCTTTATTGAGATATAGTTAACGTACCTTAAAATCCACCCATTTACAGAACACAACTCAAAGGTTTTAGTGTATTTATAGAGTTGCATCTAATTCCAGAACTTACTAGTCACTCTAAAAAGAACCTCTGTACCCAGTAGTCATTCCCCCCATCCCCCCTGCCCCTGACAGCCCCTGACTTTTGTGTCCCGGCAGGTCTGCCTCTCCTGGACATCTCATCTGCAGTGAGTCATGTGTGCGGACTCCCGTTTCGGGGCACTTTCACTTGGCACCCAGTTGTTTTCAGCTTCATCCACGTGGGAGCGCGTATCAGCCCTTCCTCCCTTTGTGTAGGGAGATAATATTCTGTTACACGGATACATCACATTTTGTTTATCATTTATCCGCTGGTGGGCATTTAGGTTGTTTCTGCTTTGAATAATGCGACATAAATTAGCCTTCGAGCTTTGTATAGACATAAGTTTTCATTTCTCGGGAGTGATCCTAGGTCGTATGGTAACTCGGTTGATCTCTTTGGTGACCTGCCAAACTGTTTTCCAAAGCAGCTGCCTTCCCGCCAGCAAAGTATGAAAACTCTAATTTCTCCATGTTTTTGTTTATCGCCGGCATGGTGGGTGTGTAGTATTTCACTGTAGTTTTAACTTGTATTTCCCTAATGACTGTTGATATTGAGCATCTTTTCATGTAGTTGTTGGTCGTAACTCTGGAGAAATATCTATTCAAATCATTTGCCCATTTTTAAATTGTTATTTTTATCATTGACTGGTAGAGTTTTTCATACTCTAGGTACAAGTTTCTTAACAGACTACTCTGTGGGCAGTCTTTTCACTTTCTTAATGGTGTCCCTTGAAGCACCCAAGTTTTTAATTTTGACAAAGTCTAATTTATTTTTTTTTAGATTTTATTTATTTATGTTTAGAGAGAGGGGAAGGGAAGGAGAGAGACGTCAGTGTGTGGTTGCCTCTCACGTGCCCCCTACTGGGGACCTGGCCTGCAACCCAGGCGTGTGCCCTAGACTGTGAATTGAACCAGCGACCCTTCGGTTTGCAGTCCGGCGCTCAATACACAGAGCCACGCCGGCCAGGGCCCACTTTATTTTTTGAGTTAATTTTTGTGTGTGTGGCATGAGGAAGGGATTCAGCTTTGTTCTTTTGCATGGGAATGCCCAGCTGTCCTAGCACCGTGTGTTGATCAGTCTGTTCTTTCTCCCATTGACTTGTCTCGGCACTCGTGTCAGAAATGATGTAACCATAAATGTAAGGGTTTATTTCTGGACTCTCAGTTCTCACATTGATTCATATGTCTGTTTCTATGCTGGTAACACATTGTTTGATTCCTGTAGCTTTGTGGTAAGTGTTTTTAAAAATAGAGAGAGAGGACTCGGGGGGCGGGGAGAGGGGAGAGAGAGAGGCATCCATTTGTTCTTCCACTTGTTTCTGCATTCATTGGTTGATTCTTTTTGTGCTCTGACCACGGATTGAAACCTTGGCATATCAGGATGGTGCTCTAACCAGCTGAGCTACCTGACCAGGGCCCACGAGTTTTGAAATTAAGTGTAAGCCTTCCAGCTTTGTTCTTTTTTAAGTTGCTCTGGCAATTCTAGGTCTCTTTCATTTCCATATGTATGTTCGGGCAGCTGGGACTTCGGTAGGGCTTGTATTACATCTGTAGTTCATTTGAAGAGTATGGCCACTTAACACTGGTGTCTTCCTTCCCATGAGTATGGAACGTCTTTCCGTTTATTTGCGTCTTCTTCAATTTCTGTCAGTGGTGTTTGGTAGTTTTCAGTGTACAAATCTCACACTTCTTTCTTTAAATTTATCCTAAATATGTCCTGATACTCTCGTAAACGGAATTGTATTCTTAATTTCCTTTTCAGTCTGCTTGTTGCAAGTCCATAGAAACGCATCCAAGTTTTGTATATCACTCTGAAACCTCGCTGAACTTATTTTAATAGTCCTTCAGCTGATTCCTGGGATTTTTTTATTTTTTATTTTATTCATTTAAATTTAAGAAAATTTTTTTGATTTGAGAGAGAGAGAGGAAGGGGGAGAAACATTGATTTGTTGTTCCACTTATTTATGCATTCATTGGTCGATTCTTGTGTGTGCCTGCAAAGAAAGATAGTTTTACTTCTTCTTCTCCAAACTGAGTACCTTGTATTTCTTTTTCTTGCCTAATTTCCCTGGTTAGAACCTCTAGTACAGTGTTTAATAGTGGTGGCTCAAATGGACATTTTTGTCTTGTCCCTGATCTTGGGGGGGCGGCGGGGGGGACGTGGAGCGTTCAGTCTTTCACCATCAAGTGTCGTAGGGGCTGTGCGTGTTCCATAGATGCCCTGTATTCAGTTGAAGAAGTTTTCTTTCATTCCTGGTTTGCTGAATGTTTTTATCAGAAAGAGGAGTTGGTGGTTTTGAAATGCTTTTCCTCAGTCCATGAAGATTCAGATGATTATGTGTTTTTTCTCTTTTATTTGTGGATCTGTTTTATTGTCTGTAGGCCTTTTTATGCCATCTCGTGTTTCTTATTTGATGTTTCTTTAAAAACTGTTATGAGGAAGAGGGGAGACATAAAATCTATTGTATTTCTGGGTAAGGAATGGGTATGGAATATATTTCTCAATTCTTTAAGGGCCAGCATAATAGAAAAACAATCACTGTAGCTTCCAGATGAATAGACTGCCTAGGGTTTTATTTAAATCCCTGGAGTCCTCACGGCCAGTTCCCAGTTTACGAGGTCATCAAAACCAGCCGCCAGCACAGTGCCATAGCCCTGAATAGCTCCCAGCAAATATTGACTCGATACTGAAGAGCTGCCACTTCTTAAAAATTGACAGCACACTGTCAGACACACACGGCAGAGAGGTCTTTCCTGGTGTCCGCCTTCCTGTCCTGCGTCCCAGGGCATTTGCCTCTTTGTAGGAGGACAGCGTTAAAGATTCCGGTCTGTTAAAAGAATAAACATAAAGTTCTTCTCCTTAATAGAGAAATGGAAAAACATAGTAAAGTAGAAAGAAGGAAAAGAGAATCAGCTATACACTTAATTTGCAGTCTCTGTCTTCCTAGAATTTTTCTCTTGTATGTTGTCTTCATAACGTTGAGATCAGACTGTATATACAATTTTATGACCTGCTTTCCCCCCATTTAACATGATGAGATAAACATTTTCCATGTTAGAACAAATTCTAGATAAACACCAACTGGAATGACTAAACCTACTAGAATTTGGTTAGCCGTCACACTATTGGTGGGCACCCAGATGGCCTGCAATTTTGGCTTTCACAGAAATATTGCTGTTAACAGCCTTCTTTTATGGGCTGCAGTTGGAAGATGGTTTGTGTCAATGTTTGTATTTAAAAGCCAAGTGGTGCATATACTCTCTGCAGACTTGGAATCTGGGGACCCCTAGTGACTCTGGGCATTCACTTAAATTCTCTGTGCCTTAGTCTGTCATCTTGAAGTTAGCCAGACAAATCCCTCCACAAAAACAGCATTAGCACAGAAATTGGCCATAATAAAAATATTTCTATGCCCGGGATAACGACCCACGTTAGCAGTGAGCTGGTTTCATAGAAGGGAACCCACTGCCGTGCGGAGTTCACAAGGAAGGCCTTTTCCCGTCCTTGCCTGCACGGTGAGCCGCGGCACGAACGCTCTGTTGTTCCCGCAGCCGGGCCCCTGGGGAAAGTGGGAACTGCAACTCGTGACCTACAAGGCGTTGCGGTTTTCTCTGGTAACATGAAGACAAGAAAGGGAAATTTGTCCAAATTAGCTAAGCCTCCCCTTGCTGGTTCAAATGAAGTAAATAGAAACCTACGTAAATCCATTGTGAGAATCTCTTTATGCTTTGTCACGTTGCATTCGCTGACAAGGGGCCTGGACACTTTAAGAAAGCCCCTCGATACAGCTCTGTTTTGTTACTGTGAAACTTCTAGTCAGAGAAAACCACGTGGTCCCCACTGCTCGCCTGTACCCGCAGATGGCCACATGTGGCATGAAGTCCCCCAGCCATGACCCCCGAGCCAGCTCGGAGCAACTGGCCTCATCCTTTCCCGCCTCACTGCCATAAGCAGAGCAGGTGCAGGGCGGGAAGGACCGGAAGGACCTGCGGCACCGTGGCTGAGAGCCAAGTTCACGGGGGGACGTGGTGTCCAGCAGTAGGTAACGTTTCCTTGTCTTCCGTGCTCTCATCCCTTCCCGTGTCCTGGGACTGCTGTCTGACCTCCCCAGGCTTCCCCACTCTCCAGCTGTCCTTCGTCTTTCTCTCAGCAAAACAGATGACTCGGGGACTTGGTGTGAGGGAAGCAGTCTGACCAAGTCACTCTGCTGGTCACGCTGGAGGGAAAATACAGCCTTTTTCCATTCTTTGCCTGATCGGGTTGCACGGCCTTTTACTCTCACCGTCATTTCTTTTAGATGTTTAAAAAAAGAAAAGCACTGTTTTATTTCTGGTAATCTGAGTTAAAAGGTGGTAACATCTATATTCTTAGCTTATAATGAGTTTCAGAATCAGTGTCCAGGGCCATCTGTCTTTGCTTCCCAGGAAGCTCAACGGAAATCCCATAGTGTTGGTATTCTAGAACCTTCTTTAGGTTTGCCTATCCCTAGGTATTATGAATTAGGATAAGGTAAATGCTGGGCTATTTAGGATCAGGCTGCCTTAAAGCTGTGGAATGCTGCCCCCGAAAAGTGAGCCACGAAGGGGTTAAAAAGCAAGTGTAGTCCCTAGCCCCCTCTGCCTGGCTGGGCTGCCTGAAGGAGACCGGAGCCACAGATACTTCTCTTGATGTGCTCAGTCTTCACCCTTTTTGTTTTGCTGCTCACATGTGTTGCTTACAGCTGGAAAGCTTGGAGGCAGCGCCTCTGCCTTGTGGTAAGAGATGGTACTGTGAGGAGTCAGCATGGCGTGGGTAGAACCGGCTTCTGGCCTTCGGAGGAAGGAGAGGGCCCTTTTCTAAAAGCAGACTGGATAGCAAGGGAGTGTTCTCAGGAAGGTGTGCGAGACAAATCCTGCCTGGGCAGTTTTTTTTAAAGGAATATCCACACCGCCCACTTCCCCCAGCAGATCGGCACCGAGCCTTCAGTGTGCCCAGGACACGTGCTGGAAATGCGGTCATCGTCGGCCTATGTGTCTCCTTCCTGGATTTCAGCCTCTTAGCCACAGGGCTCTGTCCCCAGCACCAGCACAAAGAGGCTGCTCACTCCACCAGATTGTCCCTGATTCAGTCCCCACCCCTCTAATCTCCAAGCCACTAGGCCTGGAAGTGAACCACGGGGAACCGGAAACAACCCCAGCTGTATCTGGGTGGGAGGCTGGAGCGGCCTTCACGTGGCAACGGGCTGTCATCAGAAAAAAGAAGAGCCAGAAGCAAAGTAATTCTTTAGGAAGAGCTCTGTTCTGGTTGGAATCTTAAAATGGAGCTCCTTCGGATGTGCCTGGGCCCGGCCTGACTGTGGGAGAGAGGCAGCCTTAGCACACCTTTTATTTGGTGTTTCTAGTCCCGTTCCAAGGAAAGGGAGACTCACTTAGATGGCCTCAGACATCAAGAATGGGACTTAAAAGTGTGAGAGAGAATAACGAGGGTCACTTTCTTCCAGGTCCTGTGTTTAATGCCTCCGTGTACTCAGACACCCCGTCAGTCATCCGGGGAGATCTGATCAAATTGTTCTGCATCATCACTGTCGAAGGAGCAGCCCTGGACCCAGGTACTTCTCCCCACCCGTTCTCCTTCCCCCCGTGGCTTTTCATAAATGTTTCTGGCACCAGCCCCGCTGTGTTTCACAGGTGCGCAAGTCAAGGGTGGGGTTGTCTGTTTATCCCCAGACTGCTTGACTCAGGACTTTGTTCTCAGCAGGTGTCCAATAAATATCTGTCGAATGGATGCATCTGTCTGTTAGATGAATTGGAAACGCATCCAGGTATTTAATCTGGTTGTCAAGGCGATCAGTGGGCCACTTCGAGGGCTGAAGCGAGCTGGTTTGAAATCCAGCGGCAGAGTCAGGCTCCTCACCTTTGCCTTTCATTCACTTCACCATTCAGGTATTTTTTGAGCTCCTCTGTGCACGAGTGGAGGAGTGAGCAAAACAGTCAGTCTGCCCTCCCAGCACTGGCAACCCAGTTAAGGAGGCAGACAAGAAAGAAGTCCCCGTGTGCTATCAGATAGTGTCTGGCGCTGTGAGGAAGTACCAAAAAGAACAGACAAGTAGCAAGTGACCGAGGGTTGCTAGTGTAGATTAAATTCTTAGAAAATCTTTGTAAATTTTTCTTTGTAGAAAATATTGGCGTTGCTAGGAGGATGCCAAAGAGTTGTGGACCGTTAGTCTTACACCCTTTCTGCTTGGCCCCCTTTGTGCTTGGCCCCCTTTGTGAGAGGCGACGTCCCTCTCGCACTTTTATTTAAGGGAATGTTAAATGTAAGCACACTTAGATGTCAATGTTGCCGAGCAGGACGGCGCCCACCTCTGCCCTCTGAAGAGCTCGTGGAGCAGCTGGCTCACTGCCTGAAGGCCGCCGGTCTCCTCTGCACGCTTTCACCCTGGGCATCTTTGCTCTGCCCACCCCATCACATGCAGAACCATGGCCTCTCCCAGGCCATTCTCGTGCCTTAAAACGGCCAGATCTATACAGGTCTTGCAAAGTTCTGTGCAGAGACCACTGGACGTGTGGACGCTGGAAGCAGGTGTTCATTCTGTACCAAAGGCGGTTTGTGAGCAAAGGGAGGGTGGCCTGCAATGAAACCAGTGTGAACACCATAGGGGGCGGGGACTGGGCAGAGGTGGTGGCGAGGAGCAGAGGCCTGGGTGGCCACCCCTGCGGGACCACTCGTTGAAGGTGCAGGTAGCAGCCAGCTCAGAGCTGGCGAATAGTTTCTGTAAAGGACCCAGGTGGGAGGTGCTTTCGGCTTGTGGGCCAGATGGTCTGTGCAGTGACTGCTCAGCTGTGGTGTGTGAAAGCAGAGCCGTGTAGACCGGGGCACAGCTGCGAGCCCAGGAGACTGCACAGAACAAGCAGTGGGTCGGGTTTGCCCTGCAGGCCATAGTTTGTGACCCCTGGGCCCCTTCATTGACGCTAGAATTGTCTCTCTTAGGGAACCCAAACATGGCTGAGCCTTAGAGACAGGAAAAGGAAGAGTTTGTAGAACGTGTAAGAGAAGGAGAAGACAGAAACCATCCCGAATGACAGAGGTGGTTAGCGCTGTACTGGAGGAAAGGAGTGAGGAACGGAGGTCCCCAGTGTGCTGCCACTGCAGTCACGTGCTGCTTGAGGACAACGGTGGGGGGGCAGGGGAGTGGCAGGGCGCTGGGGGGTGAGGCGGGACGAGGGTCGGCAGTTTCGTCACCGTGCGAACATGGTGGGGTGCACTCACGCACCCAGATGGTTGGCAAGCTGCTGGAGTTGTGCGTGCTCTACTGTACAGCTGGCAGCGCAGCGGGTGTGTTCACACTGGCATCACCACACACGTGTGAGTAGCATGTGTGACGTGATTGTGACGTCACTACATGACAGGACGTTTTCAGCTCCTTCATAACCTCATGGGACCACCGCCGTGTGTGGTCTCCACAGACGAAGGTGAAAGTAGAAAATGATGCCGGGTAAAGGGGAGGGGAACACTTTCCAAAAGTTGGAATGCGATAATACTGTTTTTACCCTTGAAGTTCACTTATGATAGATACAAAAGTAAATCATTTAAGTGTTCTTTCTCGATAAATTAATGGGTCACCAGTGGTGCCCTTAATCTAACAAGTCTTTCCCTCCAGAGTAATTGCAACAGCTATAGGTAGCTGTTATCTTGCAGATCACAATTTTCCAGAACTTCGCCCTCTTCGACTGTGTGGATGGAAGATTCTGAATAATTAAACACTAGTTGTAATTTAGTTTTTCCTCACGCATCCTATGGACGGTGAAGGAATTGTCTTTTGGGAAAGGACAGTTTCATAAGTGGGCCAAGTGCCAAGCCACACCGGGGCCAAGGTGGGGGGATGGGCAGGGGCAGGTGTCGGCCATGCAGAGGTGGTGTGTCAGGTCCAGTTTTCTAGAAGCAAAACCTGAGACAAGCATGCAAGTGATTAACTGAAGGTGTGCTCTCGGGAGAAAACCATGAGGGAGCGAGGGAATCAGCACAGAGCAGGAGAGAAACCAGGCTAAGATGTGAATTCAAAACAAGTCCAGTTCCCTGCGGGAGCTTTGGCCCGTGGGTGGCACCACAGAGTATGACCTGCTCTAGGGAAAGGGCTGGGCTCTTACATGCCCTTATCAGTCAGTCATTGTCCACAGGCTGAATGGCTGGGACAGGAGGGCGTTCCTTACCCTCCAGGAGGTGGCTTCTGTCAGCTAACACCAGTCCTCTGGAGGACAGTCAGGTGTGAGAGGGGAAGCAGCCAACACCTGCCGCTGCTCCAGGCAGTAATGCCCCTCCTGTCGGCAGCACCTGTTTGTAGAGCTGTATGTTGAACTGTGGAGATGAGGTGGTTGTTCATGGCAACCAACTTTTATTGAGCACTCACTACGTTCCAGGTGCTCTTCTAAGCATTTTATAAAGATAACTATCTTAACCATGGTGATGTTGTTATTTTCATCTTACAGATGTGGAAACTAAGTCACCGTGAAGTTCAGTGACTCACCCAGGTCACGTACGTGGCTAGTATGTGCCGGTGCTGGGAGTCTAGCCCAGTTAGCCTGGCCCTGCAGCCTGGCCGCCGTACTGGAAGGCACAGCGGGACTGGGCTCAGAGTCTGGGCACAAGTCACGGGAACATGGTGTGACTTTTTGCCTTCAGTCCCCCCCCAGCACCTGCAGGTGACAGCAGCTCTGAGCTAGAGTTTTCCTGCGTGACAGTGCTGCAGGTGCCCCCCCAGCTCTGGCACCGCAAGGCTGTGAGGACGTGGCCAGCACTCCCTCTGCCCCTCCCTGGGAGTTGGTGTTCTTGGCCAGAGACGACCTGCACTGTGGGGACAATCAGATTGCATGCTTGAGTGCTGCAGGGGTCGATGGGGAGAAAAAGAAGGTATTTTGAGGATCAGAGTAAAGAGCTGTCACCTTGTCGGTAGAGCTGAGATTTTCCGAGGCCCTTAACATTTTTAGAGTGAGTTGAAAGGAATGATCATTTGGGTCGTTTTGTAGAAATTCTTGCAGGCATCTGAATATTGTAATTTATTTGCCTTATGGTGTGCTTTTTGAGGTTACAATGCGTATTTTTACTACATGAGTGCTACTTTGTTCAACCAAAGTTGTGTTATTTAACCTTTACATAGAAAGCCTTGTCAAGTGAATTTAAGATAAAACAGCGTTTGTGGCATTGCAGGCCTTTCTCGCCCGCTGGATGAATCTCAGGCCCGACACACTTGAACCCAGTTGGTAACAATCAAAAGGAGAGGCCGGGGGCTCGTGGTGGATGCTCTCTCTCTATAGTCTTGAGAATTACCACTCGTGCCAACGTCTTCTTTCTCTAATGCCCATATTAATTTATGTGAGGCTGTTAGAACCTTAATTTTGCAGCATACTTTACGATTCAGCAGCGTTACTCTCTGGGACTGTTAAAGTGTGTTCAATTTTCTCAGCTTGACATTTTTCCCTCTGGTTCTGAACGTACGCACTTCTGCGGGGGGTGGGGGAACCACAGAGAACAGTAAAATCAGAACTGTTGCGACTTGAATTCTGTACGATTCCCTGGACGTGCCTTTTGTTTCTTAGGACTTTCGTGTCCTTCCAGTCTTGGGTGCTTCTGCCCAAAATGGCCAAGGACCCTGCTTTCTTCGGGAGACACAGTATGTGATGTCACCACATACCAACTCTAAATCCCGTGTTCTTTGTAGGAGACGGTGGGAGTCTCACTCCTCTTCCTGTGCTCCTTAGGCTGAGTGGTGGCAGCAACAAGGTTGAGGGGGAACCCTGGGGCTGGACTCCCTGGGTTAAGATGCGTGCTCTGCCACCTGCTGGCTGTGTGACCTCACGGGTATTTGGTCCTGCACAGGGTGTGGAGTGCCAAAGTGCCCTCACCATAGGGCTGGTGTGAGGCCTCGGTGGGGCCTAAGGCAGGCAGAGCAGCGCCAGCCTGGCGTCGGGCGGCCTGCATGTTAGCCGCCCGTGGTGTTTCTGCCCATTGCACTGACCCCAGGGTTTGGCTTGGTGATCCGTAGATGACATGGCCTTCGATGTGTCCTGGTTTGCGGTGCACTCCTTCGGCCTGGACAAGGCCCCCATCCTCCTGTCTTCCCTGGACCAGAAGGGCATTGTGAGCACGGCCCGGAGGGACTGGAAGAGCGACCTCAGCCTGGAGCGCGTGAGCGTGCTGGAATTCCTCCTGCGGGTGCACGGCGCCGAGGACCAGGACTTCGGCAACTACTACTGTTCCGTGACTCCCTGGGTGAAGTCGCCCACAGGTTCCTGGCAGAAGGAGGCAGAGATCTACTCCAAGCCCATCTTTATAACTGTGAAGATGGATGGTAAGAGCGACATGCAAATAATGCTCAGGACTGCAGCTGACGGAAGCCAGGCTTCCCCCACTTGAGGACTGTGTCCGAACTCAGTGTGGTTTCCTCTAGGCCTGGCTGAGGCCGAAACCAGAAAGAGCTCAGGCAGCCCTTGCTGTTGGCCCAGCTTTGGTATCGGGTGCTGGGGGCACCACTGAGAAATGATTTTTAAGACCCTCTAGAAAGATTTGATGCTTTCTATAGATTCCGTACAAACTCACTGTGCTGGGCAGAGGCAGAGAGCGGGGTTGAGAGGGCAGGTTTAGGGCTCCGGGCGAGGTGGTGAATGGGTTCCTGCCACTTTGCCTTCTTCTGGATTCTGCTTCTTGGAAAAGGGAGACTCCTCCTGATGTCACCAGCATGGAATCCCAGGGCGGGGGTGGGAGGGGTGCTCCCAGCCTTTCTGGCCCCCACTGACCGCCAGGGCAGCCTGAGGAGGTGGTCAGAGCGCCCCTCCCCACCCTGTTCCCTGAGCATTCCAGAGTGGGGGACAGTGGTTCCTCGATTAATGAGAAATGTCTTCTCTGCAAAAAGTCTCAGAGCTAACATTAATCGCAGAAAACTCCGCAGAGAGAATTAAAGTCCAGGTGCCTCTGAGCATTAGGAGGAGCTTCGAGTTTGTTGCCCTGGTGATGCTATCTTTTGGGGACGACTGGAACGGGCCTCAACTCCTCCACAGATGACTTGGCCCTTCGGACCCTTTACTCCCTCTCTCGTCAAGCGGGGTGCCAGCCTCTCCGAGGGCGGCTGTGACAGTGCAGCCACAGGAAATGTCAGGCACCTCCCACAGCACCAGCATCCGCCCAGGGAGAGGTGGTACTTCTGGGGAGGGGCGCGCAGGGGCGGAGGCGTGGGACCTAAGCAGCGCTTGTGCATTCCTGCCACCGGCACCATGTTGCATCTTAGAAATTCCTTCCCTGAAGTGGCTCCGTAGGAAACCCAGATTTACCAAACAAGTGCAGCGGGGATTGTCCACTTTGCCCACTGATTTACTGGTGCTACTTAAAATAGCCCCCAGTGCACTTCAGTCATGTGATGCATGCAGGGGGGTTACCTACAGTTTTTTTTTTAAGGAGGCATCTGCTGCAGAGTGTGCGGTGCCCTTGTCCTGACTTTTAAAAATCAGTCTCCTGCCAAAACCCTAAAAAGCAAATTGACATTCAAAGGCATTAAGAAATCACTTTTCTGTTTTCTTCCCCTCCTCCCCCCACCTCCCCCAGAACTGGGGAGAGAAATGTTTGTTCACTTCTGGACAAACAGGGCTGAGCCACTCCTATCAAAACTGCTGTGCTAGGCGCTGGAGACAGGGCTGGGGGAGTCCGATCGTGTTGGGGGGAGAGGAGGCGGTGGTCTCGCCTGCAGCCTCCGCCCTGGCGTTGCTAACCGCCCCACTTTGCTCTCCCCTCCCAGTGCTGAATGCCTTCAAGTACCCGCTGCTGATCGGTGTTGGCCTGTCCACCGTCGTCGGGCTCCTGTCCTGCCTCATCGGGTACTGCAGCTCCCACTGGTGCTGCAAGAAGGAGGTCCAGGAGACAAGGCGTGAGCGCCGCCGGCTCATGTCCATGGAGATGGACTAGGCCGGCGCCCGGCCGAGGCAACGACGGGGACAGCCTAGGAGCGATTTGGGCGAGCAGAGGATGGCGGTACTTTAACGTGAAGTGTGTGACGCTAAAACCCAGTCCTCTCTAATCTCAGGTGGGACTCGGCGCTCTCTCCTCTGCATGTCAAGTTCGGAGCGCGGACACGTTTACCAGCACACAGCTTCTCTTCCCACGGCACTTTCTGAGGACAATCGAGTGTGTCTTTCCCAACTGCGGCTTTTTAATGGTTAACCTCTGTCTAATTTTTTTCTCCTACTGGTTTATAGATCTCTGACGTGTGTGTGTTTATAGCTCTTGTCCTGAGGAACTGTGGTGAGGACGGGGTGATGGCGTTCGGAGTTCTTTGTCCTGGGTGAGAGCCGGCTTCAGGGCCGGGGGCAGGTGTTAGGGGAGCGGCCAGGCGCCCTGCTCTGCGCTGGCCCAGAGACAACGTGGACCTGTGCTGGAGGCGAACCTGTAGCTTTCACTGCCCTGCCCCATCCCCTGTTCCCAGGGGTTTAGACCACATTTGAAATCTAAACTTGCAGTATGTAACTTCCTCTCGAGCCCAAATGCATATTTTGGTTTTGCTTCTCTGCCCCTTTCCATTTCTTTGCTCTTTGCTTTACATGAGCGTGCTGGAATGGCAGCCCTGGAATTGGGAATTTGGCTCTCCACCGAGCACCTTATCTTGCCACCTTAGCCTTAAGAATGATATGAAGAAAACTACACAGCCACCTCCGCCCAGGGCAGTAAGAAGGTCTACAAGGAAGAAGAGGTTGGGGACATGGGAAGGAACAGACACTCGGAGAGTGCAGAGGCCCCCGGGCCCCGAGGGGCCGCGGGGAGAGCAGAAGGCGCATCCTGAGAGCTGGGCTTCTGCAGCTGGAGCCGGGAGGGTCCATGGTACCAGGGGTGTGTCAGGCGGAAGGAGCCACCTCCATTCCCCAATCCTGTCATTTGCAGGAGGCAAAGGCCTTGGACACCAAGGGACAGCTGGGGGACCCACAGAAACCCCACATCCTTCACGGGCTGCGTGGTCCCCTTAACGTGAAGGACAGCTGCTGCTGGTGAGACCAGCTGAGTCAGGGAATCAGAAATTGCCTGGGGGAGCCATGCCTTTTCTCTGACCTTTTCAGTCCTTTGAGTCTCTGTAAGATCCTCTGCAAGGGCTTAGTGAGAAAGGGTAGGCTTTGTGGGCTTTGCTTTCCTATTAGGAACGTGAAGGAAACCCAGCAATTTATTGCCACGTGAACAGCCTACAAAGTAGCTCTGAGAGCAGTCTGTTTGGCCCGACTGCTCAGACCAGGAGAAGGACAACGGACCGGAAGAGATATTCCGCTCCCTGAAGCGTCTGCCTGCCGGCACAGCGCCGGCCTTTCGGAGGCCTCCCGGTGGGGCCCTCTGAGGCTCACAGGTGACTCGTGCCCTACTTTGCACTCCTCTGTGCTGCTATTGTGGCTCCGAAGGATCTAACACTCCTCTGTCTGCCGAAGAGGAAAAAAAGACGCGTTTGTTTTGAGCAATAAAGTTATACAAAATGATGGCCATTCATGTACAGCTCTTTGTCGCAGTGGGCTGGACGAGCCAGGCACCCCCCTCCCATCCCGTTCCCCCTCCTCCCCCCACCTCCCTCACTCCACTGCCCAGGAGTCCTTCTGCACTTGTCACCGAGGCCCCCCCCCCGCCCCCCAGAGGCAGATTCCCATTCGGTGTTTTCTTTTTGTTTTGCCCACCGAGTGGACCACTCGTTGGATAGGAACGAATTCTGCCCTGATGCTAGCAGCGCAGATGAATCCTAGGCACAAGTGAAACCCGGGAAGACAGGCAGCGAGGGTGCCCCAGCAGCGCACGAGTGGTTGAGGGAGGCCTTGGTAGCTCTAGAGTCAGGTATTTTCCATGTGTCGTTACCTAACCGCTCCTTCAGAGGAGGTGGGGCACAGGTGATCCTATAAACCAGAACTAGAGAGAGCACACAAGCACAGGTGCTATTAGGGGCAGCCAGCGCCCTGGAGCCCTGGCACTGACCACACCTACTAGAAGATTCAGGATTGTTGTAGCACAGGCCTTTTTTGGTAGGAGGAAAGGGTGCTTAGCTTGGGACGTGCCCAGGTGGCCCCAGGTGTATGTGAATCCATGGATGGGTGACAGCAGACACAGTAGTAGTAAAGGTGACGGGTGCTCACACGCTGTACCTTATCCTTTCACACTGCTATTGTAGTTCAAGGCTGGGGATGTGAAAGCATTGACCCCAACCCCGCCCTCTGCCCACTGGGCTGGCCAAACTGCTAGTCTCCTGCGGGCTAACCAAAGGGGAAAATCCCAGGGGGTTGTACCAAGGACCTCGTTCCTTCTAGGGCTTAAGCTTGCCAGGAGGGTGCGTCCTTTCAGAAGTATGAGCTACACTCTTACGCTGCACCAAATAGAGCCCCCACCGAGTGAGTGCTCTTCCAGGAGAGGCTCTCGCCAGAAATGCTGGAGGGAGGACCCAGCCAGGATTCACACGGATGACGTTGTACTTCTGAACAAAAACTTTATTAAATGTTAGGGTTTTTTCCTACTCATAAAAGTATCCCCAGAAAGAGCCTAATCTATGTTCAGATAGGAGCCTCAAAATTCCTTTCAATTGTTTACTTTATAATGTTTACATACACTTTACACTTAAAAAAATGCAAACTCTGACTTTTTATCAACTTTTGAGATTTTTCACGGGACAGTAGAACTCTGACTCACCAACTGGATTTCAACCTTACTTTAGAAATGTATTTATTTGTGTGTTTTCTCCCCTCCCATCCACGTGGCTTTCCCGAGATCCCGGTGAAGGAGGCCCCTTCCTGCACAGACCCTTGTCCATTCCCCCCCCACCCCAACCCGTGGCTCTTGCTTCTTGCTTTGCAGATGGCCTGCAGCCATGAACTTGTCACTGGCATCTGTGAGCCAAAGACTGAGCCTTTGTGGCAGGAATAATAAGCAATACTACACAACTTGCTACTTTCAGAAAACTTTTTTTTAGCTTCAGCGATGACGACAGAGGAAGAAGGGAACTGGGATTTGGGTAAGTCCTCTTCCACTGTTTGACCAAATTCTCAGTGATACATATTGGGTGCAGATCACTAGGAGAAAAAAGTTGACTTTTTCTTTTGTAGCGGGGCACATAGGATCTGCCGAATTTTATGTAGACAAAGGAAGGGTCTTGTGTATTTTTGTCCATACCCAATGTTATATGAACTAATTGTATTGTTTTATACTGTGACCACAAATATTATTATGCAATGCACCATTTGTTTTTTATTTCATTAAAGGAAGTTTAATTTAAATTGACATTGTGTGAGGAACGTGATATTGGCCTCGGTCACCCTCTCATCTCCTCTGTATGAGGGATTATGACTTAAATTCCAGTTGCGACTTTAGCACCTTCTGGTCTCTTTGAGTCCTATGTAGCATTGTAGATTTTCACTAACAATAAAAGCAGTGGATTTCGCGGTATCAGCACTGAGATTCCCACCGAGCAGAAAGGTGAGGGCCAGACCTGATGGAAGGAAGGTCTCCTGGTCTTTCAGTGAATTCTCATGACCTTAGAGGTCTCCGTCTGTCAGGAGAGAGAAGTTCGCTGTTGTTCCTCTCTGCAGATCAGGAAACCAACACAAGTTCTGTGACCATATCGTGCCTGGAACAGTGTGGCTTTTCTGACTCATGACTGAGTCTGGAGCCAAACCAGTCCAGAAGGTGCTGGCCCCTTGTAGTGCTATTCCCCTGGCTGCTGGCTTCGGGGACCTGGACAGGAGGGAGCATGGGGAGCCCCGCCGTCCTGCTGGCTTCCCCCATGGACTTTCCTGTGGGCCTCATTTGTGTTCTGGGCAGGGAACACCTCGGGTCGTGAGGTCTGAGTCCTGGTTGTTACCCTTGCTCGGGGATGGGCTCCGTTCCAGGCATGGTGAAGGTCCCGGCAGTTTATAAATGCACAGTGACCACTCGGTTATGGGAAAGGGCCCGTCACTGCACGCCGCCAGAGAGGAATCTGCTCGTGTCAGAATGCTGGCACGGTTGGAGCTGGTCTTTAGCAGTCCCCTACCTGCCACTGAACCTGTTCCTGCCTCGGCATAAATTAATAAAACCTTGCTTGCATGCCCACTGTGTCCCTAGGCATTGTGCTAAGGTCAGGGAACCAGCCACTTCCTTGCCCTTAGGGCTTGACACAGTTTGCCTAAACCTCTTTCCATCTGACTCACACTTCCCGTCCTGGTCCCTGGAAGCTTGTTCTGCCCCTCTAGGCATAAGTGACGACCCCTCTGACCGATGCTCCGGCAGTCTAAAAGTGTCATGAGGAGAGGGACCATTCACCGCTGTGGCCCAGGTGCCCAATTGTGACAGTAGTTAACACTGGGATTCTTATGATGTGCTCCACACTTGGACAAGTGCCAGTCACCTCTAGGTGGCAACAGCAGAAGCTCTCACTGGCTCTCCACGTAACGGGGTCTTCCAGATCCCAGCCCCTCCACTTCCTCTGACCCACGGACCGCGGTGGGCAGCACACTGTTTTAAAGTACAGGTTTTGTTATTCTTCAGGTATGGCAGGGCCATCAGGTCAGCAGATGGCTGCCATTGAAAAGATAGTTCGATATGCTCACAGACCCCAAGAGGAGGGCCACCCGGGGAAGCGCCAGGGTCTGTCCAGAGCAGAGGGAGTGAGGGAGCAGCACGGGCACCAATGGCCTTGACTGTGGTCTTTACAGGAAGGAACAAGTATAGGGAAGCAGACTTAGGATTGACTAGTGTGGAGAATTCCAGCTGGCTCTGGGGTCCCTTGTTGTCTGGTGCCTGTCCTGGGGTGATTTGAGCAGGGGACAGTAGTCCTGAGTGTGCACGCCCACTGGAGGAGGGGAAGGAGGTGTGGGCTCTGGATTGGTTGGTCCGCACGGGAAAGGCATGCTCACAGGGAATCATTTTCCTTCTCTAGGAACTGGCTAGCCTGGGAGGGGCAGCCTCTCCAGAGTCAACAACGCCCTAGATGTCAAAGAAACAGAAACCAGAAAATAAATTGACGTGATGAACACACTCCCCGCTTGGGGTCTGTATACCGCTCAGGTACACCTGAGCGGCTCAGCTCCATGCAGGGAGGGGGCGCTCGCCTGAGTCTTCTCTGTCCTGTTTGTTCCCTAACCCGTTAGTCAACAGTACCGGTTACTGTGGTTCCATAAATTCATCGAATAGCAGATACACCAATGAAATGGGAGTGCCAAAGAAAGAGGTGTTGATAAAAGTATGATGAATTCTCCAGAAAGACTCAATAAGGGCAAATTGCTTTTTAAAAAATGCTGTCAATTTCGGTCCAGGCTCAAAACAACTGTAAAAGGTCAAGGGACAAATTACAGAAACATGGAAGGATTCTGTCCTCCACTGGCTTCACAAATGTTTTTTTAAATTCTTACTCCATTTTAAAGAAATCAAGCCTGAAAGTTGTAGAAAAGGTATTACAGGTTTCGTTTCTGCAAAGACGTGATAGGAAACCCCAGACAGCAGACCCACACGCAGAGGAAACCCTGGGCTTGTGCAGAGATCGGGGAATGAGTTTGAAGGTATGTGGTCGAGGTGACGATAAACATGGTGGATACGTAGGAGTACTTCTGTAATTCCCGACGCACCTGGCATTTTCTGTTTGTCGATCGACTGACAGCCCCTACCTGTGCCGGACAGTGGAGCTTCTTCCGTCACTGTCCCCACTCTTTTAGACGAGGAAATTGAGATTTAAATAAATTACATAATTTGTTCACGATTTGAACCCAGACCTGACCCCAAAATCTGTAAATGTTCTAAATCTCTACACCAGCTGCAGGGACAGAATATTTTAGGCATTCAGTATTTCCTAGTAAGAGAGATGAGTAAGAACTGGGCCCTGCCCTTATGGAATTTATGATCTTATAGGAGAGGGAGTCATGTACATAAATCATTTTATAACATGTAATAAGTAAAATTATAGAAGTTCACTGCCATAGCACAGAGAAGGGAGTGGTGAGCCCTACCTAAGGTTCACCTTCCAGGAAGTTCTGGCTCCGTGTTGGTGCCTGCCTGAGAGCTGGGAAGTGAAAGAGACAGAGAAGAGACGACAGCTTTGGCAGTGGCCGGGGAGCATGAGGACCTCAGGAGGCCGCTGAAAGGTGGTCTGGCCGCAGCTTCCAGGATCTTTCTTGAAGGCGTCACAAAAGATCTCACATAAGAGACACAAACTGAGATTTTAAAATGTTTGGAAGAATGGGCATTTACCAGGAAGGGGTGGGGCAAGGTCCGAGCAAAGGGCATAGCATTTGCGGAGTCGAAGCGAGAAATGATGGTAAGACACGTTCAGAGAAATACAGTGGTTCTGTGTCTGAAGGGTGAGGTGCTGGGAGAGTCCTCTAGGGCCAGTTTGTCAAGGTCAAGTCTAAGAGTTTGGACTTGATCCTCCAGAAATATCTGGGGAGCCACTGAAAAACTAATCAGGAGAGTGCATGGCTATGTGTGCATTTAAGATTGTGCTGGCAGCTGGGGAGGCGGGGACAGGCAAGCCTGCAAGATGAATCCAACTGTGTTAGTTCGGGTGAAAAGCCATACTCAACTGTGACAGCAACAGGTAGAAGGAATTCCTAACAGGCATGTCTTGGAGATACTGCAGGTTCGGTTCCAGGCCGCGCAATAAAGCAAGTGCCGCAATAAGTGATTCCTCTTCTTTTTGCTGGTAGAGGGTTTTGCTTTCAATATGTAAAGAATTCAATGTCTGTGAAGTACAGTAAAGCAAAGCACAATAAAACGGGGTGTGCCTGCAGAGATCGTAGGAAGAACTGATAGAATTTTATAACTGATGTGGAGTGCGGAGCCAGCCGTGGGGCTGGGTGGTGTTGGTGCACTCAACCACAGTGGACAATGCAGTGAAAGAGAAGTAGAAGTTTCAGCTGGAGACTCAAGCCGGAGTTTCCTGCGGGACCTCCAAGTGGAGATGTTCAACCCCAGCTAGATAAATGGTCCGGAGCTTTAGGGAGAGGCTGGGGTTGGAGATACTGGTATACTGGTGATTGTGTACAGATGAGGGACGAGAGGAGCCAAGGGCTGACGACAGAGCCCCGGAGCAGACAACGTCAGGGCTGGGCTGCAAGCAAGGGCCCAGTGGGAAGGAGGCTGAGAAGGGAGTTTTGACTGGTGAGGGGAAATCCTGGGGGGAGAGTGGAATCAGAGGAGGAAGGAAAGAGTTCTAAGTAGGTTTGCCAATGGCCGGCGATGCGTGGTGTCACAGAAAGGCCAAGTCTAGACAGAGCTGAGCCATGTCCACTGTTGTGACCATGGGCACTTGGGTGGGGCCAAGCCAGATTGCAGAGGGTTGAAGCACCGGAGAGTTATGAAATCTAACAGTACAGCACAGTGGGAAACTGAAGCTGGGACGGGGAGGGGAAGAGAGGTGGTTTAAAACTAGGGTAAAGGTGTGTCTATTTAGAAGGGTGGTAGGCCCCTGAGCTGCTGTGTGGGCCCAGGAAGCCATGGATGGGCACCTGTATCTGAGGGGGTAGGTGGGACCTAGAGCCCAGATAAAGGGAGCTTCCTTTCTTCAGGGCCTGTTCTGAGCCCCTCTTCCTCTTTTGTTCTTAATCAGATCAGGTTGTCACTTCATCCCTGATAGGAAATTGAAGGGAAAGCGCTACCCCAAGGGAGTATTTGGAAATAGCAGCTGGCCTCGGAATCCTGTGTGTGGCTCTGTCCTCTGCTACCATCCCCATTCCCCACCTCCTGCTCCCCACCCCATTCCTGGGCCCCTGCCTTTGCCTCTGCCTGTAGGAATCTAGTATAGGCTTTGCCCCCAGAGGTAGGAAGAGTTGCCACCCACCTGGAGAAACTGCTCAGCCTTGGTTAGCTAATCATCAGCTCCTGGTGAAGCTGGGTCAGTGGGAAGTAAGGGACCTGGGCATTCTTCTCCATCACGGGGCCCAAGTCATACCTGGGTGCACTTGAGGCCTCAGTTTCTCCCTTTGTTCTTTGAGAGAGTTGACAAAGGTCATTTGATTCCTTCCTGTGGCATCACTGCTTGGTGTCCCATACATGTAGACACAAAGCTCAGCCCATATGCTTTGGTAAGTCCCAAGCCTGTGGGGCAGCCATGAATCTGACCTGAGTTATAAGAGCTCAAGTAGGGAAAGGCGCAAAATCGTGATCAGCTTCCTGCTGACACACATTCTGCCTTCAGAGAGTCACGAATGGCAAGCTGGAAGGTAGAATAGAAAACACTGACTCCAAGTAAGAAGCAGCCTTAGAATGCAGCCATTTCCTAGCCACACACCCTTGGCTAGGTTAGTTGATTCCTCTGAGCCTCAGTTTTCTCATCTGCAAAATGGGACGAAAAATACCTGTCAACATAGTAATGTGAGCAATCCTGTGAAACTGCACATGTAAAATTTGGTCCCTGTTTAAATAGTTCTTGGGCTTAAATTCTTAGGGTAGGAAAGCACAATAGGTGCAATTTCTATGATTCTGCGCATGTCACATCGGAAAAAAAAAAAAAAACCCATCTCTTTTCATTAATCTTCCAGGACCTGGAATAGGATTTTTCTTTTTCTGTAGTACAGTCCTGTGTTGCTTTGTCTAGAATGCGCCCCCTCCCTCCATCTGAAGCAAGAACTACTTTCCTTTCAGCTGATACAGTTGCAGTACACCGATTCCCTAGGTAGTAGAATACCGCTCTCTCTTGCTGGCTCTATTTTTTCTTTCTCCTTTTTTTTTCTTAAGCAACAGAAAGCTGCTTTTACCCCCAGGAAAAAAAGTGACATCACTCTGTGAATGTTAAATTCTGGCAGAAATGGAGCCACTAAAATGGAAACAAACAAAAAAGGGCAACAGCCAGGAATGAGAAGTCACATAGTATTTACTTGGTTGTACGCATTTCAGGAATACAGTGTATACTCTGTGTTATTGGGAATGGTTATCTCTGCAGTCAATGCTGATTTCTGAAATAATTCTCTTCTCAGTGCAGTCGGCAGGCTGATTACATTGTGAGCCCCAGTTATTTATCGCTCCTTTTACAGTTTCCGTCACTAAAGAGAGTCTGTTAAGCCATCTCTTGCATTTGGACTTAGCCATGTGACTTGCTTTGCTCTGTGAGATGTTAGTAGTCGTGATGCAAGTAGAAGCTTTAAAGAGTACTGATGTGTTTTCCCTAATTCTTTTGGACCCCTAACACCATGAAAACGTGCCCAGGCTACTGTCCCAGAGGGATGTGAGGGGGGACCCAAGCCAAAGTCATCTTAGACCATCAGATGCATAGGCTTGTGAACAAAAACAAATGTTTGCTGCTCTACACCACCAAAGTTGTTGTGGTTGATTGTTACACATTGTTACACAGCAGTAACTAACTGAGACAGTGTGTTTGCCTAAAGTTTTGGTGCCTAGGGGTGACCCACGACTTCAACTGAAATGGTGAACCAATTCTTATACTTCAGGCCACGCTGATATTACAGTTAGCAGTCTGGAGAGGTAGTTTGAGATCTCCCTTCTAGGTAAACTGCCCTTTAATTGGTCCCTAAATACAACCTGCACGCCCCTGTCTCTGTATCTGTACCTAATTTCCTTTCTCCCTACTGCAGTGTTCTTCCCTCTCTTCTCTGCCTGTTTAAATTATAACAGATCTCCGAGGACCCACTTAAAACCAGCCTTTTCTGAATGACTATGGCTGCCCTCTGCCTGCAGTGATCTCTCCAGCTACTAATTCATAGGGTATTTCTTATCAGAACCATAGTGTGGACACCTAACACATGCTCCTCACATGGCTACTCTTTCATATCTACAGTTGTTTACTAAACTAGAGTCCAAGCCCCTGGTCGGCAGGGCCCATCTTCCCCTTGTTTTAATGCCCCAGCCCTTTTTCCCATTGTCCTTAAATCAGATATTCTCTTTCCCTCCTTCAAATATCCGTATCTCTTTAGTTGTACTTAGTATCTTTTAGGGGACCTCACCTAATTTCCCTTGTGTGATAGCTGGTCATGTTCTTTCTCTTCTGCTCTCCTCCACCATGCTTCACCATCACAAACAGGAGTTCCTAGACCGGAGGCCCCACTTTAATTCCATGTGCGTCTGTCTCTAGCACCTGGTAAGGTGCTGCTCCTACAGCAAGTGCTGCAGTAACGATTTGGTTACTTCTTCATCTGTCTCTCCTCTGTCTTTATGTTAAATGCCCTAATTCAGGCCCTCATCATTGCTCGTACAGAAAACTGCAAAAAGGCCTGCACGTGGCCCTGTCTCCCTTCCTTCCTTGTCTTTCAACCAGTTAGCAACACACAACATGGAATTCAGTTTTACGGGAAAATCTAGCCAGACCATTCTCCTGCTTCCAAGCAGAACAGAACAAACAAAAACCCCTCTTAACAGCTCCCCCTTTGTATGGGGTAAAAGCCAAGCTCTTAGCGCGCACGGCCCACTAAGATCTGCCCAGCCTACCTCTCCAGCCCCTTCTCCCTTCGCGCCAGCGTCCACCTTTACGCCAACAGGAGGGCATGGCTGGTGCGACACTCATCGTGCTGCACCGTTTCTCCCTACTGTACCTGGCGCCTTCCTCCCCAGTTGTTCACTTGACCAGCCCAGCCCATCTTGCCCGTCCCTCCTGCCCGCCGACTTCCCCCATTGCCTTTCAGTTCCAGATTGATCGTTGTGGTTTCAAGGTGGCATTCTGATTGTCTGACCGAGGGGTGGTTTGCTGAGAAGCAAGACTGAATTGCTAACGCCTTTGTAGGTGCACAGCCTAGCACCGTACCCAGAGCATAGAAGCACTAAAGCATTGTTGGAAGGCTGGGTGGATCCAGGGGTCTGCCTGAAGCGGACCGGTTTGCCATTGACCCATCTGAATGTGGGCTTGACCTAGGGAACTAACGTCCTCAGTGAGCTCACCCCATGTCTTCTAGGACTAGAATGGGATTAGGTTGGCCAGAGTTCAGTGCCAACTTCTAGACACTCCCCCACCATCCTTGGTGCCCAGGCCCACACTGGGCAAGAGAAGATTTACCTAAATGTCAAATGAAGGTAGCTGATATATATTGAGCACTTACCAGGTGCCAGATACTGTATATTGTTCTAAGTGTTTTAAGTAAATTAGTTCACTCGATTCTCACAGCGATCTTACAGGGTACATGTACTATTTACAAATGAGGGTTAGAAGAGGTTAATAAACTTTTCTAAGATCGCACAGCTATTCAACATAGAATCTGCATGCAAAGCCAGGCAGCCTGTCCCGAGGGCCTGCCATCGTCACGGTTGCCTTATGTCTCCCCAGGTTCATGTTCTGCCACTTCTCAGTCCTTCCCTCTCCCACGATGGGAGGAGAGGTTGGGGCTAAGAAAAAACATTTGTTTGATTTTTTAAAAAATTTATTCAGTTTGCTTAAATTCCCTTGGGATTACCTGCTGATGCATATTGGGCCAGGAGGAGGCCTATATTTTCGCATTTTTATCTGTGTAAACATATACTTACCCGTGAAGATAACTTACGTACCCAAACTGGAGCAATTAGCAAAGAACCATGATGCAACCAGCTTGGCTTTTTGCAAGCCCTCAGTGTTTCTCAGTGGGCTGGAAACCACTGCTTCCTCTTTGCCTTCACAGGGAGACCGTAGCGTTTGTCACTCGGCGTCTGAGCCGCTGCACCGACACTGCCTGGAAAGACCTGTACTGGTCCAAATGGCACGCACCTCGGGTGTGGCATCTTTCTTTCTCTTTCTGAGTAAGTGTCATTCTTCTGCATGTTTCTCTGGTCACTGGGGCTATTGGGTGATGGAACAGGACAACTGGTCTCAACATGAAAACCCTGGCCACACACCTCTGGTGTTGGCAATGATTCCTGACATTTGTCTCTGAGGCCCGATTTTTGCTGGCTCTGCTTTTCCCTCGTCTTGCTGGGCTAGCCTGTCCCTGGAGATAGGAAGGAGCTTATCTTCCCAGACTGAGACGTCATCTTAAGGTTTGCCTGATGTCAGAGCTTGACAGGTAAGTGTGCCTTGGGGACGGAAGGAAAGGTCAGGAAAGCACTTAGTAGTTTGAGGCTAAGCTAAAAGAAGGTTCTGGACTTCACCTGTGCTGGAGTGGGAATTGACTAGTGAGAGACTGAGAAGGGGCAGGGAGACTCACTTGGCTTTACTGGGAATCTATGCAGGGGCCTTAGCTAGCCCGGGGGCATTTGTACGGGCTGGAACACGGGGGCGCAGGGGGAGGAAAGGGACATTTGAAGGTAAACAGGAGAACGGATGAACTGGGCAGGGAACCGCATGGTTCCAGAGCAGCTAGAGCAGGGAGCAGGCACTGTTTTGTGCTGGGGGCACCTTTACCATCTGGTAAAGCCCACAGACCCCACCTCAGAATCATTTCTTAAGTGCATAAAATAAAATACAAAGGATTATAGGGGGAATCAGTCATATTGAAATGCAGGTATCAAAATGTTTTTTAAACAGTTGGTGATGTAGTCACTTATTTGTTCCTTTACGCATTACATAACAACCTACAGGTGCTCTATTAACCAGCACATTCATAGTAATGAATATGAACAACATTTCAGGATCTCTGCAGCAAGTGTAATGTGATGTGAAAATCTTTATGGTGTGTTTCTGCACTCATGACTGAAGGAAATACTGAGTTTCCAGGAAGATCAGTGAAAATGCAAGTGTAAGGGTTTTTTCCCCGCCCAGGTTGGTGGACCCTTTAATCCCATATGTGAACCCAGGTTGAGAGCTGCTTTACAGAGACGGGACTGAGTGAGCGCAGGGATTTGAATGACTGGAGCCACAGGGGAAGCAGAACAGATTGTAGCCAGTGTGACCAGGGCTGTGGCTAAGCACAAAAAGGGTGCAGCGTTCAGCCAAGCAGGTACCTAATAGGCATTGGCTTGGTTGAACTGGGCTCCTGGTGCAAGGACCATTGGATAATGTGAGGTGAGGGTCAGATCGGGGCTGGACAGGGTGAGAGGTGGCCTGTAGGAAAATCGCTAGGACTATGTGCTGGGTGATCAGTGCCCACTGGACTGTCCTGGGAGGTGGTGGCTAGGTGGGCTTGTGAGGGAGGGCTCTTGGGGACTGCTGGCAAATGTGTTCCTGTTTGTGCTGTTCAGTTGTCTGAGTATGATGCTCTAGGTGCAGGGGAGCCCGACTTTTTGCATCTCTGGGCCACACTGGAAGAAGAGTTGTCTTGGGCACTCATTAAATACACAAACACTAATGAAAACTGAGGAGCAAAAAATAGGTTTTAAGTGAATTTACAATTTTGTGTTGGGCCACATTCATAGCCATCCCGGGCTGCATGCAGCCTGCAGGTTGCGGGGTGGACACCCCTGCAAGCGTATGTGCTTTGTCAGTTTGAGGGGTGTGTTTGGCTCGTGTGAAGGGAAGCGGGACTTGTATTGGGCAAGTCAGACAATTGCAAATTCTCTCTCTGTCTGTCTCTCCCAGTCTGTCTGTCTGTCTGTCTGTCTCTCTCTGAGCAGGCTGGAAGTTCTGGGGGAAAGAAAGTAGTAACCACAGTTCAAAAATACTGTCATCCTTTCTTTAACCCATTTAAACAATGGCCTACACTGGGTTATACACAGGGTCTGGAAGAAATAATGTCTGCTTGAGTACAGTTGGTAGGGTAATAATACGGGTGTAATAATTTATACTTTTAATTTGAACATGTCACCTAAAATGTCATAGGGTGTGCCTGAGTGTGATACTGTTTTACAGAATTACCTGCTTATGATTTTGTAATAAAAGGCTTTGAAATAAAAAAGAAGCATTATTTTTATGCTGGACGGTATATTTCTGTCTTCTAAATTCTGACTCATCCTCACCGCTAATTTTGTATAGAACCACAGTTTTTAAGTGAGGAACACATAAATCAGGAAGTAACTTGAAAAAACTTCAGAAGCCTGCTATTAGTCTTCTCAAATATTGAGGGGGGGAATGAAAGAAATTAGGTGATGACAAATTGATCAATTGCATTGTTTAGCAAATATACGCTTTGTCCTAATTTATTTATATTTTTAGTAAATATAAAGACCGATGAATCCTGTTGTATCATGCCAGATGAGGTCAATGTCAAGGGTGAATGAGCTCCTGAACTTAGCCCTTAGCTTTGCGTACTTGATCTGTCACCCCTCACCCTAACTAGATGCCCTACAAATAAAAGCCATTAACATGGGAGGGTCCTGGGGTAGGGATATTGGTTGTTTTACTGAAACTGTATTCATGAAACAATAATGCACTAAATTATGGGCAGAAGCTCTCCCAGCCTCCACGCATATAGGTTTTTGTGTGTGTAAAGAAAAGAATGGCATGTTCTCCAGGTAGGGTTTCTATAAGGTGGAATCATTTGAAGTTGCTATTTTTGTTTATCAGAGATGGCCAATTATGAGCCATTTTATGTGGTTCAACCTAATAGCTTCCATTCAAATAATACTGGAATGGCAAATTTGGCAACTCCAGTGATAGTTTTGAAAAAGCCAATACCACCGAGGAATTCTTCATGTTTTAAGTGTATGAGTCCGATGTGGTATGTCGGCACCAAGCTGTGTGCCCATCGGTCAGTGAGACCTTGAGCTGCCGTTCGAGGGTATCTAACGCTCCATCAAAAGAGAGAGCAAGGGGATAGTCCTCCGAGGTATTTTACTCTTTAGGAGGAGGAGAAACATGTACCGGACATCCCACAGCGAATATATTTGTAATCAAGTGCTTCCGCATATGATTGCAATGCATAGACATTTGAATTGACATCTTCATTCCTTCCGACCCCAAAAATACCTGTGAAAGTTCTACGCAATGTCTTTTGCCTTTCTGAGAAAGCATTACCATCCCAATCGTGTTCTTGACCTCACACCTCTGCTAGGAACTCCAACCAGCATCCTTTCTCCAGCGTCATCCATCTCTCAATGGTACCTGCGTCCAGCCCAGCCCTCACTGCTGCTTCCTACCCAGCGACTCTTCCCAGCTGCCATCTTATTCCTCTTCTTCCCTTCTCCATGAAGCTTCTTGAAGGACTGTATTTTGCCATGTATAATGTGCACTTTCTGCCCAAATTTTTGAGGGAAAATTAAGGATGCCCATTATACACAGGAATTAGTACTGAAACGTGGGTGTGCATTATACGTGGCGAAATGCGGTAGTTTACCCTTCCTTGGTTGGCTTCTGACCCTTGAAATCTGCTGCTTCTGCCTGACTGAAATCTCTTCTACAAAGGTCTCCACGGACACCCTCATCATTACAGTAAAAGGCTTTGCTCTCCCTTTAGACTCCTCAGCCTCAGCAGCATTCTGCAGGGCTGACAAGCCCTTCCTTAGTGGAACGTTTTGCTTCATTTGGTTTCCAAGTCACTGTCCCAGCTGCCCTTTCATCTCCCTAGCTCTTCCTTCAATAGTTTTGTTCCTCATCTAACCCCCTAAATAAAGAGATTTTCTATTAGTCTCTCTTTAACTCTCTTCCTTATATTCCATAACACTTCCCAATAATACTGTGTAACCAGCTTAATTTGCATCCCTAGCCCAGAACTCTCCCTAGTTACAAACAAGCAATTACAGGAAGGCATGAGAAACAATGGATACAGGCAGAGATATGGCATTTGCAAATCTAGCTTCAACTCTGGCTCTAATGTTTACCAGTTTTGACATCGCTAAATATGGAACTATCATAGAATTCTCGCCAGGATGAAAATATACATATTTTCAAAGGGTTGAAGACTCTAAAGCACCAATATACATATTTAAATATTTCCAAATATTTGCTGGATATCTTTCCTGTTTATTCCATGATGATCAAATTTAGTATTTCTGAGGCTAATTGCATTATCTTCTTCCTCACCTTTGAACACACAATAGTGACTCTTCCTGATGTCCTTATTTCTGTGATAGAGTACCATTTTCCTCCCAGTCACCCACACAAAACCTGGGTATTACCTTGTATTTCTTCCTACTTCCCATCCCTCCTTTCACTCCTACCACCTCCAAGCACCCAAGACACTGAAAAAATAGATTTTATCACCACAGTGGCTTCTATTGTGTTGGTCAAAAAGTTTGTTGGGGTTTTTTCTGTAAGATGGTTCTAGTAGTGCTTCGTTATCTTTAAGTTCCTTTGAAACAATTTTGTTAGATTGTGTTGTGACAGCTGTCATATCAGTGTGCATTTTTTAAAAAAATCAAAATTGGTGAGTTTTTTTGTAGCCATTTTAATACTGAAGTTTGAAGAAAATACGTAACATTTTCAGCATATTATGCTTTATTATTTCAAGAAAGGTAAAAACAGAACTGAAATGCAAAAAAGATTTGTGCAATGTGTGGAGAAGGCGCTGTGACTGATTGAATGTGTCAAAAGTGGTTTGTGAAGTCCTGTGCTAGACATTTCTCGCTGGATGATGCTCCACACTCAGACCAGTTGAAGTTGATAACGATCAAATTGAGACATTAATTGAGAACAATCAATGTTATACCATGCAGGAGATAACTGACATACTCAAAATATCCAAATTAATAAAGTTATTGGTGAATGTGAAATTTGTGTCTTTTATTTTACAGAAGAAAACTAAACAGACTTTTTGGCCAATTCAATAAATTATAGTCCCTTTCTTGCCATTCCTTTTGCCTTCGTCACCTCTCTCCTGGGCTACAATAATTACATCATATCTGTTTCTAATTTCCATCATCCTACACACAACTGTCAGGTTAATTTTCCTAAGACCTTTCAAACACTTTCAGTGGATTTCCCGTGGCCTAATCCATCAAGTTCAAACATTGAATCATGAAAGTCACATCCTTCATGTTCTGGACCCAAATGTCCCCCTAGTCTTACCTCCTTCTATTAATTAGTCTTCATGTGACCCATCCCCTAATCTGACTGATTACTCCCTATGTCCTTTAACAAGTCTTTTGATTCCTACTCATTCAGTCTCTTCGTGAAGTCTTGTTACATAAGAGACTCTGTCTCCCCACTTAAATTGTTACAATCTTTTCAATTCCCTAACGTCCATTTCTAATATTGTCTCTTTTATAAGCCTGACCTATATCCCTCCTCAAAAAAATATGATCTCTTCTTTCATCAAAATTCCAAAAGCATTTTTATCATATTTCTCTGTCAGAACTATTACCCTACTTGACCAAATTATAAAATTTATAAGTCAGAGACGATCTCAAACTCTTCTTTGTATCTTGGTCCCTGAAGCATCAGAAATACTATTAATGGTTGAATAAATATTTATTGAATTGGCAAATAAAGCAGTAGAAAAGGAAATGCTGGTTTTCACAATAAAATGTTCTAAGTGCGGTATACCCATCTCTCTGAAAAGTCATGCAGAATGTTGGGGTTTCCTAGCTACCAAAAACAACATGGTGGAAACATGCCCTGATATAAACAGGCTAGTGGTACCTCGGAAACCACACTTTTTAAAGACTTTTTTATTGTGAAATAGAACACAAAATATGCTAATAAAACATAAATGTGCAGTTGAACAAATAAGTAAAAAGTAAAACCTGTGTGATGACTACCCAGGTCAAGAAATGGATGGAACATTGCCAGGACCCTAGAGCACCCACCCCCTGCCACGTGCCCCATCCAAATGGCAGCCCCCCCCACCCCAAAAGTGACACATGGTCACTTTCTGACTCATGGTAACCACTTCCTAGCTTTTCTTTTCTTTCCTTTAAATTTTTTTTTTTTTTTGCCCTGTGTGTTTGCATCACTAAATAATACAGCATAGTTTTACCTGTTTTAAAACTTTATAAAGAATAGAATCATTCTCTGTATAGTCAAAAAGATTCAAAAGTATTTTGCGTCTTTTATTAAACATGGTTATTCATATTACTGCAACTAGGTGCATTTATCCACTTTAATTTCCGTTCTTAATCCTCACTTAAGGATATGTGTATTGATTTTAGAGAGAGAGGAAGGGGGAGACAGAAAGAGAAACATCAGTCAGTTGCCTCCCGTACCCACAACCTAGATATGTGACCTGACCAGGGATCGAACCTGCCACCTTTTGTCGTACGGGACGATGCTCCAACCAACTGAGCCACCTGGCAAGGCCCATCCACTTTCGTTTCTGTATGATACTCCAGTTCGCGCATGCGCTGAGTTCACCTGTTCTACTGTTGATGGACACACGGAGGTCTCTAGTTTGGGGCTGCAATGAACAGGACAGCGGTGGCCGTTCTTTCACGGGCAGCCTGGTGCACAGGGCACACATTTCTCTAAGATACAAGTGTAAGGCTGGCTGGCTTTGCCGAAAATGTTCCCAAATCCCTCTCTGGTATAACTTTTTTGGTAAGCAGTAATTTAAAATTTTCTCAGTTGGTCTAACTTCTTTTTCTAGGCATAATGTAAATATAAAATAAATAGAATATTGGGATTTATGAATAAATTCGTGTATTTTAAATTATTACTGGAAATGTGTGTGGCTGGCTGATGGGTTGGTTGGATGTTTGTGTTCGAGTTTTGCGTTGAGCACATACATGTGCAGTTTGCAGGTGACTGTGTCAGGTGACCGCTTACCCTCTCTGCCCACTTTTGGAGGCTCCTTCTATCAGAATTGTTTTCATTCCAGAATTTCTATCCTCAGCCTCAACATGGTCTCTTATGTCATTTTCCCTTTCTCTCACTTTTTTTCCCCTTCAGTCTCCTTTACTCTTTGTCCTGTAGAGTCTCAAAATTCAACAGACGCTCTGCTTCTTTCATATCTTCTTATGAACCCCATGCCGTTCATTCCTTCAGACCGGCTCTCCCAGCCTGTGACCTCTTCTGCCGTCTCTCCACCTTCCCCTTCCACTGGCCCTCACCCTGGGGAAAGATCTAGCTCACCCTGCGGCATCTCTGTCATCTGGTCTTTGTTCTTTCTGTAATACAAACTAGCCTTTAAAATTAACATAATAAATACACACATTTTAATTTCTTCAAAATGCTTGGTTTTCAAAATGTATCAGAGAAAATGTTTCTGTTGGCAGTGAAACAGCACCAGAACATTGTATTCTATTAAGCCTCGGTTCAGAAACCTCGGTGCTTGAGTACTGGTTAAGAAAGAATTCAGAGTCAAGACTCAAACTATAAGAGAAAGTTTATATAGAGAGTCCCAGAGGTAGAAGAAGTGAACTGTAGGAGAAATGGGCTCAGGGAACAAGGTACAGAGGCAAAAGAAGGGCCCTTGGGGCTTGGGGGGTGGTCTGGGGATCAGTGAGGGAAAAAGGGAGGGGGAGAGAGAGAGCCAGAGAGCCCCTGGGTCCTTCACCCTAAGGGCTTTTAAAGGTGGGGGTCTTAGGGGAGGTCCCAGAAGAGGTCCTCCATACAATACTCATCAGCTCCCCAGGTGCGTCCTTTCAGGGTCATGGTCTCCACTGATAGGTCAGCACCAGGGCAGGGGTTCATTAGTCAATGTGGCTGGTCCTGATGTCAGCCACCGTGTTGCCCTGCCTGCCTTGCTGCTTTTCTGGGCCTGGAGCTGAAACACAGCTCAGGTCTACATGTTGTCTCTAGGGCGTAATGCTTGAGGAGGAAGTGGTCATGCTGGGGCTTTTGTATGAGGCTAGTTTTTGGCCCTCTTGTCCTTCCTCTAAGGGGGTCTACCATTTGGCGGTATGAAAGTTCAGCTGATATGAAAGAGCAGCCGAAAGACCAGCAATATCATAGGGGAGGAGAGGTCACCCTGGGGGCAAGATCCCACCCTACAGTTGTCTGTTGCTAGGTTCCCAGGGCTTTCCACCCTGGTGAGCTTTCAGTACCTGGCCCCTTGTTCCTACTCTGCTCATACCTGTCTAACTTCCCACCGCATTATCATTTAATAATGGTTTCTCTTTTAAATCTAATACATGAGATTTGTCCCAAACGGAAACATTCCATAGTGGTCCCAACTAAAAATTTGGGGTAAGGGAAGAACTAAAATAAATTCTGATTCCAGATCCTGCTGGACTCGACGGCCATCTTTATGAAGCTTTTCAATAAAGCTGTAGTGGCTCTTTTAAAAATTACAAAACAAAAATCACTCCTTAGTATAGAAAGGAAGTGCTGCTCTCTCTTCAGATGCTAATTTTAGCTGACATTACATCAGACATGGCCAAGAGCTACAAATAGTTCCAACCAACCCACAGGCAAAAGTGCAGTCCCCTGGGCGGCACTGGAGATTTTTGATCACTTCTATGAGAAAAGCTACCTAAGACTTTGAGGCTTAAAGAAGTACCTGCTCAGTTCTCCCCCAAAATAATGGAAAGGTGAATCATCATCATACATCGTATTTACTTTAAAATAAGTGCACTTGGATAAGCAGATATGTGTCATGGTGGGGACCATGATACATGGATGAAGCCAGACTTGTTTTTAAGAGACTAGAGATTGCAATGGAAGTTAAAGTTATGAAAGAACAATTAACTCATCGGGCCATTCTTCTGCTCCTGGGCCTGAAGAAGGTGTTGAACATTTGGGTTGATTATAGTTACTAACCTGCAATCTCATTTACTAGAATTGTAATACAGGGAGCTGCAGAAGGTGGCACATTGGGAACTGGGACACTAATCTATTTTTATTCCCCTTCCTTTCTCCTCCTTGCAAGCTAAGCTCAGCATTGGCCAGAGACAAGTGACAGTTCAGAAAGGACCGCTGTTTAGAGCTGAAGGCTACCCCATCAGCATTGGCTGCAATGTCACTGGCCACCAGGGACCTTCCGAGCAGCATTTCCAGTGGTCTGTTTACCTGCCGACAGCTCCGGACCAAGAAATTCAGATCATCAGCACCAAAGATGCCGCCTTCTCTTATGCGAAGTATGCAGGGCGGGTGCAAAGCAGGGAAATCTACGTGGAGAGGGTCCAGGGCAACTCAGTCTTGTTGCACATCTCAAAGCTCCAGGTGAGGGATTCTGGTGCATATGAGTGTCACACCCCGAACACCGATGAAAAATACTACGGGAGTTACAGTGCGAAGACTACGCTCAATGGTAAGCTGTTTGCCCTCCTCTGCTAGCCCGCCCAGGAGGGAGAGCCCCCATCGTCACAGTACGTTGCGATGTGACGCGCTTTATATTGTGCTGTTTGCTTTGGTATAAGATCCCACGTTTCCCTCCGGATATTTTGGAGATTTGTCACAAGCAGATATTTCATGTTTTCTAACATTCTCAATTTTTCCGATCAACATTGCCGTGAAGATTGAGATAGGGTGTGGTCTTCCCAAGGCCACGTCCTTGGCTACCTATAGATTGATAATAACAACAAAGCTTTGAGAGTTCTCACCATGTTGTGTCTCCTCTCGGAGGCAGAACTTCCACTTGATAAGAGCTCGTATTAATATGACAAGTGATAAGTCATTCACTTGGAAATGCTTCTTTTCAAACTACCATTCTCTAGCATATTTACCTGAAGGGAGAGGGTAACAGTTCTTCAATTACCATCTTGTCCCTTTGCCTGTAATATCTTATCACTCCCTTTTCAGCCTAGCAAACTCCTACGTATACTTCAGAACCCAGTTAGATATTACCTCTGCTGTGGAACCTGTCCCGACTGTCTTGGGCAGTATTCCAACCTCTGTTTCCTCTTGATGCTCTACTCACACCACTGTTCCTAGCACTCACCCATTTATGTGGTGATGTGGGTGGTAGATTACTCTCTCATACCTCACCCTAAGCTCCAGGAGAAGGGAATGTTTATCACAGCTCTGTGCACAGGGGCTAGCACTGAGTAGATGCTCAGTAAATATTCCCTGATTGAATCTAAGTGTTGCCTTCCCCCAAGCTCAGGCTGTGTGATTTCCTGGAGAGAATGACAAGGTTGTAGGACAGTTATCAAAACTTTTGGCCCTGGCTGGTGTAGCTCAGTCGATTGAGCACAGGCCTATGAACCAAAGGGTCACCAGTTCAATTCCCAGTCAGGGCACATACCTGGGTTGCTGGCCAGGTCCCCAGTATGGGACGTGTGAGGGGCAACTACACATTGATGGTTCTATCTCTCTCTCCTTCCCTTCCTCTCTCTCTAAAAATAAATAAATAAAGTCTTTAAAAAAAAACTTTTGTAAGGGTTGCATTTTGGCTCTGAATGGCAGATAATGACCGATTGTCTCAGAATTTTATTTTATAAAGGCCCAAGGAAGTGACGTGACTTGCTCCAGTTCATATAGTCAAATAGAGACAGATTTAGGGTCAGAATTTAGGTCTTCTAGCTCCCAGGGCTTTTCCCCTTTTAAAACTCTGTGTCCAAGTAGCAAAATTGGTTACAGGTCATGCTAAAAATGTGAAGTAGGGCTCAGTACATCAGTGAGCCATTAGCTTTGCTGCGTTCCATCGGCTGCCGTACACCGATGCCAGCGCTTGCATTGGCAATAGGGGACACGGGGCTCCTGGAAGAGAAACTCAAAGCATGCATTCAGAGATGACAGGTCAGGGCACCATCTTCATCGAAGGAGGCCAGTCTGATAGGCGTGGGGCCAACCAATTCACATCATTTCTTCACTTCCAGTGATTCCAGACACCCTCTCTGCCGCCATGAGTCCCCAGACCCTCAGCAAGGAGGAAGGTGAGCCATTGGAACTTACCTGTGAGGCAGCCAAAGCCACCGCTCAGCACACCCACCTGTCTGTCACCTGGTACCTGATGCAGGATGGACAAAGTCCAGCCACCAAGATTATTTCCCTCTCCAGAGATTTTATGTTGATGCCTGGCCCCTCGTACACAGAGAGGTTCGAAGTCGGTGACGTGCGGCTCGACAAGCTCGGGGCCGCTACCTTCCGGCTGTCCATAGGGAGCCTGCGGCCCTCAGATCAAGGCCAGCTGTTCTGTGAGGCGGCTGAATGGATTCAGGATCCGGACGAGACCTGGACGGTCATCACGAGAAAGCAGACCGATCAAACGACTCTGAGGATCCAGCCAGCAGGTAACTATCTCAGAAAATTCATTAATAGGCTGGCACTGGTTACTTACAGGATAACTTTTTGTTTTTGTCTAATTTTTTGTTGAATCTGAAAGAAATCGTTTAGGAAGCTTGAGTAAATTTTCCTTTTGATGTCCGTGAAACATAAGTAAAAGAAAGACATTAAGGTTTTTTAAAAAATTGTTTATACTCTTACAATTATCCCAATTTTTCCCCTTGCGCCCCCTCCCCCAGGCCCCCCCACTCTTACAGTCAATCCCCACACTGGTGTTCATGTCCATGGGTGGTACCTGTAAGACATTCAGTTTTCGGCTCTGTCCACAGGAGGGTCTGTGGGGGCTAAGATCTGTTGAACGGTTCAGAAGATCCTACAAGACATGCTATATGCTCTGCCCAATGTCACCCCACCACTGAGGGGTGGAGCTGGCCTTTGAGAACTGCTGAGTCCCACAGACACCTGGGCCTCAGAGTAACTGCAGTTTCCAGTGTGAAGTCTCGTCTCAGTCAGTGGTGGGATTTCCTTTCACCCAACCCCTTTTCAGCTTGGAATGGTGTCTCTCTTCATGGTCCATTGGCATTGTCATCAAAGTGAGCAGAAAGCCTCGGCTGTGATTCCAGGTCCCTCTACACAGGCTTTGGTGCAATAAGAGGAGGTCACTAAAGCCATTTATATCCTTGCTGACCGCGGTGATCCAATGGATGACCATTGAAGTTTTTCTTTCTTTCTTTTAAAGCAAGAGTGTTGTTTTATTCCATTAACAATCATCCTGTTGGTGCCCTGGCCAGTGTGGCTCAGTTGATTAGAGCATCATCCCGTCACTGAAAGGTTGTGGGTTCGATTTCCGGTCAGATCGTATATTTATGTTGCAGGTTTGACTGCCCCCAGCCTCCCACCCCCTTCCAGGGGCGGACCATCTTCTCTTCGGGCGTGTATGAGGGGCAACCAATCAATGCTTTTCTCGCACATCGATGTTTCCCTCTCCCCCTTCCTCTCTCTCCAAAAAGCAATGAAAAACTGTCCTCAGATGAGAATTAAAAAAAAATTGTCCTATTGGCCTTAAGTGCCCAACTTGTAATCAGTGAGCCCTATGGGGACATATCAGATGTGCTGTTTTTTTTTTTCTCTTTGGAAACGATTGTCTTAAATGTAAAACAGTCTATATTTTTCTTTAATTATTTTGACAAGTAAAAATTATATGTATATATTTAAGGTGTACAACATGATGGTTTAACATATGTGTGCATTGTGAAGTGATTACTGCAGTCAAGCTAATTCACACACTCACCCCTCACAGAGTTACTCTGTGTGTGTGTGTGTGTGCGCGTGCGCACACACATGTGGTGAGAATGCTTAAGATCAACTCCTTCAGCAAACTTGTTCTTTAAAATATATTTTATTGATTATGCTATTACAGTTGACCTAGTATTTCCCCTTTTCCCCCCCTCTACCTGGTACCCCCCATTCCCTCCAGCAGTCCTCCCCTTAATTCATACCCACGGGTTGTACATATAAGCTCTTTGGCATCTCCATTTCTTATACTATTCTTTACCTCCCCCTGTCTATTTTGTACCTACCATTTATGCTTCTTATTCCCTGTACCTTTTCCCCCGTTCTCTGTCTTCCCCCTCCCAGCTGATAACCCTCCAAATGATCTCCATACCTATGACTCTGTTCCTGTTCTCGTTGTTTGCATGTTTTGTTTTGTTTTAGATTCAGTTGTTGATAGTTGCGAATTTGTTCCCATTTTAATGTTCATAGTTTTGATCTTCTTTTTCTTATATAAGTCCCTTTAACATTTCATATAATAATGGCTTAGTGATGGTGAACTCCTTTTGCTTTACCTTGTCTGGGAAGCACTTTGTCTGCCCTTCCATTCTAAATGAGAGCTTTGCTATGTAAAGTAATCTTAAGTTATAGATCCTTGCTTTTCATCACTCTGAATACTTCTTTTCAGCCCCTTCTTGCCTGTAAGGTTTCTTTTGAGAAATTCGCTGACAGTCTTATGGGAACTCCTTTGTAGGTAACTGTCTCCTTTTCTCTTGCTGCTTTTAAGATTCTCTCTTTATCTTTAACATTTGGCATTTTAATTATGATGTGTCTTGGTGTGGTCCTCTTTGCAGTCAACTTGTTTGGGACTCTCTGTGTTCCCATGTCTATTTCCTTCACCAAATTAGGGAAGTTTCTTTTATCATGTTTTCAAATATGTTTTCAATTTCTTGCTCTTTCTCTTTTCCTTCTGGCTCCCCTATGATTCATTGTTGGTACATTTGGAGATGTCCCAGAGGCTTCTTATTCTGTCCTCATTTTTTAAAAATTATTTTTTCTTCTTGCTGTTCTGATTAAATGCTTTTTTTCTTCCTTATGTTCCAAATCATTGATTTGACTCTCAGTTTCATCTCTCCATTGTTGGTTCCCTGTAGATTTTTCTTTATTTCATGCAATGTATCCTTCATTTCTGCCTGGGTCTTTCTTATGCTGTTGCCGTACTCAGTGAGTTCTTTGAGCATCCTGATAACCAATGTTTTCAACTCTGTATCTGATAGGTTGGTTATCTCTGTTTTGTTTAATTCTTTTTCTGGAGCTTTGTTCTGCTCTTCAGTTGGGCCATATTTCTTTGCCTCCTCAATTTGGCAGCCTCCCTGTGTTTGTTGCTGTGTATTAGGTGGCACTGCTTTGACTCCCTGTCTCAGTAGTGTGGCCTATTGTGGAAGCCCCTGTAAATTGTGTGGTGCAGAGCCTTAGGTGATCGCTAGGGCAGGGCAACCCGTTTCACCACTTTGTGGCTCTGTGTGGGGGGAGAGCTCCAAGAGGGGGCAGTGCCACTGCCTAGCTTCTGGAGGTTTGCCCGGGAGACAGCCGTCTCCTGGTACTCGCCCTGTTTCCAGTCACTTCACCTTCTCCCCGTATGCCACTTGTGCCCTTCCGGCTGTTGCCCTGGTACTAAATCCCAGACAGGATGGGTCTGCATAAATCCTAAGTTAATGTGGGTGTTTTAAGAGAAGTCCCCGATATTCCAGCAATTTCTTCCCCCTCCCCAGTCCCCACTAGCTTTTACAGCCAGAAGTTATGGGGATTTATCTTCCTGGCACTGGAACCCTGGGCTGCTGGGTGGTCTGGTTTGGGGCTTGGATCCCTTGCTCCCGAGGTATCCCTCCCAATTTTTATCCACCGCACATGAATGTGGGACCACCCATTCTGCCACCTTTTCACACCACTCCTAGGGCTCCAGCTTCTCCACCTCTCTTCGTGTCTCTACCCCTGCTACCCATCTGGATGAATGTGGCTTCTTTATGTCTTTGGCTGTCGGACTTCCATACAGCTTGATTTTCTGAAAGTCCTGTGTAGTCTAGTTGGAATTTTTTCTGTAGTTGGGCGAAGTGCAGAAGTGTGCTTACCTATGCCTCCATCTTGACCAGAAGTCCTTTAGCAAATTTCAAGTGTACAATACAGTATAAATAATTGTAGTCACCATGCTGTGCATTAGATCTCCAGAACTTATTCATCCTGCATAATGGAAGCTTTGTACCCTTAGACCAACATCTCCCCATTTCCCGCCCCCGCCATACCCCTGGCAGCCACCATTCTATGCTCTGCTTCTATGAGTACAATACCTTTAGACTCCATATATAAGTGAGATCCTGCAGAATTCGTCTTTCCGTGTCTGGCGTATGTCACTTAGCATAATGTCCTCTAGGTTGATTCATGCTGAAAATGGTAGGATATCCTTTTTTCTCATTGCTGAATAACACTCCATTGTGCATAGATACTACATTTTCTTCTTCTGTTCATCCATCAACAGACACTTAGGTTGTTACCATGTCTGGGCCATTGTGAATAGTGAACAAAGGGGTGCAGATACCTCTTCCAGATACTGATTTCACTTCCTTTGGCTGTATACCCAGAAGTGATGCTCTTCGATTTTTAATTTTTAATTTTTTAGGAACTTCCATACTGTTTTCTATAATGGCCTTACCAATTTACATTCCCACCAACAGTGAACAAGGGCTCCCTTTTCTCCACATGCTCAGCAACACTTGTTATCTTTGTCAGCCATCACAATAGATGTAAGCCATTATAATAGATGTGAGGTGCTATCGCATGGTCTTAATTTACATTTCCCTGATGATTAGTGATGTTGTGCCTCTTTTCATATACTTGTGGGCCACTTGTATGTCTTGTTTTGAGGAATGTCAGCTCAGGTCCTTTGCCCATTCTTTAAAATCAAGTAATTTGGTTTCTTATATATCTGGGGTATTAACTCCTTACCAGATACATAATTTGCAGATACTTTCTTCCATTTGGGAGGCTGTCTTTGCACTCCGTTGGTTATTTACTTTGCTCTGCACAAGTGTTTTAGCGTGATGCAGTCTCACTTGTCTATCCTTTGCATTTGCTGTCTGTGCCTTTAGGGGTCAAAAAATTATTGCCTGAATTGATGTTGGGAAGCTTTTCCCTTCATTTTCTTCTAGCAGTTTTACAGTTTCAGGCCTTATGTTTAAATCTTTACTACATTTTGAATTGACATTTAAATATGGTGTGAGATAAAGGTCCGATTTCATTCTTCTGCATGTACATATTGGTTTTCTCAACACCTGTTATTGAAGAGACTGTCTTTTCCCCATTTTATGTTCTTGGGACTCTTATCAAAGATGCACTGATGGAAATGTGTGGGTTTATTTCTGGGCTCTGTGTTTCCGTTCCATTGGTCTGTATGTCTATTTTTATGGCAGTACCATCCTATTTTGATTACTGTAGCTTTGTGATATTTTTTTAAAATCAGTAAGTGTGATACCTCTAGCCTTGTTCTTCCTTAAAATTGCTTTGGCTATTCAAAGCAATTTTGCCTTTTGGGGTTCTATGTGAATTTTATGACTGTTTTTTCTATTTCTGTTTTTTTAAAAAGCCATTAGAATTTTGATAGGGATTGCATTGACTGTAGATTGCTTTGGTCATATGGACATGACATTTTAACAACATTAATTCTTCCAACACAGGCTATCTTTTCATTTATTTGTCTTCTTCTATTTCTTTCATCAATTTTTATAGTTTTCAGTATACAGATTGTTTACCTCCTTGTTTAAATTCCTAGGTATTTTCTTCTTTTGGATGCTGTTGTAAATAGGATTGTTTCTTAATTTCTTTTTCTGGTAGTTCATTGTTAGTATATAGAAACGTAAGTGATTTTTTTGTATATTGATTTTGTCTCCTGCAACTTTACTGAAATCTTTTATTATAATAGTTTTAATAGTTTTTGGTGGAGTCTTTTGGGGTTTCTACATTTAAGATCATGTCATCTGCAAACTGATGATTTTACTGCTTTTTTTTTCTAATTTGGATGCCTTTATTTCTTTTTCTGACTAATTGCTCTGGTTAGGACTTCCAGTACTATACTGAATAGAGGTGGTAAGAATGGGCATCTTTGTCCCTAATCTTAGAGGAAAAGCTTTTCACTGTTAAGAATGATGTTAGCTGTGGACTTGTCTTACATCTATGTGCTTTTAGCTTAGGAAAATTCCACTTGATATTTTCAGCCAAAAAATAAAGTGAGAAGTCACAATTTACAGTAATTCAACATGGTATAAAAATCACATTACTGTATGCTTTATACACCTATGCATGTAGCCTGCGTAATAGGATTGCAGTCAGAAAACAGGTATGCTGTCCTTTCTGTGTGATGTAAGAAATAGTCAAGGGCATTTGTCATCCCAGGCATTTCTCTGGCTAGCCTGTTCCTCAGACCTGAACACCCACACAACATTCGAACCCTGCACTGTCTTTATGGGGCTAACACCTCTCTCTGCCACTGCAGGGATAGATGCAGTGGCCTCTCTAACTACCTGCCTTGCTTTTGTTTCCTAGTGAGAGATTTTCAAGTCAGCATTACAGCCAACAGCACATTTGCTGAAGGGAAACCCTTAGAACTGACGTGCCTGGTAGTGGGCAGTGGCCAGGACCCCCAGCTTCAGGGCGTTTGGTTCTTCAATGGTATTGAAATGGCCCACATTGATGCTGGCGGAGTTCTGCGTCTGAAGACAGACTACAAAAAGAGAGCAAGTCAAGGACAACTCCAGATTTCAAAATTAAGCCCCAAGGCTTTCTCTCTCAAGATCTTCGCCGCGGGGCCAGAGGATGAAGGCACCTACAGATGTGTGGTGGCAGAGATGGCGAGAGCTCAGAGGGGCTCCTGGCAGGAGCTCCAGAGAAAGCAGTCACCAGACAGTCCCGTGCACCTCAGGAAGCCAGCAGGTAGGTGAAGTCGGGACCAGACATGGTGGGGCTGCTTTCAGACCCTCTCCCTCTTTAGCACAGGATGCCTGGCGGACACAGTGGAGGTCTCCTGAAGAGTCAGGTGTCAGTCAGGTCACTTGGAGGGGAAGGAAAGGAAAGCACCCAAACTAGCCAAAGACCTGAGTCCTACTCTTGAGCCATTAAATGGGTCATGACCATGGATACACCACTTTATTTCTCTAAACCTTAGCTTCCTCAAATGTAAAATAATGACATACAATTAGATTGTCCTTAAGTCCTTTCTTGCTGTCTTAGATTCTTTGATTGTATTTGCCATTAGCCCTCATTTATATACATTGGGTTTTTCTTCAAGCAGAGAACACCTGTATGAATGAAGTCCTCTCTCTTCTTTAGCTGTGTGTGTGATGTGAGTAGGTTAAGAGGGAAAAGCTCCGTTTTGCCTTCTTCCTTGAGCATGGACACCCACACCACTCCCCCACACTCCTCTGACGTCTTTCAGGTGCCCTTTATCAACCATCTACTATCCTAACCTGACATAGGGACTGACACTAAGTCTTAATTCTGCATCGAAGCATGGCTCAGGGCATGGGATGAAGAGGGGCGTGGTAGTGGGCAGGCTCTATTCCCTGCACTTTGCTGTGATGGGGTGAGATGCCTGTCCAATGGGACCTAGTATCTGTTGGCGTGGGACTGGACAGGCCACTCAGCTGTTGTTTAGTTTATGAAAGCTGGGTGACCTTAAACATAGTTGAATAGCCAGAGCTTTTTGTGTGGAGAGAAAACAGACACGTACACAACTGATGCAGTGGTCTCTCAGCGTCTGCAGGCAGTTAGTTCCAGGGCCGCGTGGATACCACAACCCGTGGACGCTCAAGTCCCTTATATGAAATGGCACGGTATTTGCATATAACCTACGTACATCCTCCTGTCTACTTTAACTCTTCTCTAGATTACTTATAGTACCCGACACAATGTAAACGCCATGTAAGTAGTTGTTACACTGTATTGTTTAGGGAATAGTGACAAGGGAAAAAGTCCGTGTGTGCTCAGGACACATGCAGCTGTCTTAGGCCTAACTGCATAGTAGAGGCCAGCGGCGACATAACCTTGTGTAGGTGTAATATTGCCAACCCAGGGCTGGCTGAGTCTGCAGATGCAGAACCAGTGGGTGTGGAGGGTTGGCTGCGTGAGTCTCTGGGCTGAGCATTAATTCAAAGTCTAGAAAGATTAATTTGCCCAAAAGCAAAAACAAACTAAAAATAAAGATATCCGTGTTGTACTAGCTCCCTGGAGGCATCTCCGCAGATAGATAAGTTTCCCTTTCATGCTTTTCTTCATCTCCCCATTTGCTACAAGTGAAGACACAGAAGCCTTGGCCTGGAGTGCAAGCTGGGAAGTGCGTGGGTATTCGTTTTCACACCAAACATTCGGTCTAACTGTCTAGGAATCAGGGAAAACTGTGTGGGCGGTTTAGCTATTGACAGAGAACTAAATCTCTGCTCTGTGTATCTGTCTCGCTGCACACACCTGCGGCCTTTCGTAAACCCACCACGTGCTGTGTGTGCCCAAGGGACCTGAAGGTGTGCTTCATGGTGCACAGACCCCAAGCCTATTGGTAGGGTGCCATTATGGGTGGCAAATTGATTAAGGGTCCTGGGGAGCATTCAGTTTTGAAAGTCAAACCATCATTTGAAATATGAGCAGTTTTATCATCCTATGAACATTTTAAACATAAGGGAGGCTCACTGCCCCTGTGAACCTGCCCACACTTAGTACTCACCAAGAGGCAGTAATGAACTAAGAAAACTTCATTTTAAAAAATTGCTGTTATCCCTGTCTGGTGTGGCTCAGTGGATTGAGTGCTGGCCTGCAAACCAAAGGGTTGCTGGTTTGATTTCCAGTCTAGGGCACATGCCTGGGTTGCGGGCAGGGTCCCCAGTGGGGGCTGTGTGAGAGGCAACCACACATTGATGTTTCTCTCCCTCTCTTTTTCCCTCCCTTCCCCTCTCTAAAAATAAATAAATAAAAATCTTTTAAAAATAAAATAAAAATTAAAAAATTGATGTTAGTTGAAACTAATCATTATGGCTATATTAGAGTAGTGAAATTGTAACAATTTTCTCCCTAATTTCTAAACTTTAGTTATGAATCTATTTTTAACTTGAAAAAAATTAAGTATAATCATGCCTCTAATACCCCAAATTTGGAAATATATATATACACACATATTTATAGAATATACATACATATTCTACAAATATGTATGTATATGTAATATATTTGTAGACATTAAACTTCATTCTGCCTTGTAACTTATACACATATATAATTAAAACAGTAGAAGACTGAACTCCTGCCACAACAGGGAAGAACAATTTGCAAATTCAATTAGATCCTACTCAGATTTCCAACGCTGGTTCTATTTTCTTTTTCTCTTTTGGCTTTGAACTACCACTGTTTTCTCTAAGTGCCTCTTCTAACATGTAATGCTAATGCGAACAGCTAACCTTTACGGGCAGTTTCCCTTGACAGCCAGCCTCAGCCCTCTGCGTGTGCATTCACTTAGTTCTCTCAACACCGTGATAAGGGGGGTGCTGTTATTACCCCTATATTTGCAGGAAAGGAAATCGAGGCTCACAGAGATCAACCACGTTGCCCAAGATCCTTCTGACTCCAGGAACCTTGGCCTTAAGCGTGAGGCTGAGCCGCCTCCCACGCTCGAGCTTGAGGCATCTTTACATTGCCCACAAAGCACCCAGGACACGGCCTTGCAGAGGAAGTGTTTGTTGAATGAATGTCTGCCTTTCTACACAGCTTGAATTTCCCACCTGGGAAGCAAATTTACATTTATGGTTTAGATAAAAGAAGGATCTCCCTTCAAACTATATATATAGTTTGAAAGTTATTTATACGTATATGCACAAATGTATTTTCCCCCAAGTAATTGTTTTTAATGGTAGGACTGTGAACAGAAATCCTATTAACAATGCTCCTTCACTGTTGGAAACACGCGCTAATTAGGGAAGGATAAGTGGGGAGCAGAGAGCCATTTCGAACTGGGAAAGTCCGAATTCCAAAAAAGTAGAAATGTAAATCGACGCGGCTTCATTACGCTCAGGGTCGCACGCCCACCCTAATTAATCTGACACAGAATTGCCAGAGGTTTTCCCAACTACAGGTCCTTAAGGAAGAGATGATTTAACACATTGCTAAAAATAAGACACATTATAAATTGTTTCAGTATAAATAGGCTCTCCGGATATTCTTTCTACTGTACGGTTTCCCCTGTTCCAGCGTTTCTTTCACAAGTCTCTTGGCTGAGGTGCCACAGGAGTAAACAGCCTGATTGGATTTGTCACCAACCAGTCAGGTCCTAATTAATGAGAAATCATCGGGCTTTAGAAAATTTTTCATTTACTTGGAATAATTTGTTCTCCTAACCTGTAATCCACAGCAAGAAGTGTGGTCTTGTCTACCCAGAACGAGCAGCCAACTGTGTGGGAAGGAGAGGCACTAAAGCTTGTCTGCAAGGCAGACGGAGCTGAAAGTCTCCTGTTTGTGAACTGGTGGCACTTCCCATGGAACCAGACACAGCCAGAGTTCATAGCTGGCATGGATCAGACTGGCACTGTGCAACGGGGTGCCTCCTATGGGGAACCCAGTAACCACGGCCACACAAGGCTGGAGAAACTGGACTGGGCCACCTTCCAGCTGGAGATCCCCTCCACCAGCATCAGAGACAGCGGCACCTACGAGTGCCGAGTGTCTGAGAGGACCGGGGCCCAAGGCGGAGGTCTGAGCTGGGCTCAGAAGATGTCCATCACTGTAAAATCTCTAGGTAAGTGTCACACAAGTCCTTTTCTGAACTTACGTACCATCAGTACCTTCCTTCTGCAGTGGGGTGCAGTGGAATTTGGTGGTGTCTCATCCTGCATCCCCTAGTTATGGTACATGTACCCCGGGACACAGAGCATAGTCTCTGGATACCACATGTGTCAATCATCGCTGAAGTAAAACTCATCTTTATATAAAGATCATTGTTAGGGTGCAGCTTGTAAGTTGTCATTCAAGGTTAAAATGAAGAGATATACTGAGTGGAGCTGAGCCCCGTACACTCAGGCTTTTGACAGCGGCAGCCCTGGGACGAGTGTCTCAGGCACATGCAAAAGAATGTACTGAGCCCAGGATGGGGGAGGAGGGGCGAGGGAGGGAGCCGGAGGGGTAAGGGAAGGAAGGCGGCCAGCCACCGGGCCTGCGGAGCGCTCCACCCACTCAGTGGCAGCTGTCTAGGCAGCAGACTGGACAAACACTGCCTGTTTGTTGTCGCTGCTGAGAACGCTCTGAGAAGAGGGTCAGCTTAGGAAAACTGAGGTCAGAATTCAGGACAGACTGTACCGTGAATCCACTTCTACCCCCAAATACTTGATACTCCCAATGGCTGAATGACGGTTCAATGCCTAGTTTTCTAGGCAGTACCTTGCTTTGATTTGATCAACATCTTACAAATCACGTTTCACGTTTCTGCCCACAGCGTCAAGTTTACAAGTTAATTTGATGAGCCGTCAACCACAAGTGAAATTAACCAACACCTTGAACCTTTCCTGCATAGTGGGTGTTGGCTACTCTGACCTCCAGGTGCCACTCACGGTGACGTGGCAGTTTCAGCCAGCCGGGTCTCAAGTCTTCCACCAGCTTGTCCGAGTCACCCATCAAGGCGCTATCGAGTGGGGAGACTTCCCGTCCCAGTTCCAAAAGAAGATGAAGGTTTCACAGTCTTCATTTCATTCTCAACTGCTAATCTACGATGCCACCAAGGAAGAGGAGGGAGTGTACCAGTGTAAAGTGGATGTTTATGACAGAAATTCCCTACGCTTGGGTGGCCCAGCCCGGGCCTCTGCTGTGTCTTACCCACTGAGCATAGTCATCACTTTACCAGGTAATCGCCACTCAAAATTAATCCTGCTTTAAAAAAATACATCACTCCCATTTTGGGTAAGTTACAAAAATGAAGCGTGAAATACCTTCTCCTTGTGTTTGTACTGCAGAAGTCAGCACCATCTACCCGTGTAAGTGATACCCAGGCTAACAGTAAGTTGCCATGCAGAATGACCATACTGGTTGTTAAAACATTAAAATAGTTCCACGCCAACTAATAAAACTGTTACTCCATGCCCCTTCCCCATCTTCCCACAAGCCCCGCCAGCCAGCAGTGCAAGGGTACCACCTGGAACAGTGGGCCCCCCTGGGGCTGGCTCCAGGGGGAGGCATTCTTTCAGACCGGCCACTGCTCGTGCTTACCAGTGGTGACACGTCTGGGCTGTCTCCGCTAGTGCTATGGATAATGTCGGTTTCACTATGTCTACCCACTCATATTAATGTGTTACTGTGTAAGAGAGAATATATGGGTATAGGAAATGCAGTGTGCCTTGCCGATTGGTAGTAGAGCGTAGAGGTTAGAAGTAAGACAGCCTGGGCAGTTTTGCTGAGTCAAATATCTTCTTTCAAGACTTTCGTTGTCTGAGGCCAGAATGTTCAAGAGCCTTTGAAGTCATTTATAATAGATCTGACAAGGAGCACGGCTTTGGAGAAGTCCCTTAATCTGTCCGAGCCTAGCTGCCTCACCTATAAACTGCTAGTGTGCAGTCTAAAGGTGGTGACATCCCCAGCGTGCCCAGCACAGTGCCTGCCACGCCAAGCAGATGCTCTCGTGTGGTGGCTGTCATCATTCTGTCTGCTGCTGAGCAATGTTTTCGTAACAGTAATGATCCCCTTATTGATGAACTAGTGCCTGAGTGGACTTGTCCTTTCTTTGGACTTTGAAATTGTTTGGCCCAATCTTTTCTTCTGGAAACTTCTTTTTTCCTTGACCTCATGATACAAGACTTTCTTGGTTTCCGCCCTAGTGCTCTGACTGCTCTTTCTCTTTGTGTTGTGCAGAATTCTCCTCCTCCATTGATTCATTCCTTTTAGTTTCATCCTCAGCTTCCTCTCATCTTAGTCTACACATCTACTGAAGTGGGCTTCTTCCTACCCGTGGGCCCACCCTATGTACTGACAACTCCCAAACCCACTATCCTGAAAGACTCTTCTGATCTCCAGACACACCTATGAAGCTGCCTCCAAGATACGTTTACACTCAATATGTCAACACATGAATGTGCCATTATGATCCCTCCAAAGCTACTCCTTATGTTGTTCTCTATGTCCCCACCCTCCAGCAGTGACCCAAGTGGGAAACCTGCGTCATCGGCAACTCTCTCCTGTCCACCTCATATCCAAACTCCCCTAGCACAACCTGCGAAGTCTTTTATAATTTGGTACATTTATGTCTTTCCAGCACCATCTCCTTCCACGTTCCATCTTGAATTTGAACTCCAGCCACACTGAATTACTTGCAGTTCCTCAGATACTCGGTGTTCTCTCTCACTTTCAAAGTCTTTGTTCAAGTTGCTTCTTTTGTGTGGAATTTCTTCAACCCTTCTTTAACAGACCAATTGCTATTAACCCTTAAGACTTAGCTTAGAGATATCTCCTCCAGGAAGCCTTCCTCATTCCCCCCATATTTGGTTTAGGTGGTCCTGGTATGTGTTTTGATAGTCACTTCTGCCTACCTCTGTCCCACCTGGATGACACAATCCTGTCATCTCTGAGCCTTTGTCCCTGTACTTAGTCTGTTCTTCTAGACTGTGAACCCAAAGAGGGGAGGTATCCACAGAGCCTGGAATAGTCTAGCACGTAACATTGTATGTGCTTAATAAATGCTTACTGAAGGAAGGTCAACATCGATAAGCAGTTATAAAGGTGGAATCAACGATGTCAACAAGAAGTTGAAATAAGCTTTGGAAGCCGTGCTTTGTCATTTATCTTTCTGACAAAGCAGAGAAGCTTTGGGGTTAAAGGAGAGTTGACTCCATTTGGATACAGTATTCCCAGAGTTGAGTGGCTGCAAAGAGACATATGATTTTTTTTGGTCACTCAGTGGGTTTAGTTTTTGAGACAGACAAGTTTAATAGCCCACATACAACTTGCTCTTGTTCACCCATGTTTAAAGGCACATACAACTAGACTGGCAAGCTGACAAGCCAGGAGTACTCTGGTTAGAGAACACATGGGCAAAGAACTTTCTCTCCATCCGAGTTATAAAATGCCACAGAAGAGAAGGTGTCTGTGCTTAAGTGGTTCAAAGGCGGGACGAGCAGTCGGAGGGGCTGCTGGAGCAGGAATTCACACTTCTGCTGGATGTGGGAGGTATTGCTCTACTTGACCTCTCGTGACCGTTCTGCCTGGAAATTCTGTCTTCTCACAAAAGTACCTGTTTCCACTCTTTTAATGTAGAGAGCAAGCTAAAAGTGAACTCAAGCAGTCAAGTCCTAGAGCTCTCCATCAACTCCAACACTGCCATAGAATGTAGGATCTTGTCCCAGACCCCTGGAAACCTGCCGTTAGCTGTCATTTGGTACTTCTCTTCCATTTCCCCTAACGCATCCTGGCTGATGATCCTGCAAATGGACCAAACCAATGTTGTAAAATATGGAGATGAATTTCACAGCCCACGGAGAAGACAAAAATTCCACACCGAGAAGGTTTCTCAAGACGTGTTTCAGCTGCACATTCTGAACGTGGAAGACAGCGATCAGGGCAGATACCGCTGTGGGGTGCGGGAGTGGCTCCTGTCTGCGAACGGCGTGGGGCACAGGCTTGGAGAAGAGGCGTCCGGTCTGACGGAACTGAAACTCAGGCCCACAGGTAAAGCGCTCGCGTCTTTCTGCAGGACTGCCATCCTCTCTTGGGCAGCTGTTCTCTAGAGTGATTACGTGAAGGTAAAAATGTGACCTGGAGTCCTAGGATTAGTGTCCCCTTCACAACGACTGTAGGACCTGGAGGCCCACCAGAGGTAGGGGTGGGTCACTTAAGGTGAATCAGTCTGAGGTTTCAAGCAGCTGGGAGGGGAACGAGATTCCTTTGCTTGTTTGCTGATCAGCCTGGCAGCCGGGTCCACGCAGGCACCCAGGGTACCGTATCTTCAGATCTCCATAACAAGCTGTGTCATTCCGGTGGGGCTCTATTGTAATTTGGCAGAGAAAGAGTAATACGAAGCGTATTTCTCCCACTGTGAACAGAAACTGTACAACTCAACAGGGATGTGTGCAGAAATTGCTTTTCAACATTTGGCTGCCTAAACAGAAGGCAAATAAGAGTAGTTAACCATTGGAATGGCTTACTGAGGGAATCTCCTCTTCCTCAGGAGACCTTTAAAAATATAATAGACCTTCCACCCTCTTGCATTGGTCTAGGTGTGCTGCGGTCTAAGAGTGGGCAGGGTTAAGTAGATCTCTCAGCCTTAGGTCACCTCCACTGTTAATTAAAATTAGATGAATGTTGCCCTGGCTGGCGTGGCTCAGTGGATTGAGTGCTGGCCTGTGAAACAAAGGGTTGCCAGTTCGATTCCCAGTCAGGGCACATGCCTGGGTTGTGGGCCAGGTCCCCAGTAGGGAGAATGTAAGAGGCAACCACCCATTGATGTTACTCTCCCTCTCTTTCTCTCTAAAAATAAATAAGTAAAATCTTTAGAAAAACTTTAGATGAATGTCATGGCTAAGGTTCGGGAACTAGAAGAGATCCAACAAACAGCACAATGCAAATAAGTTCATCTAGTTTGACACTTATTCTATTTTCAACCTAACATCAAAAACAAGATTATAATGAGCATTGCCGCGTGGCAGGCCATCGGGAATACACAGATACAAGGCACAGCTCTTGCCTGAAGGAGCTCACAGTCTGTTGGGCAGCAGGGATCCCCTCGGGTTCCCCTTCTCTGTGTTCTTCAGACCCCTCTTCCTCTCCCTGCTAAATGTGGGTGTTCCTCGGGGGCAGATCCTGGGCCCAATTTTCTTCTTATTCTCTGCTTCTTTGGAACTTCTCAAACGCTGCCTTGATTTCAGCTACCACCTTCAATGAAATGGCCTCAGGTCTTTATTCTCACCCCCTACTCCAACTGCCCATTGGGCGTTCCTGCTCGGATGCCCGGGTGTCCCTCGTACTCAGTGTGTCCCAAATTGCATCGGGCCTGTCTGCCGTCCCACGAGACGCGGCACACGTCTGCATTCTCCATCTGTGGGGCTGGCATTCCTTCCTCCCAGCTGTCGAAGCCAAATCGTGACAGTATATGCACGCCCCTTTAAGGAGGCAGCCACTTCTGAGCTCAAGCCAGAGCTTCCCCTTCAAAGTTATGGGCTCAGTGTTATCCAGCCTTTTAGTATCTCAAGAAATGCCTAAAACATGGTGGGTTTTTTTTTTTTTTTTTTTTTTGTGACATTGTTTATTTTGAGAATGTTCACAACAAATTCAAATTCTTTTAAAATCCTGAGATGTCAAACAAAATGTATTCGGATGTGGCTGCTGGAGGTGGCCCGCGGTAGGGAGTGAGTTAAGGAAGAGGCCCCAGGGTCGGACACTGAGAAGTACCGGTGAGAACTGTAGGAGGGCTCTTTCCTCTGAAATCAAAAGAGGAGAAGACTTCAAGAGAAAACAACTTCAGTGACCAAAAAACCACAGAGAGGACAGAAACGAGTGGAGGGTTTCTCGGGCCAGGAAATCGGGCCCTTACTGTGGACCTTGGCCAGAGTGTGGTAGTGGGATTGGAAGGTCGATTGCAGCAACATAGAGAGAAATGTGGGGGCAGGAAGCAGGTAAATAGTAGTTTATCATGTAAGTTGATGTTTCACATGCTTTGCCATCAAGGGAAGGAGAGAGTAAAGATGGTGACTGAAAAAAATCCAGGATCAAAGTTGTTCTTCTAACGATAGATTATCGATGTGTTTGTAGTAGAGCTGGAGATTCAGTGCACACTGTAATTTCTTTACTTTGTTTGTAACTACTCTGGCTTCCATTCCAAGTCCTCACCTGCTGGATAGCAGAGAAAAAAATTTTAAAGTAAATGTCAAAATCTGTTTAAAACTTAGTCTAATCCAATAATTTAAATGGTCTCCTTGAGTGGGAGTCTAACACTTGCATGAAAATGTTCAGTCTCACGGATGGCCTCCTCTTTCCCTGTGTCCACACCTGAGATGATATCCAGGTAATTTTCTCTGAGAATAAGGGGTATGGTAGGATACGTGACTTGAGGGAGGGGTAGGGGGCTGGACATTCTGGGAAGCAGAAGAGAGAGGTGGCCAGGGAGAGGTGAAAGAGGCAGGCAGAGCACCCACCGAGCTGGGTAGCTTTCAGTGGCAGGTCCAGAGACAAGAGGTAGGGCTAAAGGACAGAAATGGCTGGTTTGCTTCACAGCTGAAAATATTCTAGCAAATATGAAGAAGGACAGGGGTCAAAGAGAAGTGTTAAAGATGAAGGACCTGATATCTAAAGATTATAAGATGGCATCTCCTCACTGAGAACTAGGTTTTCCAGAGGAGGTGTCCAGTCTAGAAGCCTGGGTTTTCCTCTGACTCAATGCCATTTTACTTTCCAGGAAGTAAGGTCCGTGTCTCCAAAGTGTACTGGACAGAAAATGCAACCGAGCACGCAGAGGTGGCCATCCACTGCAGCCTGGAGAGCTCCGGCGACTCAGCCTCCCTGTTCTCCGTGATGTGGTACCGGACCAGAGAACATTCTGGAAGCACGCTGCTGGTGCACCTGCAGCACGACGGCTTGCTGGAGTATGGCGAAGAGGGGCTCAGGCGGCACCTGTGGTGTTACCGTTCATCCCCTACAGACTTTGTCCTGAAGTTTCATCGGGTGGAGGTAGAGGATGCAGGCACGTACTGGTGCAGGGTGGCAGAGTGGCAGCTCCTTGGCACCCCCAGCAAGTGGGTCACCCACGCATCGGCTGAGTCGCGGCATGTGGTGCTCACAGTGCTGCCTTCAGGTAACCGGGAGTCGACCTGCCCTGGCTCATGGCCAGGAGAATCTTTGTCTCCCCTCTTATGCTTCCCCTCCCAGCTATGGTTTGCTCCTTCTTCAGGCTGAAACCAAGTTCAGACTCCCTAACAGAATGACTTTGCCTTTTCTCTCAATGGTAACTTATTTGGACAGATGAGGTCTGGATGAGGCTTTAGCAGACATTGAAATGTCAGAGGACTCCGCCTCCAGTTCCAAACGCAAAAAGCCCTCCACGTTGTATCCCTTTAAATAACCGAAGAGTGTCTGAAGCAGACAGCCTTGGCTCTTGGCTGATCTTGAATCTCAGAGTGCTGACGTGCAGTGGCAGTAGGAATGAGAGAGGGACATGGGGACTTTACGTTTGACCTCCTCGAACCAGCATCAGCTACATCTCAATGCTCCCTGAGTCAAAATCAAACCAAAACAAACAGGAAAAACCTTTCTCAGTGAATGAGGGCCAGGCTTCTTATCTCTCCGTGTGGACAGCCAGCCCCTGCACTTTCAAAGTGTTGCTCGTTTGGCGCGCCTGTCCCAGCTGCGCCTCGAAAGGCATCAGAGGAGGAAGTGCGCCTGATAGAACCTGTTAACAGGACACCACTGGCCAAAGGGCGACCTTTCTCTGTGTGGGAAGGTCGCCTGCTCAGCTGAGCACACAGATGCAAGAGGGATGCGGAATGAGATTTTGGAGGAGAAGAGGGCACCCTTCCAGCCAGAGCAGTGCCAAGCATATCATAGGCATTTATTAAGCATTTGTTAATGAAAGCAAAAATGTCTCCAGCCAGACCAGTAAATCTTCCCTGGCGATCGATGAGCTGGCACAGGTTGCAGCCAGCTCATTCCCCGAGCCACTTCTGCCTGGTGGGGTTTAAGGAGAAGGTAAGAGGTGAGCGAGGAGCGAAACTTACAGCAGGAAAGGGTCACCCAAGAGGCGGTGGTGTGGTCCTGGTTCCCTCCACCAGAGAGGGCACAGAGGATTGGAAAAGATAGCATTCCTAGGACAGCAGCTAGCTCTGGTGACATTCCCTAGGGGGGAGTGAGGGCTGTGGAGAACATCTGGAAGCTTCCAGCTATCCCAGCAAGGCTTCCAGAGTAGAAGTCAAAGTTATCTGGTTTGTTCTCTGGGGGTGCCATCATCCTCTTCCCCCGTCCATTCTTCCGTGAATTTTCCTCCCAGGTCTCCAAGCAGAATTCCCCTTCCAATCAGCTTTTCTTCTATCCGAGGAATTATGGGGAGTCCTCTACCTCCTAGCCCAGTCCCTGTATCTTTTCCCACCGGAATTCCTGGGCTCTGCAGAACCAGCACTCTTTGCAGTAGAACAAATAGATAATAACTCTAAAAAGTATATATTCTGTAATTATAAAGCACATCTCTTTGTGGAACCCTTATAAAAGCAAGTGGGAGGGTTTAAACAGATGGACCCAGGAAAGAAACTGGATTCTCCACGACTGAAGAAGTTCGAAAGCCTGGGTCATGGTTTTCCTTGCAAGTGCAGTTAGAGGTTCCCCGGCCCATCTTTGTAGCCCAGCGTCTTGCTCCCCGTGCTTGATGGCTCTGTCTGGGAGTAGGGGCGGGCAGTCTGGGGAGAAGGAAAAGGTCAGGGTGAGGGATCACGCGAACCTAGGCTCCAATCACAGCTCTACCACCTACCTACTAGCTATGAAATCAAAGCATCTAGCACAATCCCTGGATATTGTAAGTGCTCAAAACATATGCTAAGTCTTTTCCTCCTGTACCTCCAAACACGCCACACACACAGAGAGAAGTGCCCGCGCGTATGGGTATGTCCATTTATGTAACAAAATATGGTAATTTGTTCAATAAAGAAGTACCTCAGGTTCTGAGGACGTGAAAACATGTACCGCAGAGTCTGTCCCCACAGAGCTCAGAGTCTGGTGGGGGAAGTGAAGTCCAGCCTGCTAAGTGCCATGAAAGAAATAGTCGCAGGATGCTACGACAGAAGCAGAGGCAGGGCTGGGGGAAGGACTGGGCGAGGAGGGATCTGGGAAGGTTCCCCAGACTATGGAGCCTGTAGAAAACGAAGAAACGCATTTTACAAAAAGGAAAGGGTATGCAAGGTGATCATAGAAACTGCGGTAGGATGGCAAGAGGTGAGGTTAGCGAGGTGGGGGGTACCGATCTCAGACGGGTCTTGTGTATGAAACTGAAGACTGCGCACTTTATCAGAGAGGTTACCGAGTGCCGTTGAACACCTTCAAGCAGGCGAGTGACATCCTCAGACTTGCTCTTTAGAAAGCTCCCCTCTAGGAGCAGTGTGGACAGTCAGTTGGAAGGGAGGCAGACACAGAGCAGGTAAATCCATTTTGAAGTGATTGTAGAATACAGGTGAGACGAGATGAAGGCCTGAATTAAGGCACTGCCTGTGAGGGCTGAGAGGAGGACAGGCATTCGGGATTAGGAGACGTACCCTTAAAGATTTAAGAGACTGATTAGATGCATGTGGCAGGGATGGGGGGCGTGAGTAAGCAGAAGGGGAGACTTAAGGGTGAACGTCAAGTTTCTGGCAAAGGTAGACAGTGGAACATTCATGAAACAAGAGAAAAGTCTGAAGGGGAAGATCAGTTCAAGTTTGAATAAGTTAGGCTGGACTTGAGTTTGGAGGACCTGTGAGTTACCCAGGGAGACCTCTCCAGTAGACATCAGAACTTCTAAGTGATACCTTTGCCAGGGCTGTAGATTCAAAGTCATCAGCTTATAGCCAATAATGATGCCCAGAGATGGACCTCTGAGGTACCCCACCACTTATTGATCAGGGAAATGCAGAAGAGGGGCCTGTGAAGGAGGATGGGGGAGGAGATGAGAGGTAAGAGGAGAACCAAAGTTTCGTGACAGCACAGAAGCCAAAGGCAGGGAGCGGGTCAAGAGGGAGGGAGAGCCAACGGACCGCAACTATTGCAAAGAGGTCAATGAAAATAGGAATGGAGCAATAGCCACTGGATTTGGCAATACAGAGAAATAGCAGAAAAGCAGACAGAGAAGTCAGGCTGCATGAGAAAGTGGGCACAGCACATACAGGTTATGCTTGCAAGACTCTTGATGATGTAAAAGGGAAATAGGAACCACGTAACGAATGGCAAGAGGTGTCAGTGAAGTTCGCTTTGTTCTGTTTTGGTCTGGAGACCGTGGGAACTTGAGCACGTGCACATTCTAGAGCGGAAGAGCCCACGGAGAGAAGAGGAGGAGGACAGAACAGACACAAGTGACAGGCCGGGCGTCCCACATGAACACATGCCACCCCTCTACTGGAGTGCCCCTCAGGGCCGTCTTTCCCTGCCCGACATGTGCTAATCCTTTCCCTACCAACTTAACTGTCACTCTCTGAGTTGCCCTGCCTTACTGTCTTAGTCACCACCCCTGTTTAACGTCCGTCAGTGCCATAGATGCTGAGAAGGCAGAGGCTCTGAGGTTCTCGTCCCCAGGATTAGCACAGTGTCTGGAACATAGATGCTCAGACACCCTCTGGGTCACAGTGTGACTGCGCTCCTGATAAGGACCAGCTCTGTGCACTAATAAAGGGCAGATCAAATACAATGTACTACCAATTCTCACTTCTCAGATGGTCTTCCACCACCCCTACTTGGCCTCTCCACATTGCGTTAGTTTGGGACTACGTAACAAGACTGCGAAGCACATGGTTTAAGTGAAGGTAGAGAAGTTAAGAGGCAGGTCCCTGGGGGAATAGACCTTGCATGTTCTTCTCCGTCTTACTTCCTTAGCTATGGCTAAGCCAAGGCAGGGGCTCCAGCCACCTGAGTCTTTTAACCTCACCCTCCGACCCCAGACATAAATGTCTTCTTCTAGAAAATTCTCTGTGATTGACAGGCAAGGCTATAGGACTTTGGGGGCAGGGGCTGGATTATTTGGAGTAGTATGGCATTTGTTACAATTTCCCAGCTTTTGTTTGGATAAGGATATACTTGAAAAGTAGATCCTCAAAGGAGATATGTGCCCCTACCACACTGAAGGTTCTGGAGAGACCATGCCATTTCTCCACGCTCCCCCAGGGCCCCCAGGAAGGCCTGACATGGAGCGCTCAGCAAATGCCTGCCGAGAGAATGAGAAAGCCAGCCTTATGTTGGGTCGAAACAGGATGCTGTCAGGGGTTCACTTATTTGAGGTTAAAGTATCAGCTTACCTAACCCTGCTTTTATTTTTTGGCAAGAGTCAACTCTCCCACAGGGCCAAAGTCAGTTGCCCAATTTTGGTTGGGGTGGAGGAAGAGCTGGCAGCCCCCTGACTGTCCTGTGCCTTTCTTCTTCCGAGGCAACATCGGAAAGGAATGTTCCTCGTGATGCGTTCGGCTGTGCGTGGCAGCATGCTCTAGACTAAACCTCGGGGTGGAGTGTTCTCATTGCACTTTCTGCTCAGTCTTGCAGGCTGTGCACTTTGAGCCTTGGGCACTTCCTCGGATTAATTCAGAATGCCAAACCTTAATGGTTTTGAATGTACTAATTCCAATCCAGATACGGCTGAGAGGCAGAGGGTGGGGAGGGTGGTCGTGGGGTCCACAGCAAACGCTGTCCTCCCAGGAGAGGCCATTGAGAGGCGGTGGAGCCGATGGTTGCTGGCTGTGGGCCTGTTAGGCACCATGAGGAGTGCATGTCGTCCTCTGAGGGCAGACCGCTCAGAGGAGGAGAGGAAGGAGAGAGGGAGAGGCTGCACATGAATGGGCAGCCTCCTCCCCATTAAGATAGTCAAGCCCCCTGGCAGTCCCTTCCACTGAAGGTTAGTGTCCCAGTGGCAGGAAAGTAAGTACCAGAGTTCTTCTCACCTTCTATGTGCCAGTCCCATCTCCCCGTCATCACACCTGCATCCTAGCAACAGTGATACGTGGGTTCCGTGGACCCCCACCTCCCAGTTCTCTGCCTCCTGTGACTAGAAAAAGGAAGCCAGAGTCTCCTAAGGACAGAATGTCCCCCAGTTCTGGGGACAGAGGGCTCAGAGATTTAAGAAAGAGGCTTGGCCTGTGGAAGAACACGACCCAGCCTGTGGCCCCTGAGAGGAGCCAGCAGGCTCAGCCCTGTTTTCTCTCTGGTCTCTCAGGGGAAAGTTGCCTGTGATTTTCCTGGCTTTCTCAGTAGCATTCTAGCTAAGATTTATTGTTTGCTGACTCAACAAATGCGCTAGGCACTATATTAAATGCTTTATTATGCATTATCTCATCGTGGCTCTAGAAATTATTATCCCTGCTTGATTGGTGAGGAAACTAATGATTAGAGTGGTTAAGCAACTTGTCCAATGTCAGACATGGTAAGTGGAAGAGGCAGGATTTGAACTCAGCTCTCCAGGATGGAGGAGATACTCAATAACTAGTCTGCACATGAATAGTGTAAAGTACCAAGGCCAGCACCCTTAGCCTCTTGTCTTTCCATTCTCTGTCAGCATCTCTGTCCATACCTCCTTCTTCACCACGTGCCCTCAGATGTATTCAGATAAGACGTGGGGGAATTACTGTAGGCAAGCAGGGCCTTAGAGGGGTTAGGTAGGATGTAGAGAAGGGATAATAAAGGACTCAAAGTCTAGCTTTTCCACTGCCCACCCTTTCAAAAATCAAACACCCAACTTAAGATGGAGCATATAAATGAGACCAGAGGAAATCCAGGCGACAAAGCCCCGCAGCTCCTTGCCAGCCCCTTCGGAGCTGCCGTGTTCAGTGATGACTTCGCTCTGTGCAGAAGATGGCGGCCGCGCGCCTGGGTTCCCGGGTGTGGAAATCACTCTCTCGACCAGTTCATCTGTCAGTCTCCACAGATGGCCACGGACAAAGTGTTGCACGAGATAAAAAGATGCATGAGACTCAGGCCTGTCCCCCAGGAGTTCCCAATGCAGGAGCTGGACCAGCGTCTAGTCACTTGAGTCCCAACAAAGACATTCTTCAGGGCGCAAAATGCATCGGCAGTGCCAAAAATGGAATCCTTGTACCACGCGGCCAATCACGATGACCTTGGAACCTGTTGCTTTCATCTCAAAGAGTCTATCGTCCCACGAATCCTTTGGCTTAACCTCTGAAAAAGAAATTGCTTATGCTCTGACAATTTTCCAATGAAAGCACAGCTACTGTTAGCCTCACATTTTCAGAACAGCCCCATTTGGAATATCCTGTCATAAGTGAATGTAGTTGGAAGGCTACATTTTGTAGATGGTGTCTCGCGAAGCATGTGTCTTCCTGCATCAAGAGACTGTAAGACTGGCCTTTTACTAGTAACTCAAGGGTCCGTGTCCTGGAGCCTGTGTGGATGTGGTCCTCTCATCTGTGTCCCCGCTGTGTGGCCGGGACCCACATTGAGGCTACATGTGTGTGTTCCACGTGTCTGGTGCTGACAACACTTCCCCAGGGACCGCAGCTGCGGATGGGGCATCTTTAGCCAGCCTTTATAGAGTAACTTCTGCCCCATTCAATCCAATCTCATCCAGATCAGCCAAAGTGACCAAGCACGTGTGCTAGGCACTGCAGGGGCCATGGAAACAAATGGCACCACCAGACACACTCACGTACCTATGACGGAACAACAGAGAGGGCTAGGCGGGGCCTGGAAGAGGTCTGCGCAGATTGGGGTGTGAGGGGATAGAAGAGAACTGTATCCGAGGTGAGGTAGGACCTCTGGGGGAGGAAGTGTGCTCCGGGCTGGGCCAGGGATCCCAGAGGACCCAGAGGATTAGGGTGCAGAGAGCGTGCCGGCAGGGGGTGGCAGGGAGAACAGCATGGACATGGGGCTGAGTGGAGGGCGTCTGGAGAGTGGGGGACAAATTTGGAGTCAGGAAGGGATGGTGGGTCTCACTGTAGGTGCTATTTTATGAGGACCATGCATATGAGAGAGAGAGGGAGAGGGAGAGAGAGAGAGAGAGAGATTGAGAGAGACTGATTAGGACATAACAGCAGTGGGAATAACTCAGTTAAAATTTCAGGCCTGGCAGCAGAGTTGATGAGGGTTGAATTATAGATACCTTTTCTGCGGAAAGAAGATTAAAGGAGAGGTTTTCTTTTTTGTTTTGTTTTTCTTTCTGGCTGTTAGTTTTAAGTAGGTCATTGGAGCCTCCAGTGATTGGAAATGGCTGGGCCAGGCAGGGTAGGCTGGAAGAGCCCTCAGCTCCCCACACTCTCTCCTTTGCTCCTCATGGGTGATTTAAGGGGCCGGTTCTATTAGGGCCCCTTATTTTTACGTGTATTTGCCTGTAACAATGAATCCTAGAAGTGTTTATAATTGAATTGGTACAAATAAATCAAAGACTGATTATTCTCTTTTTTCTTTCTTTCTTTTTGTCTGGTAGAGCCCACGTTTCCTTCCAGGATCTGCTCTTCAACATCTTTCATCTATTTTTTATTTTTCTGCCCCTTTGTTCTGTTCATTCTTCTGCTCATTTGTGCCCTCTGCCTATACTGGAAGGCCAGGAGGTTGTCAGCACTGAGACTAGCCTCCCAGAAAGAAAAGGCCCTCTGGGTGAACTTGAACGGGGCTGGAGACGGTCCCACCAACAGGTGGGAGGAGGAAGAGGAAGACCACTGAATCCGAGAGGCGCCCGCAGCCCTGGGGGAAGAGTGTGGACTTTGCAATCGGACTGATCAGACCAGGATGTGAATGGATCCTGGTTCTGCCCTTCTCTTGTCTGTGGCCTTGGGTAAGTTACCCAGGAATCTGAGGAGACGTTTATTGAGCGTGTATGTGGCGCTGTTAGGTGTTTCTCTGTGTGTGACCTCATCTCCCCCTTGTGTGCCCCTCCCCCAGGAGCTAGATGGCATCTCACTCAGATTTCATTCACCGCACCTCAAGGAGGCTCAGACTCCCCATCAGTGGGGAGAGAAGTCCCGCCCTCACAGCATCTGGGCTTAGATCCTAAGGCCAAGCCCACTGCGGGGTGGGGAGGGCTGTCTCAGCTCTCCTCCTGTCTTAGTCACTGATTCCCTGGAAAATACCCTGAGCTCCCCTCACCCTGGCTCTGGAAACAGTCTGCCTCCAGTGAAGAGGTGTAGGAGGGGGCCCGATGTAGCAAGGTGGAAGGAATTGGGAATATGCCCTTCTTTCCTGTTACATCTGCCTCCCACCGCAATGCGACTTCCTTCCTTCAAGGCAGAAGTCCCATTTTCCTTCCGTCCCATCTATAAGAGCCACGCAAGAGCTCTGCGTAGTAGGTGCTTAATCGATGTAGGTTTTTTTGATTAAATAATAAAGCATTTTGTAGCCTGAGTTTTTTTTTTTTTCTTTTCTCTGTAAGACTAATTCATTGCTGAGGAAGACTTTTTTTAATCCGGCAGCAGTGCTCCAGTCAGCCCCCCAAGGCTCGTACCTTCCCTCCCTCCCCACACCAAAGGGCCTGCCTGGCTCCCGGTTCTTAGCCAGTGCCTTGTTTTCTCAGACCGGACAGCTCTCCGATGCCTGGTGGCTATTTGGGGGAGGAGGGGTCCACAGAGCCACGTCCCCACCCACTGCAGTGGGCTAGGGGTTCAGGGGGGACAGTGGGTCAAGTCTGGCTCCTCAGGATCCCCTATTCTCAGCCAGGCAAAGTCAAGAGGATGGTGGTGGGGTTGGGGTTCATGGCTTAAGGCTTTCAACACTGCCCCCCAGGAGGAGACAACTGTCCCCACTGGACCTGAGGTCCCTGACCTTTGTTTCAAAAGCTGCTCTGGCCGCATTGTAGGCAGAATGGAAAATCAGTCAGTGTCACCTGACAGACTTGAGAAAACACATCTGTTTATCATCTGTGTGTCCAACAGCATTGCTTTCACACTCGGTAATTTGCATTTCCAAGGAGAGCGATTTATTTTTAATTATTGTATCAGGCACAGACGTCCTCTCCAAACATAATTAGTTTTTTTGCAAGGGAATTATCAGTGGCTGTGAGAACTCCCACTGTGGGCCCACTGGTTCCTTACACTCGTCTCCCTTTATGGCCTCTTTTGAAATACTCCAAATGCTTCCTTAAACACATCAACACACTTGTTTTTCTCAGGCAAGGAAGCATAGTTTTCAAGAACAAAGCTGAAGTTAAGACTTCTTAGAAAATATGATTGATGTTTCCCCCTCCAGTTTTGCCAGAAACCTATATTGTCACTGGGAGACTGAAGGGAAAGAACAGAACTGAGCCCATCAGAGAGTCAGAGTGGATTTGGGTGCCCCCCCTCCCTCTACTGCCTCTCTCCTCACCTGGACGCCGCCTTTCCATGCTCAGCTCACACACACCAGTTTTTCACGCTCGAATGCAGCACAGAGGTTGCCAGAGCAGACACTCGAATGTCTAGCTGTGCCCCCCCCCCCACCCCCAGCAGGGTCTGGGAATGACTGTTTCCCAGTGAGCCTGCTGTGTCCAGCCTGGGACGGGTGCAAGGGACCCAGTGGTAACCCGAGCAGACACAGCCCCGCTGCCCTTGCTGATCACTTGCCTGGCCTGGACACTCGGCTTTCGTTAATGGGATCTGGCACACGTTAGAATTTCAAAGAAGCCAATTGGCACTGTTCGGCTCATTGTGAGTTTTCAGGTAACTAAAACCCCAGTCTTGTTTTTTTCCTTTTCGAACATCTAGAATAAAATTTGTTTTCACAGTAGACATTTTATATGAAACCTGCATTCAGTCCAGTTATGTACTTGTTCATTTTAGTTCTTAAAACTTACTGGAGAACTTCACTTTTCCTCATTGATTTCAACCTTGCCTTTCTGTGTCACCACCTGGCTTTACCTGACTTTCTTGTGTTATAAATTCTCCTTGGCAACAGGTCAAACCTCTGTGTTAGGAGTTGGCTGTCTCTGGCCCATGGGCAAAATACAGCCCAGCACCTGTATTTTAAAATATAATTTGTTGGAATCCAGCCCTTTCCATTTACCTATGTATTTTCTGCAGCCGGTGTTCTGACAAGATGGCAGAGTCGAGCAGTTGCCATGGAGACAGTATGACCCTCAAAGCCTGAAATATTTGCTATCTGGCTCTTTAAGGAAAATGTTTGCCAACCCTGCTCTCTTAAAGTAGCTAGTGTTCTATCTGTCTTCTGAGTGTATTATGTTCCTGGGAAACTTGGTTTGACTTATTGCATCTGTAGTGGTTATATATCTGAATTAATTTAATGAATAATCTCAGGCTCTCCATATTGGTGTCTAGCCCAGCGGTTCTAAAGGTTGGATTCTCTCTACCACACTCCTACCAGAGACGGAAACTCCACATCATCCTGTTGAGTCCTCACTCTGTGAGACGAGATGACACAGAGATGACTAAGGCATGAACAGGCTTCTTTCATTATCTTTAGTCGACCGAGACATTTATGGGAACAACTGATTTATGGCAGCAGATAAGCACAGTGGTAGAAAGTCACGCGCCACAGTAATTCCTTACAATTGTACAGGAAGTGTTCATCATCTCAGAGGTTCATGGCCTCCCATGCAAAAGGGATTGTTGTCCCCATCCTGCAGGTAAGACATTGAAGTTCAGAGCGGTCGGGGTTTATCTAGGATCACCCTGCATGCGCAGAAGAGTAGTTCAGATTGAGGTTAGCTGACAAGTCTTGGACTCTTTCCATAATAAATGCTCTGCTCAAGTCCATTGCGACGGGGAAAGTCTGGTGATAATCATATCCACCTCACATGGTTTTTATGAGGATCTAATTAGATGCTTACATGGAAATAAGTTTTAAACCACTTCAAGTCATAAATGAATTGTTGGCATAACCCACGTTTTTCCAGGCCTTACCTGTCTGTGCACATAAATAAAATTACATCAGCAATAATAATCCAAAATCTGTAGACTTTTGCCCCCCGGCTGCTTACACGGAGTCCTGGCTATGTAGAAAGTGTTCTTCGAGGATTTCAGGGGGTTCCCTAGGATTGTGGGAGTTCAGACGAGTGCACCAACAAGCCCACTTGCAGGTCGTCTGCTGTGGCTCTGTTCAGCTCCATGGGCTGCCACTGCGGCTGGGCTGCTGGTGAGCAAAGAATAGCGCCTACCTCTTGTTGTGCCTGCATCGCCCTCTGTTTGAATTGTAGATGAATCCAAGTTTGCTTGTGCCCCAGGTTGCTAAAGGTTCTCTTGGGAAAACAGCCTACTCTCTCCCTTTTTCGGTGGGGTCCAGACACCAGCCAGGCTGGGACCAGTCTGGGAGACAGACTTCCTGCTGGGCTTTCTGTTTCTCGGACCCCAGGAACCTCTGTATTAACCCCTTCAGCATAGGCCCCCTCTCCCTCCTGCAGGTGGGACATGCAAATGGGGAGGCTCCCCATGCATCAGACAGGTCCAGAGCAGGTGGAAGTCCCTGTAGGTTCAGCTGGGTCTTCTGTTATTCTGGTTATGTATTTTTACCCCTAATGCAAAAAAGTGCTGTGGTCACTGAGAAGCCAGAGCCAACTCCACAAAGGAGATGTAATTTGAAATGGGCTTTAAAAGTCAGAAATAATTGATGGGAGAAGTTGGAATAAACAGTAGTCTGGGGCAGAGGTAGCCCCATGAAAACCCTGTACATAGAATGGCTTTGGTTTGATTTAATTGTCAAATTTGTGGAGGAAAGTAATAAGAGATAAATGTGGAAAGGTTGAAGAAAATTCTGAGGGTAGGAAGGGGCAGGAGAATGAATCTTAAACATGTATAAGAACTTGGACTTTATTTGGTGGACAATAGTGAGCCATTGAGTGTTTTTTAGTAGTGAAGGAGCAGCCGTGCTTTAGAATGAAAACAGCAGCAGCGTAGGTGATGGACGGGGGGTGGGGAGGAGGGCTGTGGTAGTGCCAAGGCAAAACAGAAAACAGGGCAGCCAACCCTACCAACACACCAACATACATAACACTCTGTGTGCCTCTCACAACATGTGTTCAGTAAGAGGAGCCGGGAACAGAGTAGACACTATGAGTCCATTTGCTTGAAGTCCAAGAACCAGCAAAAGAAATTTAGGTGGTGATTTCATGGGTATATACACAAATTCACTGAGCTGTCTTTTCAAGACATGAGTACTTTACTATATGTCAATAGCTTAACTTAATATATAATAAATATATATACTGTACAGTAAATAATGTATAACTATATTATAATATAATAACATAATAATAAATAGCTTACATGTAAATAACATAAACCTGAGGTTTTTAAAAAATATATCTTTATTTCAAAAAGTATTTGAGAATGAACTAGATGACCAACATTGGGGTGAGGAATTTTAATGTGTAAAAGAAATGATAAGATTAATTTATTCCACAAGCATCTTCTAATATTTAGCATGTGCCAAGACACCCTCTAGGAGCGAGGCATGCGGAAGTAACTGACATCGTCCTCTCAAAGAGCAACAGAGAACGGAGTTGCTAAGTTGAGACTGCTAGCTACTTGCTTTTCGGGTCTTCCACCTTGACTTTTGTTCCTTCTAGATGACGGGCCCAATGAATACTTCGGTGACTTCGTAGTCAGGAATGAGAGCTCTGGGTTTAGACCGCCTAGGTTCAATCCCTGACGACATCACCCACTGGCTGTGTGGTCTTTGTCAGTTCATCTCTCTTTGCCTCAATTCCCTCATCCATAAAATGAGGCCAATTCCCATCACTTCATAGGGTTGGTTGTGAGGATTACATGAGATATTCATGTGAAGGAGTTAGAAGTCATAAATGTTGGATATCATCATCATCGTTATTGACATCAGTGATAAGCTGGCCATCTGAATACTTTCTATTCCTGAAAAGGAAACCAGATAGCTGCATTTTACTACCTAATTTTTTTAAAAAAATCCTCACACAAGGACATTTCTTTTCATTGCTTTTAGAGACAGAGGAAGGGGGAGAGAGAAAGGGAGACAGAAGCATCGGTCGATTGCCTCCCATATGCCCCCAGATGGGAGATTGGCACCCGGACCAGAATCGAACACCTCCAGACCCAAACAGGACATTGAACCCGCTACCTTTTGATTACCGGCCAGCCAGGGCTTACTACCTAATGCTTAACACAATAGTGGAGAGAACAGGGCAAGGAAATGAAATGTAAACCTGCGTTTGGCCGTAAAATGGGGTCATTGCTTGGTTCCTCAGCCCAAAAGGCTAATCTAGAGAAAAAGAAATGCAAAGTTTCAGAAAGAGTCAGGACAATGTGGACAGAGGAACATTTGGAGAAAACTCAGTGCTTTCCAGTTAGATGAGAAGCCAGGATAGTATAATCCAGGAGTTCCAAGTGAAGATATATAAATATATGGGTATTAGTGGGAAATGAAGTCCCTAGAGTCTCCTATCCTGAGGTACTTTATACCTGTAATAATTAGCTAATTCAATTGATATGTAGACTTGAGTGCAAATAATTAGCCTGAAAACTTGTACGAGTCTGTTCAGACTGCCATAACAGAAGACCATAGACCAGGTGGCTGAAACAGCAGAAATTTATTTTCACCCAGATCCAGGTGTCAGCTGACTGACGAGGACCCTCCTCCTTATACACCACCAATTTTTGGTGCCTCCTTACGTGACAGAGAGAGAGGTGTCTCCTCTTCTCAGGGCACTAATCCCAGCATGAGGGCCCCACCCTCACGACCTCATCTAAACCTAATTATCTCCCAAAGGCCCTGACTACAAATACCACCCACTGGGAAGTGGGGTTTCAACGTGGATCTGGGGGGACAAAATTCAGCGCATTGTGCTGGGCAGGGTGCACAACTTAGAAGCAAAACCAATCAAGTGAGCAGAATTTACCCCCTGCCACTTAGCCGTGTGCCAGCTCTTCCGTCAGAATGGGCAGTTACTAAAGTGGCAGGAATGGTGTCATCGTGAAACAAGTTTAAGGATGGAAAAGGATTGTTTAAACATCCAGGCAGAGCTCTGGGTAGGAGCCCAAAGAACTGGGTGGTACCTCTTCCACAGTCATCATTAATACTGCTCTTGTCTCCCCTGGACCAAAGAAGTGTTGAGGGTTAGAGGGCGGGGTCAGAGGGAAAGCAGGAGAGAAAGAGGAATGAGGGAGAAGAAATGGACAGTTAGCACGCTAGACTGAGAAAGCAGAAATAAAAGCCAACAAACCACAGAAAGGAGAACCTCATACCCCCAGCCCCACCCAAGCACTGGTCTTGGGCACAGGTGGGTCTCTGATTCCCCGGACCAGGCAGCTTCTGAAGGAAGCCGCTGATTGAGAAGGAAGAAGACTGCCAGCCTGCTGGAGAAGCCCTTCAGACACCAGCAGAGGCAGCAAGCTCCACAGCACGCAGGCAAGGCTTCGCTGTCTCTGGTACAGAAGCAGAAAATAGGTTCTGTCCACTGTGTGTGGAAACAGGTTTGTCAGCTTCTGCTTAGAGTAAGGTGGAAGTTCGGTCCAGGAAAGGGAGGATGAGAAAGTACTAAAGAGGAACTGAAGAACTAGGAAGAGCTAGACCTTTTGAAAGGGATGCTCTGGGCTACCCAGGAAGGCTGCCTCAGATCTTCATCAAAAGAGTTACTAACTCTGCCCTGGCTGGTGCGGCTCAGTGGATTGAGTGCTGGCCTGCAAACCAAAGGGTCGCCAGTTCAGTTCCCAGCCAGAGCACATGCCTGGGCTGCCTGGCAGGTCCCCAGTTGGGGGTATGCAAGAGGCAACCCCACATTGATGCTTCTCTCCCTCTCTTCCTCCCTCCCTTCCTCTGTCTCTAAAAATAAATAAAATCTTTGAGCAAAAGAGTTATTAGCTCATATTCTTCTCATTGTTGGACTGTAGCAAATGCCTCAATAAGCCTTCATCCAAATGCATGTACAAGACGAGAGGGAGAGGAAGGAGGTGGCAGATTAGAGACTGGAGATGTGACAGGTGTTGGGAGGCAAATGGAAGAGACAGGAGGTGGGTGACAATGAACCGGTAGTCTAGTACAAGGTGACAGACAGCCTTTGTCCTGAACAGCCACATTCTGCTGTGGCTTCTAGGCTGCTTCCTGTGCTGTTCACCAGTAAAAAAAACCCCAAAAAACAAAAAACACACACCTAGATTAACCTCACTTCCTTTTCTGCTATGCTTTGCAGGCTGGTAAATCAAGGGACAGCTATATAGAGCATGCAGGAGCTGCAGGGAGGCACCTGAACAGTAAGGAACAACGGGCAATTATGTGACTCTGTGCCTGTCTAAATGACCATACCCAAAGCATGATGACGGAGGCAGCATGTTTAGCTGGAGGAGGTCTCTCCAGCTTGTGCTCAAGTGCCTTGTTCAGCATTTTCACTGGCAACTGGAAGTCAAAGGGAACAGGCTTGTCAGGGGCTCTGTTGACACAGAGTCAGGAGATGGCATTAATAAGTCAGCTGACAGGAACCAGATTCAAAGAGATCTAGACAGGTTAGAATGATGGATCAAAACAACGAGATGAAAGAGATAGAATCCATAGTTAAGTTTAAGCAATTATATGCACCAGGTGAGGGAGACTTGAGTTCATGTGTGAAAAATGAAAGCAGTGGTTTGGGTTGATTGCACACCTGATAACTACTGGCATGATGTGTTAGAAAAGAAAAAATGTTTGCAGCTTTATATTGCTTCTATAGAGTGGTCATATCTAAAACAGAGGCTATAGCCCTGGCTGGTGCAGCTCAGTGGACTGAGTGCTGGCCTGCTAACCAAAGGGTCACCAGTTCGATTCCCAGTCAGGGCACATGCCGGGGTTGCAGGAAGGTCCCCAGTAGGGGGTGAACAAGAGGTAACCACACATTGATGTTTCTCTCCCTCCCTTCCCCTTTCTAAAAATAAATAAATAAAATATTAAAAATGCCTTTCTTTAAGAAAAATAAGGGCGATCATTTATCCCACAAGATTCCTCATATTGAATTGTATTTGAGATGCCTCCAGTTAGGTAACATTCATCGAGAAGGGCTGGGGAGAGACATAGTGGAAGCAGTGGAGGAGGAGCGTGGGGAGGATGAGATGTCCACATTTAAGTGTCTGAAAATGACATTGAAAAGAATGAAGTGTATTGTGTTTGACTCCAGATGACAAGTAGGTGGAAGTTTCAGACAGAAAGACAGGTTTCCACTCCATATACATTACAACTAACTGACGTTTCAAGATACCCAGGTGGAGAATTCGCTATGACCGGAAGGTTCTATGCTGAGTCCATTAGGCGTGATGCGGGCAAGATTAGGAGGGCCCCTTCCACTCTGTGGTTTACTTTATTTCACCTAACAGATAAGTATTGGATCTCTATGCGCTGTGTATCCATAGTGAGCGGTGAGCAAAACAGAAATAAGTCCCTGCTCTTTTGGTGCCTATACCTACGATCTATGGAGGAGACAGACACCAAGAAAACAGACTAAACTACAAACTGAATGTTATACAAAAGCAAATAGGGCGCTGAGAGACAAAATGACAAGGAAGGGCCTTCACAGATGAAATAGCCAGGGAAAGTCTCACGGTGGGGATACTTAGCTGAGACCTCGTGGATGAGGGGCTCAGCTTTTAAATAACTAGGAAAAGCATTCCAGCCAGAAAGCGTGACATGCACAAAGGCCTTAAGGCCAGAGAAACCTGGACACAAGGAGGAATGGAAAGCAGCAGGCTGGCTGTAGTGGACGAGAAGCAGAAGGTGAGAGGGAGAAGTAAGCAGGGCCAGATTACATGGGGCCCCATAGGAATCCAAAGGAGGACTTGAACTTGTTTCTAAGATTAATAGAAAGCCATTGAAGAGTTTGAAGCAACAGATTCTGATTCATGTGATTACAAAGCTGAGTTCTTTAAGACCATTTTAGTACTGAAAATTAGCAGACAACAGAGGCAGTTCTGTCGGGCTCCTAGGCAAACTCAGAAAGGAAGTGTAGGGAGAACTAGCTAGAACTCTGGTGGACCTTTCCTCAGCCCCTAAGACCCCAGCATCGGGGGAGGCTCACGTCGTGGCAAAAGGCTCTAGAGCACTGGGCAGTGTATTCATCCTCAGCGTGAGAGCTGGAATCTACTCCAGTGCCATTTGTCACCTCTCAGCAGAAATCCCACTCGGGGTGACTGCCAGAAAACAAATACGTGGCCGTAGAGGTCTTGAGACTCCAGGTTATCTGTAATTTCTAAAGAGGCAAAGGTTTTACAGAACAAGTGATAAGTGGCATTGCTTTCTAGTAATGTTTGGAATTATGGTTGAGGATAAAATTTAAATTAAGCAAAGTAAGTAGAGTTAAGGGAAAAGGGAAAGATGTGTTGCTCTAAAATTTGAAATCTGATACCCAAAGCGGGTGGGAGGAATACAGACAATAAAAAAAGGCTAATTATAGGATGGTCAAGACTGGCGGAGCAATAGCCAAAGGAGTTTAACAGGTGCTGCGGCGCAGGTGTGCAGGTGTAGTCCTCCAGTCGCTCTGCGGCCCTCGGCAGTGTAACCCTGCATGCTGTGTGGAGAAATGGGGAGAAAGATCAAAGACACCGAAAATCCTATCATCTTAAATAAGCATTATTATTATTTTAGTGCATTTGCTCTGTTATTTTTCCTATGCATCTGCTTTTAATGTCTTTGTTGGACTTTTAAAAATCACAAGAGCAATATTTATGAGTTTTAGAAATTAAAACCACATCCATTCCCCAACCCAACCTCTCAGAGGTGTATAAATACATGTAACTATATAGTCTCCAAAGGAAATGGTTTGTTGTGGTTAAACTATTTTCACATGACTACAATTATAATAAGTATGCAATTTTGTTAATTTTATACAAACCGTTATTATTTCTTTGATCTCCTTGGATTAATAACAATTAATGTCATTTTTTTAATCCTCACCCAAGGATATGTGTATTGATTTTAGAGAGGAAGGGGAGAGAGAGAGAGAGAGAGAGAGAGAGAGAGAGAGAGAGAGAGAGAGACATCTATCAGTTGACTCCTGTCCATGCCCCAGCTGGGGATCGAACCCGCAACCTAGCTATGAGCTCTGACCGGGAACCGAACTCACAAAATTTGTTGTATAGGATGACCCTCTGATCAACTGAGCCACCCAACCAGGGCAACAATTAATGTCATTTTAACTTAGGTTTTAGTTTAATTTCCATACAAACCTCTAAAGGAAAAAGCCTTTCAAGACCATTTAAAAAAGAGGAAGATGATGGCTAAAAAGCACATGAAAAGGAGTCCAACGTTAGTAGTCATTAGGAAATATGAATGAAAACCACAGGAGACAGCATTCATACCCACTAGAATGGCTCTAATAAAAAAAGTCAATAATGAGTGTTGCTGAGGAGGTGGAGACCCAGGAAACTTCATACATTGACGACAGGAATAAAAAATGGTACAGCCACTTTGAGAAACCGTTTGGCAATTTCTAAAAAAGTTAAACATAAACCAACCATATGGCCAGCAATAATCATAGGTATCTACCGAAGAGGCATGAAAATAAATGCCCATATAAAGATGTGTACATTAATGTTCATAACAACATTATTCCTAATAACCCCAAAGGGAAAACAGCCCAAGTATTTGTCAGCTGGTCAATGAATACGATGGAATATTATTTAGCAACAAAAGGAGTGAAATACAGATACATCCTATAAAACATGAATGAACCTCAGAAGCATTATGCTAAGTGAAAGGAAACCGAGGCAATAGACTACAAATTGTATGAATCCATTTATATGAAATGTTCAGAAAAGACAAATTTCTAAAGACAGAAAGCAGCTCTGTGGTTGCTCTGTGCTGAGACTGTTATTAGGGGTACAATTTTAACACCACTGAAATTGGGAACCTAATACTACTACAAAGTATTGGTACAACAAAAGAAGTTAAAAATCTCTTGTGTTTTCAAATCATAACCCTATTTGTTCTTACCATAATATTATCCTGATGGTGCCTGTGTTGGAGGACAAGTTTAAAATGGTCGTTTTTTTGAAAGGTACACAATGAAATGAAATTGAATTACCATTACACACTGTTAGGCAAAAAGTAAAAAATAAAAATAAAATACATCCACAGAGGCGGGCCACCAGTTTGGTTTTTATGTTAATATGCTGCCACCTAGTGGTCATTTATAAAATGGCAGGACTTCGTTTTGTCTTGGATTTGATAAGCTATGTCTGTACACCACAGTGATCTGAATGCTTGGCTATGGGTAAGTGAAATATCTGGGGGAATCACTGAATAACTTATGCATCATAAAAATACTATAGTGGCAAGAATTGGATTGGGAACCTTGACAAATGGCTTCCAGTCTCCTGGTGTGAGCTTTGTGACTTTGAGCCAGGAAAGATTAATCTGTCTGATTCCAAAGTCCAAGGAGAGGCTCTATAAGGTAGTGGCCAGGAGCAGGGCCTGAGGAGTCTAAACTTTGGAAGCTTATGCTTTAACATGGGGGTAAAGGAATACCCACTTCCTGGGTAGTTGTGAGAACTAATGCAAGTAAAAGCACTTAGAATACACCTCAGAAAAAGGCTATAATGATGTTTCCGTATAGTAACAATATGCCTCATGGGAAGAAACTCTTTATTATTTAAAATTGGTACCCACGACTCCCGGTCAACACGGTGGCATAGGTAAGGAAACACGGCTCACCTCCTCGCACAACCGCATACAATTACAGCGGAACTGTAGAGCAACCATCACTTGGAACCATTAGTAATTGAGTTGAACAGAAGTCTGACAACTACAGAGTTAAAGAAACCACATCCATCCAGACTGGTAGGAGGGGTGGGGACATGGAACGTGCTGGTCCCACATCCATGTGTGGTGGATAAAATTCAGGTTGGATATCTCGAAAGTGAGGAGTCCCAGTCCCACACCAGGTGCCCCACCCCAGGGTTCCAGTGCCAGGAAGATAAGTCCCCATAACTTCTGGCTGCAAAACCCAGTGGCAACTGAGTCAGTGGAAGAAACTTCTGGAGTCCCAAGCAGTACCTCTTAAAGAACCCACACACTGACTTACTCAGACTCACTCCCTCTGAGCCCCAGCATCAGGGTAGCACCCTGAAAGGCACCAGTGGCATACAGGGAGGAATTGAAGTACCTGGCATCAAGGTAAGAGCTGGGGGGAAGCTTTCTCCCAGACAGAAAGGCAGACAGAGGCCACTGTCCCTTTTTTGAACCCTCCCCCCAACAGAGTCACAGAGCTGGCAGGCAGGTGCCATATCTGAGACTCCATCAACCTGGCTAACTCTGTTCGCCCCACCCTGGAGATGCCCTGAGACTCTGTTCCACCCAACCCACAGGCCTACCCAAGCTGTTAATAGAGACTTTTCCATATGAATGGCTGGTCTTGGCTCATGCTACACAACTTCCTAAATCCTCTCAAACTAGCAAAGCTGGCCTCAGTGAGACCCCAGACCTCATGCCTCTTGCTAAGTGACCCCAGGCCCGGCACTAGAGGCAGCCAGCCTAGGTTCACAGCTTGGCTTTGCCAGGGAATCTCCAAGGCCGGTACAAGTAGCAGACATCTCAGATTGCCTGATAACTCAGGCAGAGTGGCCCTGGGAAAAACACAGGTGGGGGCTGACCTTGGCCTGTATCAGCTGGGAAACCCCAGAGCCTGTGCACCCAGTGGAAAGCTACAGACCATGTTGGAGCACCACCACCCTGCCCCTGCACAGCTGACCCTGCACAGAGGGTGGAGATTGGTGTTAAGTGGTCACAGCCAATCCTTGCAGCTCACTGGCCTGGGTAAATCCCTCCCATTGACCTGCCAACAGCAACCAAGTCTCAACTACAAGAGGAGGGTCTACTCAGCCTACATGAAAGATGCATCTCAAGTATCCAGACTGGTTGATAGCGGAGACTGGACCACTGGACCCTACAGCACACCTACTACATTAGGCCATGCTACCAAGACAGGGAGTCACAGTAGCTCTACCTAATGCATAGAAAAAAAATGCTGGGAGGCTGCCAAAATGAGGAGACAAAGAAACATGGCCAATGAAAGAACAGGTCAAAACACCTGAAAAAGAACTAAACAAAATGGAGATAAACAATCTATCAGATACAGAATTCAAAATACTGGTTATAAGGATGCTCCGGGAACCGAGTGACAATCTCAACAGCATAGAAAAGATCCAGTGAGAAATGAAGGATCCACTAATTGAAATAAGGAACAATTTACAGGAAAACAACAGTAAAGTGGATGAAGCTGAGAATCAAATCAATGATATTGAACACAAGGAAGCAAAAAAACAACCAATCAGAACAACAAGAAAGCCCTGGCTGATGTGGTTCAGTGGATTGAGTGCCGGCCTGTGAACCAAAGGGTTGCCAGTTCAATTCCCAGTCAGGGCACAGGCCTGGGCTGCGGGCCAGGTCCCCAGTTGCCCCAGCATATGAGAGGCAACCACACGTTGACATTTTTGTCTCTTTCTCCCTCCCTTCCCCTCTCTCTAGGAGTAAATAAATAAAATCTTTATTTAAAAAAGAATAACAAGAAGAATAAAACAAGGATAGTGTAAGCAGCTTGTGGGACAACCTCAAGGGTTCCAACATTTGAATCATAGGGGTACCAGAAGAAGAAGATAAAGAGCAAAAAATTGGAAATCTATTTGAAAAAATAGTGAAAGAAAATTTCCCTAATTTGGTGAAGGAAATAGACATGCAAGTTCAGGAAGCACAGAGAGTCCCAAACAAGATGGATGCAAAGAGGCCCACTCCACATCAGAAATAAAATGCCAAAGGTTAAAGATAAAGAGAGAATCTTAAAAGCAGCAAGAGAAAAGAAGTTACTTACCTACAGGGGAGTTCCCATAAGACTGTCAGCTGATTTCTCAAAAGAAACTTTTCAGGCTAGAAGGGATTGGCAAGAAATCTTCAAAGTCATGAAAAGCAGAGACCTACAGCCAAGATTTCTCTACCCAGTAAAGCATCATTTAGAATTGAAGGGCAGATAAAGAGCTTCCCAGACAAGAAAAAACTAAAGGAGTTCATCATCACCAAACCATTATTATATGAAATATTAAAGGGGCTTAATAAGAAAAAGATCAAAGCTATGAACAATAAAATGGCAATAAATACATATCTATCAACAATTTAATCTAAAAAACAAACTAAGAAAACAAGAAGAACAGAGACAGAATCATGGATATGGAGAGCATTTTGATGGTTGCCAGATGGGAGAGGGGTGTGAGGGAATGGGTGAAGAGGTGAGGGGATTAGAAGTACAAATAGGTAGTTACAGAATAAACATGGGGATATAAAGTGCAGCATAGGAAATGGACTAGCCCCAAAACTTACACACATGACTCATGGACATGAACAATGGTGTGGGGACTGCCTGAGGGAGTGGGGGATTCTGGGTGGAGGGAGGCAAAGGGGGAAAAATTGGGACAACTGTAATAGCATAAGCAATAAAATATAATTAAAAAAATAAAATTGGTTACCCTTCTCTACCTCATCTCAAAGCAATGAGCAAAACCCAGAGGAATATAAATTCAGAAAATACTTAGGTTACCAATTAATGGGAAAAACACACTTGAATAATTTAATTTATAAAATAATGAGTAAGGGTAAAGGTTACATAAAAGTTGGAATTTTACAAATAGCTTGAAACTTGGCATCGCTGATTGTTTTTCAACAATACAGATAACGATGGGGATGTCAAGGGGTGATGTTCTAGCTGAGCCTCTTACCATTGGTATCTTCCAGATGTCTGACCTGTTTATACGAGGTCTGTCCAGAAGGTGTCCAGCCATGTAATATGAAAAATAGAGATATTTATTGAAGAGGATACAAGATACAAGAAACACTGTCCATGGGCCAATGATTCCTCAGTCCCCTTCAAAGTAGGCACGTTGGGACCTCATAAAATTCTAATCGCCATCAGCTGCCCCGTCGTATTTTCCTGAATTGCATCTACAGTCTGAAATCTCTTCCCTTTCAAAGGTGATTTTAGTTTTGGGAAAAGCCACAGGTTGCAGGGCACCAAATCTGGGCTCTAGGGGGGGCTGAGTCACCTGGGTGATCTGATGTTTCACAAAAAAACTCTACACAAGGGGTGATGCATGAGCAAGTACGTTGTCTTGAAGAAGCTGCCAGCCACCAGCTGCCCTTGGCCGCGGCCTTCTGAATCATCCGAATAGTTTCCACAGAGGAATGTTCAAGCTTAACGTAAAATCTGATGCAGCTTCATTGCTCTACTGGCTGAGTCATTTTGAATGTGATGGCCACACAGTACACATGTTCACTCAATGGCATCTACTGCCCCTACTGACTAGTACACTGAACTCATCATTGTTTACACATGAGCATTCCAATCCCCTCTCTTGGCGGCCAGGTTACATTGATATTGCGCAAACCACTCTCATATATTAGCTCGACTTTTTCCAGACAGACCTTGTATATGCAGCCAGCACAGTGCTGACCAGAGGAAATAGGTTTCTTTCATTTTCCAGACAATTAAAATGAGTGTATTTGGCCGTGCCTGGTATGGCTCAGAGGACTGAGTACGGGCCTGTGAACCAGAGGGTCGCCTGTTTGATTCCCAGTCAGGGCACATGCCTGGGTTTCGGGCCAGGTCCCTAGTAGGGGCACACAAGAGGCAACCACACACTGATGTTTCTCTCCCTCCTTCTCCCTCCCTTCCCCTCTTTCTAAAAATGAATAAATAAAATGTTTAAAAATAAAATGAGTGTGTTTGAACCATCCTGGATTTCATTTTACAGGTTGGAGAACCAGTCTACTTAAGGAGCTACATCGTCTGAAAAGGGAGAGTTGCTACTATTTTACTTCTTCACTGTTTTCTTTCCTTAGGATGTCCAGATAGTTTAGATAACCAGTCTTAGCTGTTATTTTCCATGAAGACGTTTTGACATTGCTTATACATTGTATCTTTATTTCTTTGTTTTGTTTTGTACATCTTTTATTGCGGGAGCATTAGAAACCACAGGACTCACCTATCAGCAATAATCGCGCCTCGGATAAACCTCATTGGCTACGATAGTGCCACTGCGCAAAGCTGAGGACTCACGTATCTAAAGTATACAGTTCTGAGTCAGTGAATTTATATAGTTGTGCAGCCGCTACCACAGTCCAGTTTTAGAACAAGCCCATCACATACTTTGCATTTGACCAGCCCCATATGGAAAGAATTTATTGTGTCATTAACCTGTGTATTTAAACCATGTAGCTCTAGGACCTAGCCTCAGCATTCAGTTTGAATAAACCAAGCTCTAAAATAAAACCCACACAAACTCTCAATGTGACTCACAATAGAGGCCCATAAAGCACATTCTCCAATGGTCTCTCTACAGGTCTGTAGGCTATTAAAGGATATAAGTTAAAAATATGAGTAAAGAATAAGAGTTAATACACATACCCTAATTTACGTGTATATTGTATAATTCATTATAGTTCATGCCAATATTAGGGCCACCTTTCACCCAGACAACCTTAATTGTTTGTTCACTCTTATGGCTGTGATTAGGTGAGATAAGCTGTCCAGAGTCTACACACTTTGATGTAGCATATCACAGATTTATGAGAGAATAGCCCCCCTTTCGGTGATCTGGCTGTGCCCATTTTCATGGGGTTGGACCTGAGGTATTGGCTGGGATACTTGCAGAGGAAGAGCTTCCTCCTGAACAGGATATGTAAAGAGGCCCTGAGTTTGTCTTGTTTCAAAAAGATTATTCAAGAAATCATTAAATTACCACGCCTCTCTTCCTGCAGATCTGGTATTCACGGTCTGCTTCTCCCGATACGATATCTATACGTATGTACTTACAAATCTCTCAGTGTAAGAATTATAATCTGGGAATAACGAAAATGCCTCTATTTATCTATTTGGTTTTTTGTTTTGCTCCTGTCTTATCTCTAAGTTTATCTATACGTGTTTCAGAGGAGTAATTATGTATAAACTAACTCCGCTTCGGTTTCAGGTACATCTTTATCTAGCCCCATAAAGCTTACTGTTAATTCCACTATTGTATGTATATTGATATTTGTGTTCAGTCTCTACCAAATATTGAGTAAGCTCTTTGTGTTTGGAATAGCTGTTATAAACTTTGCGTGTGTATGTGAATAAATAAATGCTACATTTCTCGAGCACCCAGTCCACACTGGGCACACAAAAAAAGCCGTTTAATATGTACTCGTTTAATTAATAAATGATACCTCAGATTTGCCTTCCCTCTCCCAGCCCCCCACGACATTTACATTTATCATATAGCCCAGATTTCCTAGACGTCACAGATTTTCTGTCCCACTGTCCCCACTCAGTACAGTAGCACGTGCCACACCACGTGTGTGGCCATATAGTCCTCAATAGCTGCAATACAAAGCCATCTCTATTGCAGTGAGTCTGATTTCTATTCCTCCCTTTTTATTAATAGATTTGATTACGATTTCAAATGCAGTCCCCTTTCATTTAATTTCACTCTTGATTTTTATTACCAGAGCATTACTAGTAGAAAAAATTTGACAAAAAGTACGAAATCTCCCTTCATCAAAGACAATCTCAGGGCTCCCACACGACAGTGTCTAGAGAACATTCCCTACGCACTGGAGGCAGCTGCGCGGTCCCCCGGGCGCCTGTAGGAGGATCTCCCATTCACTGATTCTAGGACCTTGGGTGAGGCCTGAAACCTCTATGAATCTCGGGGTTCCTCCATAAAACGCTGCCCATCTCACCAGGCTGTAGAGTCTAGAGACGTGTATTTAAGCGCTACGCAAATGTAAAGGATTGTTGTGGGGTCCTTTATGCCCACTCTGTGACACACTTGTCAGTTCACCAGGCAACCTTAAAAGGCGCCCGCATCACCTCTCTCCCGCACCCCATCTTGCCCCCGCCGCTCCTGCACCGCAAATTCTGCGGCTCCTCCTGCGATGGCCGCTACTCCAGGCTTCTCCTCCGCAGTGACCGTGACCAAGCACAGCGTCAGAGCGCCTACAAGCGCCGGCCCCGGCCCGGGAATGACTGGGGAGCTCGAGATTCTCGGCCACCGAGAGGAGCGAGCCTTCTTTGCTGCGCTCCTCGCTGCAGCCTGTAAACCCGTGTTTCCTCTAGGGCCTCCACCGGGTCTTAAATGGGAACCAGAGCCACCCAGGTCCTAGTCTCCCACCCGTTCTTTTCTCCCTGGAGGCCCAGCCAGCCTTTAAGCCTCCCCTCCAGCCACGCCCCACTACCCAAACCGCTGTACCCCACCCCTCTTAGCTTCTTTTTTAATTTCGGCGCGCGCCAAGCCTGAGGATAGCTATGATTGGTTGGAAGTGAGCGAGCCTCCCTTATGATTGGCTGATAATAGCTAGAGGGTGGGGTTAAGAATGTTGATTGGTCCTGCAGGCGGAAGCAAGTGTTGGCACAGGAAGTCGGGACAAAGGCGAGG